>NC_084556.2:18937500-19255000 GCF_033978685.3 Nerophis lumbriciformis | reverse complement strand
TATATATATATATATATGTATATATATATATATGTATATATATATATATATATATGCTTGTCCCTCTTGGGGTCGCGGGGCATGAGAAAATCCATAAGATATTATATCATGTCAATAAATATATGCATAAACAACTCAGCATGTATGTACATCATTTTTTTCCCCCCAAAAGGTCAGACAAAGACCAAATCGTACAAAAACTAGACTAAAGGAAATAACATAAGTCCAATTTTTCTCTTCCAGACCCCCAACATTATTAACACAGAACACATTTCCTACAGAATAATCAAATTCTTATATGCAGACAATAATTTAAATGATGAATGAAGTGGATAAATGAACATTTAACATCACTTTGACCTTTTATGGAAGACGGTTGGTGAAGACGGCGATGAGTAGAGCGGAAGGAGGGGAGGTCTTCCCGGGCGCAGTCACCGCTGCTGCTCACCTCTCCCGTTCCCTCCCAGAGGGTGAGGGTGATGGGTCAAATGCAGAGGACAATCTCACCACACCTGAAAGGTCAAGCCTTCTTGTTATTTGAGCTTAATGGCGGGTTTGAAGCTCAAGTCTTGTGAGATCTTGCCAGTCTCGTGAGCTGCCTGCTTAATATGGCCCTCCCCCATTAGCATCATTGAAACATCCATCCATCCAACCATTTTCTACCGCTTGTCCCTTTCGGGTCGCGGGGGATGCTGGAGCCTATCTCAGCTGCATTCGGGTGGAACAATGTTAATTTAATCGAGGGCATTTCAACATAGAAAAATCCTCATCTATAAAACATTGGTTCAACAGCCATCGTTCAATAGTTGAAATGGTACCTGTAATTAAACAATGAATCAACATTGGTTTTTCAACTTATACTAAAAATAACTAAAAATAACCATCCATCCACCCATTTTCTACCGCTTGTCCTTCTCGTGGTCGCTGGTGAGCTGGAGCCTATCCAATATGACCAAAATTCAACCTTGAATCAATATCTTTTGCTATCTAGTAGGCCGCCGCTTTCTTCTTAGTACTACAAGTTATTTTTAGAATTCAATATTGTTGCAGCATGGTGGGACATGGGTTAGTGCATGTGCCTCACAATACGAAGGTTCTGGGTTCGATCCCAGGGCTCGGGGTTTTTCTGTGTGGAGTTTGCATGTTCTCCCCGTGACTGTGTCACGGTACTCCTACCTCCAAAGACATGCACCTGGGCATAGGTTGATTGGCAACACTAAATTGGCCCTAGTGTGTGAATGTGAACGTGTGAATGTTGTCTGTCTATCTGTGTTGGTCCTGCGATGAGGTGGCGACTTGTCCAGGGTGTACCCCGAATGCAGCTGAGATAGGCTCCAGCACCCCCCGCGACCCCAAAAGGGACAATCGGTAGAAAATGGATGGATGGAATATTGTTGCTCACCTTCTTTATCAAAGTGGTGTCACTCATTTCTATTGTGGATTATTTTGCAGCCATGCTCAATCAAAAAAAAAAAGCACATGCAGAGACTGAGTAGAATTATTTGTTTGGGCACTTGATTCCGCAGAATAATTCGCGGGAAAACAGACGAGTTTGTTACGCGCAATGTTGTGGCGGTACGATAACCTAGACATCACACAAAAATATTAGTGAGGATTTTCAAAAACTGGTGTATTTACAGTCAAAAGCGCCGATCCCATGGGTGCTTTGGGGGGATTGATAGCAACTTTCAATCTTTAAAGTAATTTTTGAAAAATTAATCTTGTTGTAGTTAATTTTTGTGGCGAGTTTGGTCCGTTTTACAAAATAATAAATCCACAAATCATATGGGATATTAACTTCGCTGAATGAATCTATTATTATTTTTATAAACACACACACACCGAGCATCCACTGGCAGAAATGTAGATCGGCGCCTATGTTTACAGTAACAGAAAAAAGAAAAAACATTTGGCTTTCCATGCATGACAACATGGGGGCTACATGGTTGTTGTCTACAACAGTGTTTTTCAACCTTTTTTGAGCCAAGGCACATTTTTTGCATTGAAAAACTCCTGAGGCACACCACAAGCAGAAATCATTAAAAAACGAAACTCAGTAGCCGATATTGACAATAAAAAGTAGTTCTCGCAATTGTTGGATATAAATTCAAACCATAACCAAGCATGCATCAATATAGCTCTTGTCTCAAAGTAGGTGTACAGTCACCACCTGTCACATCATGCCGTGACTTATTTGGAGTTTTTTTGCTGTTTTTCTGTGTAGTGTTTTAGTCCTTGTCTTGCGCTCCAATTTTGGTGTTTTTTGCCTGTTTTGTTGGTATTTTCCTGTTGCAGTTTCATGTCTTCCTTGAGCGCTATTCCCCGCACATGCTTTGTTTTCGCAATCCAGACTATTTAAATTGTGCGGACGCTTTCCTTCTTTGTGGGGACATTGTTGATTGTCATGACATGTACGGATGTACTTTGAGGACGCCGTCTCTGTTCCACACGCTGTAAGTCTTTGCTGTCGTCCAGCATTTTGTGTTTGTTTACTTTGCAGCCAGTTCAGTTTTAGTTTTGTTTTGCATAGCCATGCCTTAGCTTCAAATTAAATCAACTTTATTTATAAAGCACATTTAAAATTTACCACAGGGGTAGCCAAAGTGCTGTACACTAGGCAGGTTAAAAGATAACACAAGAAAAACGAGCAAACACAACACAACAAAAACAGAGCACGATAAAAAAAAATAAAAAAAATAAAATAAAACAGGTTCACAGCAGGTGCATTATGGCAGTGTTTTTCAACCACTGTGCCGCGGCACACTGGTGTGCCGTGAGATACAGTCCGGTGTGCCGTGGGAGATTATGTAATTTCACCTAATTGGGTTAAAAATATTTTTTGCAAACCAGTAATTATAATCCGCAAATGTGCCGTTGTTGAGTGTCTGTGCTGTCTAGAGCTCGGAAGAGTAACCGTGTAATACTCTTCCATATCAATAGGTGGCAGCCGGTAGCTAATTGCTTTGTAGATGTCGGGAACATGATTTGTCGTGATCACAATATGCGGAAGGCAGCGTGCAGGTAAAAAGGTATCTAATGCTTAAACCAAAAATAAACAAAAGGCATTGAAGCTTAGAGAAGGCTATGCAAAACTAAACTAAAACTGAACTGGCTGCAAAGTAAACAAAAACAGAATGCTGGACGACAGCAAAGACTTACAGCGTGTGGAGCTGACGGCGTCCACAAAGTACATCCATACATGACATGACAATCAACACCAAAATAGGAGCGCAAGACAAGAACTAAAACACTACACACAAGAAAACAGCAAAAAACTCAAAATAAGTCAGGGTGTGATGTGACAGGTGGTGACAGTACACCTACTTTGAGACAAGAGCTATATTAGTGCATGCTTGGTTATGGTTTGAATTCATATCCAATTGCGAGAATTACTTTTTACTGTCAATATCGGCTGCTGAGTTTCATTTTCTTATGTTTTCTGCTTGTAGTGTGCCTCGGGATTTTTTTCAATGAAAAAAATGTGCCTCGGCTCAGAAAAGGTTGAAAAACACTGCATTATGGGACGCCATAGCAGGATGGAGATCACAGAGTGTTAAAGGCCATGGAATTAAAGTGTGTTTTTAAGAGCAATTTAAATAATGCCTTTTTCTGTGGTATAGCTCGGTTGGTAGAGTGGCCGTGCCAGAATCTTGAGGGTTCCAGGTTCGATCCCCGCTTCCGCCATCCTAGTCACTGCCGTTGTGTCCTTGGACAAGACACTTTCCCAGTGCCACCCACACTGGTTTAAATGTTACTTAGATATTGAGTTTCACTATGTAAAAGCGCTTTGAGTCACTAGAGAAAAGCGCTATATAAATATACTTCACTTCACTTCTTAGCGGCACTCACCTTTTGTTTATTTGTGGTTAAAGCATAAGATACCTTAGTACCTGCACACTGCCTCCCGCTGTCGTCTGCATATTGTGATCACGACACGACGTGTTTCCGACATCAACAAAGCAATTAGCTACCTGCTGCCACCTACTGATATGGAGGAGGATTACACGGTTACTCTGCCGAGCTCTAGACAGCACCGACACTCAACAACGGCACATTATTTACGGATTATATTTACTTGTGTGCAAAAAATATTTTTTAACCCAGTTAGGTGAAATTAGTGTGCCGCGGCACAGTGGTTGAAAAACACTGGTCTACAACCACGCATCAATGGCTGTGACAGTAAAGTAGATGAAGTAAATTGTGTTACAACTTGGTTTTTTTTTCTCGCCCCTTGTGTCATTTCGCAGCTTGTGCTGTCCATCATGTGGATGTGTCCAGGCGCACAGCTGTTCCGCCCCCTGCAGGAAACATTCGCAGCTCCTGGGATTATTCCCTCTTTTCCAGGGGCCAGTCACGTGACGCAGTGCATATCAGGGGGACGCCAGCTTTCCGTCCTCGCACTTCTTTTTCCAGTGGACAACTGTGGAGCCTCGCACCTTCAACTGGAACAGCCGGGGGAGCACTTTTGGACATTAAAAAAAAGAAAAAAGGAGGGGATGTGAGGGATGGAGCGGCAAAAATCGCGAGAATTTGCGCGCTGCTTCCAGTAGCGCGCACGGCTGGACTCGGCGAATCCGGGTCGGTGTTGTTGGTCCAACTTTTGTGCGTCTCCACCTGGCCGTCCGATCGGGTTGAGTGCGTGTGGGCGCGTCGTCATCGTCATCTTCCTCACGCTTGCATTTGGAAGCCGCAGACGCAGTGAGCTGCAGCCAGCCTGGGTGCGAGTTTGACGGTCCTGCCTTCACTTCAACAAAAAGTGTCCGATGTCCGCGCACAGGATGATGATCATTGGACTCCTGCTCAGCGTCTTCTCCTATGGTGAGTCCCTTTCCAGTTATGTGTGATGTTTACATTTGCATTATGAGCCTCGTGTTGGGTCAACTTTACATCATGCAAAAAGCTTTTATTCCACACGCACACTGGATTTGTACATGTTGACTAAATATAGGGCCTATTGTATGTACAAATAATGGTAAGTGTGCAAAATATCTATTATTTTTTATTAATTTCCTTCATACATTTTGGGATTATTAATGTATTTTACATCTATATCCATCCATGCCCTCATCTCAGTGTTAGTGTATCAATATACTAAATAGAATAGAATATAGTGCCTTTTATTGTCACTATACACAGGTACAATGAGATTATGTGGTTAGAGTGTCCGCCCTGAGATCGGTAGGTCGTGAGTTCAAATCCCGGCCAAGTCATACCAAAGACTATAAAAATGGGACCCGTTACCTCCCTGCTTGGCACTCAGCATCAAGGGTTGGAATTGGGGGTTAAATCCCCAAAATGATTCCCGAGCGTGGCCACCGCTGCTACTCACTGCTCCCCTCACCTCCCAGGGGGTGGAACAAGGGGATGGGTCAAATGCAGAGAGTAATTTCACCACATGAGTGTGTGTGTGTGACTATAAAAGAAGAAGAAAAAAAATTAATTAAAAGCAACTCCAGTATCAGTGCGACAGTCCACAAATATGAAGAACATAGGAAGAAAAGAAATAAAAATGGTGCAAAAGGAGGTAAAGTGCACAGTCCAGTCCTGAGAACGAATGTTCAGAATGGGTTGTTTACAGGAATAAATATTATACTATATATACGGTACATATATACAGGAGCATTCAGATTATGGGTGGAAAGTAAAAATTGAATGCCGAGAGGTGCTAAACTATAAAATCAGTGCCTAGGAGAGTAAACATGAACATATAGCATTTGGGATATGGTAAATATGATTGTGAAATATTGTTGAATGATAACAATGCATGTATATATGTAAGTCCGAGTCATTTGGAGGTGGTGCTGCTATCTGGTGAATGCACACTGCAAATCCGCTTAAACACACTTGAAAAGGCTAAGAGGTTGATTTAGTGTGTTTTGAAGATTCAAAGTCCCATACTGTACCTACAGCTAGACTATTCAGCATGTCCGAAAAAGGAGTAGGAAGAAGCAGAGTGTATTTAATCTCACTTGTTCTGAAAAATAAAAGAGCTGCTTTGAACAAATTGCTACCAGTTGTGTAGTTTGGTAGTTGTAGCAACATCAGTTATGGACATATTTTAATGTAATTTTCCGAAAATGTCCAATATAGGCCCTGGAATAAGGTCTTTACTAGCTTGCCATATATATATATAATTTACATTCATATACAGTATAAAGCCATGCATTTGAGGTTAAACAAGGTTTATACTGTTTTTGTTTTGGTTTATTTCCTCATATGTAAGTAATGCTAAAAAACATTTTTACCTTAATTGCTTGTGTTTTTTTTTGTTCAAGGAAACCTCAATAGCGTTGATGCGCATGCTAAGTAGCGTTTGGCCGCGCATTTTCTCGGTTAGCACATTTTCTCAGAACACCCCTTAATAAACATGTTCACTTCCTGTGTTCAATATACGTACAGACAGCTATGCGAACACAATGAGCGCAAATGTAAGAGAAGCATACATCAAGGAGACGCAATTTGATGTTTGAGGAAGAAAAATGAAGCCTTTTGTAATGAAATCCATCCATCTGTGTAGCTATTTATTTGTATTAATATATGCAGCTGCAGTAAAAACCTTTTAGGTGTCAAAATGATCCCATTAACTCCATTTCCAATTCATTAAAGAGTTTACATGTGGATGACATCATAGGTCCTTCTTTGGACACGTTCCAAAAGGGGGGTTAGGTCTTCCAGTACATATTGATTGGTCTGTCCCATATCTTGGAGACGTCTCACTTATCTGGTGTTCCCCTTTAAGAGGAGGCTTTTCTTCCCATTAGCACGCGTGTAAATCAGCGACATGCTACATAACGTGCATAGAAGGGGATTGCAGAGAGGATTTTATATGATGTCAGATATTGCAGGATTCACCACTTATTGGTGGTAAAATGTGACACCACTTTATGATGCGGCATAATTTGGGGGCACTTGGCTTGATTAAACTGGACAAATACTGTGGGGTAAAATGGATAAAAAAAGCAACATCTATATTTTCGATGTGGGATATAAAAATAATTTGGTGGACTCGTCTGCACTGCTGCTGACTAATGACTTGAAATCGTAAAGTCGATGGAAAAGAAAAGCAATATGCCATTGGAGCATAAACGCTTGTTGATCCGCAATATTAATACAAAAGATGGTGTTATTTTGCTTTATGAGTACTCTTCACTACTCACGGCGACGCAGACTTATTAATTCAATGTGTGTGAGTGTGTGTGTGTGTGTGAGTGTGTGTGTGTTGGTGTGTGTGTGTGTGTGTGTGTGTGTGTGTGAGAGCATCCACATGTTATCGTAGTTCCACATATAAATCTTGAAGCGATACTTATAGATTTTCTGATGAAACCTGTTGTTGTTGGACATGAGGGGCAGTTCTATCACTTTGTGGATAATGTGGTGTAAAGTGACTCATTATAGTGCAGTGGTTTTTTAATTATTTTCTGTCACGCCCTCCTAGGGGACAGACATCTGCCCCAAATTGAAATACAGTGCATTTGGAAAGTATTCGCAACACTTCACTTTTACCACATTTTGTTATGTTACAGTCTAATTCCAAAATGGAATAAATACATTTGTTCCTTACAATTCTACACACAATACCCCATAATGACAATGTGAAACGTTTTTTTTATTTTATTTTGAAAATGTATTAAAAATAAGTATTCACAGCCTTTGCGCAATACTTTGTTGATGCATCGTTGGCAGCAATTACATCCTCAAGTCTTTTTGAATATGATGCCACAAGCTTGGCACACCTATCTTTGGGCAGTTTTGCCCATTCCTCTTAGCAGCAAACCTCAAACTCCATGAGGTTGGATGAGAAATGTTGGTTTTCATCCAGGATGTATCTGTACATTTCTGCATTCATCTTTCCCTCTATCCTGACTGGTCTCCCAGTTCCTGTCGCTGAAAAACATCCCCACAGCATGATGCTGCCACCACCATACTTCATTGTAGATATGGTAACGGCCTGGTGATGAGCGGTGCCTGGTTTCCTCCAAACATGATGCCTGGCTTTCACACCAAAGAGTTAAATATTTGTCTCATCAGACCAGAGAATTTTGTTACTCATAGTCTGAGATCGGGTTGCACACATATAGACCATGATAAACAAAATTCTCTGGTCTGAGAGTCTTTCCGGTGCATTTGGCAAACTTTTATGGATGGCTTTTGTCTGGCCACTCTACCATTCAGGCCTGATTGGTGGTTTGCTGCAGTTGGTTGTCCTTCTGGAAGATTCTCCTCTCTCCACAGAGGAATTATGTAGCTCTGACAGAGTGACCATCGGGTTCTTGGTCACCTCCATGACTAGACTAAGATGAATGCAACCACATACAGAGACATCCTGGATGAAAACCAACGCTTCCCATCCAACCTGATGAAGCTTGAGAGGTGCTGCAAAGAGGAAAGGGTAAAACTGCCCAAAGATGGGTGTGCCAAACTTGTGGCATCATATTCAAAAATACTTTAAGCTGTAATTGCTGCCAAAGGTTTATCAACAAAGAATTGAGCAAAGGCTGTGAATACTTATGTACAAACCCCGTTTCCATATGAGTTGGGAAATTGTGTTAGATGTAAATATAAACAGAATACAATGATTTGCAAATCATTTTCAACCCATATTCAATTGAATATGCTACAAAGACAACATGTTTCATGTTCAAACTGATATACATTTTTTTTTTTGCAAATAATCATTAACTTTAGAATTTGATGTCAGCAACACGTGACAAAGAAGTTGGAAAAGGTGGCAATAAATACTGATAAAGTTGAGGAATGCTCATCAAACACTTATTTGGAACATCCCACAGGTGTGCAGGCAAATTAGGAACAGGTGGGTGCCATGATTGGGTATAAAAGTAGATTCCATGACATGCTCAGTCATTCACAAACAAGGATGGGGCGAGGGGTCACCACTTTGTCAACAAATGCATGAGCAAATTGTTGAACAGTTTAAGAAAAACCTTTCTCAACCAGCTATTGCAAGGAATTTAGGGATTTCACCATCTACGCTCTGTAATATCATCAAAGGGTTCAGAGAATCTGGAGAAATCACTGCACGTAAGCAGCTAAGCCCGTGACCTTCGATCCCTCAGGCTGTGCTGCATCAACAAGCGACATCAGTGTGTAAAGGATATCACCACATGGGCTCAGGAACACTTCAGAAACCCACTGTCAGTAACTACAGTTGGTCGCTACATCTGTAAGTGCAAGTTAAAACTCTCCAATGCAAGGCGAAAACCATTTATCAACAACACCCAGAAACACCGTCGGCTTTGCTGGGCCTGAGCTCATCTAAGATGGACTGGTACAAAGTGGAAAAGTGTTCTGTGGTCTGACGAGTCCACATTTCAAATTGTTTTTGGAAACTGTGGACGTCGTGTCCTCCGGACCAAAGAGGAAAAGAACCATCCGGATTGTTATCGGCGCAAAGTGTAAAAGGAAGCATGTGTGATGGTATGGGGGTGTATTAGTGCCCAAGACATGGGTAACTTACACATCTGTGAAGGCGCCATTAATGCTGAAAGGTACATACAGGTTTTGGAGCAACATATGTTGCCATCCAAGCAACGTTACCATGGACGCCCCTGCTTATTTCAGCAAAACAATGCCAAGCCACGTGTTACATCAACATGGCTTCATAGTAAAAGAGTGCGGGTACTAGACTGGCCTGCCTGTAGTCCAGACCTGTCTCCCATTGAAAATGTGTGGCGCATTATGAAGCCTAAAATACCACAACGGAGACCCCCGGACTGTTGAACAACCTAAGCTGTACATCAAGCAAGAATGGGAAAGAATTCCACCTGAGAAGCTTAAAAAATGTGTCTGCTCAGTTCCCAAACGTTTACGGAGTGTTGTTAAAAGGAAAGGCCATGTAACACAGTGGTGAACATGCCCTTTCCCAACTACTTTGTCACGTGTTGCAGCCATGAAATTCTAAGTTAATTATTATTTGCAAAAAAAATAAAGTTTATGAGTTTGAACATCAAATATGTTGTCTTTGTAGCATATTCAACTGAATATGGGTTGAAAATGATTTTCAAATCATTGTATTCCGTTTATATTTACATCTAACACAATTTCTCACACTCACATTCACACACTAGGGCCAATTTAGTGTTGCCAATCAACCTATCCCCAGGTGCATGTCTTTGGAGGTGGAAGGAAGCCGGAGTACCCGGAGGGAACCCACACAGTAACGGGGGAAAATGCAAACTCCACACAGAAAGACCCCAAACTCGGGGATCGAACCCAGGACCTTCGTATTGTGAGGCACATGCACTAACTCCTGTTTCACCGTCCTTTATTAATAGAGATGTCCTGATCTCGATCATGGAATCAGATCTGGGGGCAATATTAACCTTTTTTAACTAATCGGCGATCGGGTGATGAGCTGCTGAGCCCAGCCAATCTTTACCACAGCTGTGTCCCACTATTTACTGTACATGGCTAAAGATTCCAACAAAGGGATGTACACTTAGGAAGACAGATTTGCATTTCCATATTCCTTGTATTGCAAAAGTTGCATGAATTCCAGGAGGAATGCAGGGCTTGCCAGAACCAAGACTCAAGTTTAAAAGAAAGCTGCAAAGAACACGGCGTCAATTCACAGTGTGCCGCTTCTAAAATATGAATCCTCACCAACCTGGTGGTGAATAAAAAAGATATCATTACCACTGGAGGACCAGAGGAAAAGGAATGGCAAGAAATGCTACACACACACACTGAACAGGACGACACAAGAAGCTAACTGCTAAAGCTTCGATGTAAAGTAGGGGTGATCAATCCAGATGTCGGTTATACTGATACCTACTATAGCTTTGAATATATAAATGATACTTACGTGATGAGATTGATATTTTTATTTTTTTTATTCTCATTATTACAAAATATTATTGTGGGTCGTTTTATGTTATTGTTTATAAACACAGAGGGTAAGTCTCTGAATAAAGTAAGGCTCTGGAGGCAAAACCCAAATAATTTAAATAGGAGAAAATAGTAGTTGTTGCTTTTGTTTAGTTATGTATACTTTATTTAGTGAAACATTTATTTTTAGCACTTAATATACCACACATCTGATTTACAACAATAGTAGCAAATTCTAAATTTAATAAGATAAATGTTATGAAAATGTGTGTTTACTTTAGGTACTTAATATAAACTATTTTTATTTCTGTTATTTATTGTCAAAGTATGAGATCGGGACTCGAAGTCAGACTGTAGCTGAAGAAAAAAAAAAAGGATCTCGTTAGAGGCGAAAAATGTTAATCGGGACATTCCTATTCATTAACGCAATTTGTAACATTTAAACACGACTGCTGAGTCTGAGAAAAAAGGTGCAAACGATTGACTGGGATGTGCATTTTCATATAATTACTAATACTAATACTGAAATACCTGACTCTCACGCCCCCCCTAGGGGTAGTGATAGGTACCAAAACTTAAACAATAGAAACAGGACTTGGGAAAAACAGAACCTATCGGTGTGTTTTTTTGTGCTAAATGAATTTAGACCACCTGCAACAAGTGCTTGAATATTGTGCAAGTAACGTTTGTGCGCGCCGACAGAGGCACATGTAGTTTGACACTTTTTAATCTTCATTATAACACGGCAACAGCAGTGCACACTTTTATCACATTTCACCGCAGCATACGTCACAACACGTCCTTATTATCCACCTATCACGTGAGCAAGGTGCATATATGAACCCCGGAACCCTGAGCATCAACATGACAACAAAGGCCAGTTCTTTTTTTGCACATTCTCTGTGTTTTGTATTTATGTGGTGATTATGACAATAAACTGTGGATTTAGGTATTACTTATTCATATTTTTGAAGTAGTTAAATACTATTCTGTTCAATTTGCATGTCACAAAATTGTGTAAAAATGAAAATTTCTTGTTATAAAAATAATTTTGTAATGTCTTTTAGTACCGGTTCAGGTACCGTTTAAGCACCCGTACTGTTAAAAAAGTACCGATTTAGCACTGGTATTGGTTAAAACGTAAAGAATACCCATCTCTACCTAGGGGCTCCTGCCCCACCATTTGGAAAGTACTGTTATAGTCTAGTCTAGTGCATGTTTTTCTTTTCTAGCATCCTTATCCTGTGTGTGACGCCCATAAGGCACTTGAAGCATGTTGTCCCCAATGTGTTGCAGGTATGGGATCTTCGGAGTGAACATATTGTGGACTATATTGTGTTCAACATGGACAATTCTTTATCAATGTGCACATTTATTGACACACTCTAAAAACACAGTAGGCAAGCTCTGCCACAACATTTTCAATAATTTCAGTCCAGTTAGGACAGTGGTGCCAAACTCATTTTAGATGGGGGGCCACATGGAGAAAAATCTACTCCCAAGTGGGCCGGACTGCTAAAATCCCAGCACGATAACTTAAAAATAAAGACAACTTCAGATTGTTGTCTTTGTTTAAAAATAGAACAAGCACATTCTGAAAATGTACAAATCATATTTTTTTTTTTTACACTTACATGTTGCTGTTAATAGTATTCTATCTTCCTTTGTCGTTATTTACCCTTTCTGAATAAATGATGTGTTAATGTTCATCAGTCAACTCATTGGTGTTAATTCTCAATCTATCAAAATAAAAAAATAATATCAAAATCCAATTACAGGATGTTATTTATGTAGTTTGCTAATTTTCCTCAACTGGTACACTAACATCATGTGGTTTATTTTTATTTTTTTGCATATGTAGTATAATCTACAAAGGTACAAAGAAGTACTATTGATTGATTGATTGAGACTTTTATTAGTAGGTTGCACAGTGAAGTACATATTCCGTACAATTGACCACTAAATGGTAACACCCGAATAAGTTTTTCAACTTGTTTAAGTCGGGGTCCACTTAAATTGATTCATTATACAGATATATACTATCATATATACTATCATCATAATACAGTCATCACACAAGATAATCATCAGGGTACATACATTGAATTATTTACAAACCGGGGTGTGGGGGGGGGGGGGGGGGGGGGTTAGACAGACAACATTCTCACACTCACATTCACACACTAGGGCCAATTTAGTGTTGCCAATCAACCTATCCCCAGGTGCATGTCTTTGGAGGTGGAAGGAAGCCGGAGTACCCGGAGGGAACCCACACAGTAACAGGGGGGAAAATGCAAACTCCACACAGAAAGACCCCAAACCCGGGGATCGAACCCAGGACCTTCGTATTGTGAGGCACATGCACTAACCCCTTTATTAATAGAGATGTCCTGATCTCGATCATGGAATCAGATCTGGGGGCAATATTAACCTTTTTTAACGACATCTAGTGGACACATTTAGAACAGCAGTTTTTTCATTCAAAGATTTCAGCCCATTTTTTTACTTGGCAAACTCATCCCGCGGGCTGGATAAAAGTTGTTCACGGACCTGATCCGGCCCGCGGGCCATTCATTTGACACCCCTTAGTTTGGATAATTGTATTTTGACTAAAGAAACCTTAAATACAGTTACTTGTCTACTCATTAAAGCGCACTACTTTTAAATTCCACTTAATGATCACATTAGCAGGCTCTTTCAAGCGCTATTAAATGATGATCAAAAATGCAAATTGTCATTGTCATGCCTAATTTCAAAAGAAATGGTCTGATTTCAAAGTGTCCTCCATAAGTATTAGACAAAACTGTTGCAGAGACGGAGAGGTGAAATCACATTTCATGCAATGTTATTTTTAGATTTGAATACATTTGGCCGTGTACTGCTCTGTCACCTTAACAATGGCAGCGTAGCGCTTTAGAGGAAGCCTTTCCAAAATGTCTGTCAACGCCTGTCGACCTACAGAGCTGCGGGCTCCAGCTCGCCAAAGTCGTCATTAAAATGTCTATTGCGGATCGAAGGAGGAGGAGGACGGCACCTGTCCGTACACAACACGGGCAGCCTTTGCTTTCTCCCCCTACGGGAACACCATTAGAAATTTCACAATAGCGCTGTGATTGTATTGAATGCTGCAAAAGGAATACACAATAGACCACATTTTACATCCTCTAATCTGCAGTATGACTGGGTCTGAAATGTACCAAACATCACTTTTGCTACTGTTTCATTGATTGCATGCACCAGGCTCATTATTAGGAAAGTGGTCGTTGTTCAATGACATTAAAGCTGACTTTAACCTAAGTATGGAATGGCCCTTGTAGATTATTCTCATGACATTAAGTTAGAAATGGAGTGTTGCTATTTTGGTACCTAATTTAGTTGACTGTCACACCACTTTCATAAAAAAAAAAAAATTCCCATTTCAAGCTGTGTAAAGTCAGACATGTGCTGTGCTGTCACACGGCTTCTTTACCTTTTCAACAAGGCCGCCCGGCGTCCTCGCTGTGCTCTCCTCGTCTTTCTAAATGGCGGCGCGCGCTACGCAGTTGTGTTTTGGCCGACTGCACACAGAAATTGAACTGGCAACACGCCCACTGGACATCGCCGAGATGAGCAAACATAAAGTGTATAGCCTTATCATTTCAACCGATGTCATAAAGACATTGCTGAGGTAGAAACGCTTGACTTGAGAAAAACAAAACTGCAAAATATTATACAAGCCAAGTTTGTCAAATAAGTGGAACCTCTAAATTCCTGCATGACATCTGCAGAGCTCCCAAGGCTTTATTCCGCTCAGGTATAAAATAAATTCTTGGTGTATATTTTGCTTTTGATTATGTTTTTTTGTCAAACAGTTCAAGAGCATGGAACAGTATGGAAAGTACACCCAGGAACATAGGTAACATAGGCAGGCTACCATACCATCAGTTCATACTTGCCAACCCTCCCGGATTTTCCGGGAGACTCCCGAAATTCAGCGCCTCTCCCGAAAACCTCCCGGGACAATTTTTCTCCCGAAAATCCCCCGAAATTCAGGCGGAGCTGGAGGCCACGCCCCCTCCAGCTCCATGCGGACCTGAGTGACGTGTCGACAGCCTGTTTTCACGTCCGCTTTCCCCACAAAATAAACAGCGTGCCTGCCCAATGACGTTATAACTGTAAAATGATCGAGGGCGAGTTCTTGGTTTCTTATGTGGGTTTATTGTTAGGCAGTTTCATTAACGTCCTCCCAGCGCGGCAACAACACACAACAACAGCAGTCACGTTTTCGTCTACCTTAAAGCAGTCCGTCTGCCGTAAACAGCGATGTTGTGACACTCTTAAACAGGACAATACTGCCATCTACTGTACATGCATATGTGACAATAATATCTAGGGCTTTTAGAGAGTGCAGTGCACAACTGCGCACACAACAAGGAGACGAAGCAGAATGCATCATCAGAGAGGGTGTTCAGCATGGTTAGAAAAATAGTGACAGAGAATAGAACAAGGATGGACAATTCAACCCTTGACTCAACAATGAGTAGATGAGTGTTATGTGTGTGTACATGTGTAAATAAATGAACACTGAAATTCAAGTATTTCTCTTATTTATATATATATATATATATATATATATATATATATATATATATATATATATATATATATATATATATAAATAAGAGAAATACTTGAATATATATATATATATATATATATATATATATATATATATATATATATATATATATATATATATATATATATATGTATATATATATATATATATATATATATATATATATATATATATATCAGTGACGTGCGGTGAGGTTCATGACTGGTGAGGCACTGACTTCATCACAGTCAGATTTACAAACATATGAACCCTAAAGAGTATCTTATTCACCATTTGATTGGCAGCAGTTAACGGGTTATGTTTAAAAGCTCATACCAGCATTCTTCCCTGCTTGGCACTCAGCATCAAGGGTTGGAATTGGGGGTTAAATCACCAACAATTATTCCCGGGCGCGGAGCCGCTGCTGCCCACTGCTCCCCTCACATCCCAGGGGGTGATCAAGGGGATGGGTCAAATGCAGAGGACATATTTCACCACACCTAGTGTGTGTGACAATCATTGGTACTTTAACTCATTGGCGTTGTTAGGCCTATTTTAGGGGGGCTCAAGCCCCCCTAAAATATTCTTAAGCCCCCCTAAATAATTTGGTGTTTTTTTTGTGTTTTTTTTTACAAATAAATGCCGACATATTCATTATAAAGTGGCCCAAATATGAGTTTAAATAAATAATCATATAACCTGTTATTATTCACTCAGTTTCCCCCCACTTCGTAGCGTAAGGTAGAGAGCCCCTTTCGTGCATCGGTATCCAATCCATTCCACTTGTTCATATAGAAAATGCCCACATCACTCAAATTCCAGCCCGCATTTTCTCTGCGACCTTGCTTGCGGTCCTGCAGGTGTACGAAGCACATTATCTTCCTTTACAATGAGTGAAGCTGCACAAAACCTTGTGTGTGCAATTGTAAATCATTTATTTTTTAAGTTTTGTGTTTCTTGTAGAATCTATATAAAGTAATATACATAAGCCTATTGTTAAAATAATGAAAAAAACATCATTAAATATATTTGTTTTATTGTATTGTTACATTAATAGCTGTTTTATTATTATAGGATGGCTTGTTAAACATTTAATAGGATTTTCAGAGGGAGGAAAAACCAAGACATTTAATATAAAATGTAAAATGAATAAATACATAAAAAGAAAAAGAAAATATATGGTTAAAAGCCATCGTCTCAGGGAGCATTTCATTTCGTCCCGTGCATTTTTTTTAAATAGTAATAATAACAATGAATAATTTCTAAGTCTTTGTTAGCCGTTTGTGAAGTTATGTGCTCGTGCGTAACATTTGCTCGCATCCTGTGCATCTCCTGGGGGCAAAGCCCCCCCTGTCCTTAAAAGCTAGTGACGCCCCTGCTTTAACTTAACTTTAACTTTACACATACAAACTGTAGCACACAAAAAAGCACATTTAATAAAAAAAACGTTATTATGGTGTTACCTTTACTTATAAGTGCGGGTACAGTGGTGTTCGGTGTGGAGGAGTTGTGAATGAATGAAATATGAAATCCGTGCTGCAGTCTGCAGGTGTACCTAATGTAGTGTCCTTGCAGTCGTTCACGGCTCCTCCGGCGCGAGCAATGTTGTTTTTGCACTTTTTGGCTTCTTGTTAAGTGACTTTTTTTGGGTGGATTCGGTCTTGCACGTGGAGGGTTTGGGTGTGGGCTTTGGTTGGTGTGGCGTTCCCGTCGGTGGGTGCAGTCTGCGGCGAACGTGTCTTAAGCACCAGGAGGCGTGGTTACGCGTGCCTCAGCCAGTGCGTCTTCGCAGCAGTTTTATGATCGCTCAGCACAAGAAATACTTTACACACATACAGTTGTTGACAAAATACACTGTACATTATATACCTCAGCTAACTAAACTATGGAAATGTATAATATAGTTCATATAGCAATACAGTCTCACTGCACAGCAGACCAGCAGTTAGCCGAGTCCGTCCATGTTGAGGCACTGAGTGACGCGCCTCGACTGGCTGCTGTTCACCGCACCGTCTTTTCTCAGTATTTGAACGGCAAATGTGAAAATTCAGCGATTTTGAATAAAAATAATCTAAAACTGGTGAAGTTAAATGGAAAATAACTTTATAGTATAATCACTGGATACATATAACAATTTAATAATTTTTTTTTCTTTTTACATTTTTTTCTTTCCATGATGGCAGGTGAGGCCCCGCCTCACCTGCCTCTAGTGACCGCACGTCACTGATATATATATATATATATATATATATATATATATATATATAATAAAATAAATATATATATATATATATATATATATATATGTATATATATATATATATATATATAATAAAATAAATATATATATATATATATATATATATATATGTCTTAATAAGGTTATCCAAAAAATAGTGCTCGATACCGTAGTAGAGCGCAATATATGTATGTGTGGGAAAAAAATCACAAGACTATTTCATCTCTACAGGCCTGTTTCATGAGGGGGGTACCCTCAATCATCAGGAGGTTTTAATGGGAGCATTCGCATACCATGGTTTATATAGGGCACAGAGTGGGTGGGTACAGGCTGGCCTAGGGGTGTGGTGATTGGCTCACATGTTACCTAGGAGGTGTTTCGTGAAACCCAACACAACACTCCAATACGTGCAGCATTATTGGAGTATTGGAGTGTTGTGTTGGGTTTCGTGAAACCCAACACAACACTCCAAAACGTGCACCATGACAGCAACCACCCACCCACCACCACGAAAAGAATACCTACCGGAATCAATAAAAGGCTATCGATGCTGTCATCTAGCAAAGCTGAATTTGACCAAGCAACCCCCCCGTACCAAAAAGCCCTTGATGAAAGCGGATACAATTTCACCCTCACCTATGAACCCACGCCAGGAAACCAGCCAAAAAAGAACAGAAAACGAAACGACATCATCTGGTACAACCCCCCATACAGCAAAAACGTCTCAACGAACATTGGACACAAATTCCTCAATCTGATTGACAAACACTTTCCCAAAGACAACAACCTAAGAAAAGTATTCAACAAGAACAACATTAAATTGAGCTACAGCTGCATGAACAATATACGACAAATCATCTCAAACCACAACAAAACAATTGCAAATGAGCCGTCGACCCCCAGTCAGAGCGACTCCAAAACCAACAAAGCATGTAACTGTCGAAAGAAACCTGATTGCCCCCTCAACGGGGGGTGCTTACAAACATCAGTTGTCTACCAATCTAAGGTAATACGCAAGGACATTAACACATCCGACACATATGTAGGATTAACCGAGGGTGAATTCAAAACCAGATGGAACAATCACAAGGCTTCTTTCAGGAACAAAAACCTGCGAAATACCACAGAACTCAGCAAACACATTTGGGACCTCAAAGACAATAATGTTGAATATTCAATAACATGGCAAATTCTTGCATCCAGCACACCTTACAATAGTGGTAATAAAAGATGCAACCTATGCTTGAAAGAGAAACTGTTTATTATTTACCGTCCAGACCTGTCATCCCTCAACAAGCGCAGCGAAATTGTAACAACATGCCGCCATAGACGGAAACACCTCCTAGGTAACACATGAGCCAATCACCACACCCCTAGGCCAGCCTGTACCCACCCACCCTGTGCCCTATATAAACCATGGTATGCGAATGCTCCCATTAAAACCTCCTGATGATTGAGGGTACCCCCCCTCATGAAACAGGCCTGTAGAGATGAAATAGTCTTGTGATTTTTTTCCCACACATACATATATATATATATATATATATATATATATATATATATATATAGCTAGAATTCACTGAAAGTCAAGTATTTATATATATATATATATATATATATATATATATATATATATATATATATATATATATATATATATATATGAAATACTTGAATTGGTGAATTCTAGCTCTAAATATACTCCTCCCCTCTTAACCACGCCCCTCCACCTCCCGAAATCGGAGGTCTCAAGGTTGGCAAGTATGCATCAGTCAATAGCTTAAAGGTGTAACATTGCAGCATCTTCACTACATTAAAGCCACAGTTTGGTTCATTTTGTGGTACAGATAGTGAACAAAATGCAAAACATAAAACTGCTTAGCTCAGTGATTTTTAAAATGGAATCAAAGAGGCTCTTGGAGGTGCGTCACAATGTGGAATGTACACTTCCTGTCCCTCACTTGGAATGTGTACTGAGTGGGATATCGGTACGTAGCTTTTGATTCCGCAACGCTGCTTACCGCTTTGATCCAAAAATGAACACAGCGGAACCTTGATTTACAAACGTAATTGGTTTATGAATAAGGTTTGTAAATATAAACGTTTGTATATTGAGTCAAACTTCTCCATAAGAAACAATGTACTGTAAACATGAATAATGAGTTACAGCATTGAAAAAAGTCCATATTTTAGTAAATCTGTCACAGCAGATCATGTCTTATTTTGAGTTTGTTGGCGTTTTCTTGTGTTTGGGGTTTTAGTTCCAATCTTACGCTCTTATTTTGGTGGCACTTCCTGTTTTGTGTGTGTTCACTTACAGCACCTTCACGCCTGCCTCGGAGCGCTTATCTCCGCACCTGTTTCTTATTGTCAATCAAGATTATTTAAGTTGAGCCTTTTGCTACCTTTGTTGTCGGAACATTGTTTGTCCGGGCATGCGCACTCTTGACGCTTCCCATTTTCTTTCCCCTGTTTGCCCGTAAGTTTTTGCTGTGCTCCAGTATTTTATTTTGTTATGCCTCCCGGGCTTTTCTGCATTTTGAAATCCTGACAATCCATCGCCGTCTCACACGACCCGCATCTCCGACAATGCGTACACTTGGAACACAATATAATGTGCCGTACGGTATTGTATATCCAACAAACATTACACGCTAGTGATGGATCAACCTCCAATGTAATAACAAAGTCAAAACAACAAATTCTAGCCGAACTGCCGAACACAGGTTGAAATCACAAAAGTTAACTTTAACAGCCAGGTTGCTACAATGGTTAGAAATAAAAAATGAGATCCATTGTACCTTATTGGTTAAAGGGGAACATTATCACAATTTCAGAAGGGTTAAAACCATTAAAAATCAGTTCCCAGTGGCTTCTTTTATTTTTCGAAGTTTTTTTCAAAATTTTACTCATCACGCAATATCCCTAAAAAAACCTTCAAAGTGCCTGATTTTAACCATCGTTATATACACCCGTCCATTTTCCTGTGACGTCACACAGTGATGCCAATATAAACAAACATGGCGGTTAGAACAGCAAGGTATAGCGACATTAGCTCGGATTCAGACTCGGATTTCAGCGGCTTAAGTGATTCAACAGATTACGCATGTATTGAAACGGATGGTTGTAGTGTGGAGGCAGGTAGCGAAAACGAAATTGAAGAAGAAACTGAAGCTATTGAGCCATATCGGTTTGAACCGTATGCAAGCGAAACCAACGAAAATGACACGACAGCCAGCGACACGGGAGAAAGCGAGGACGAATTCGGCGATCGCCTTCTAACCAACGATTGGTATGTGTTTGTTTGGCATTAAAGGAAACTAACAACTATGAACTAGATTTACAGCATATGAAATACATTTGGCAACAACATGCACTTTGAGAGTGCAGACAGCCCAGTTTTCATCAATTAATATATTCTGTAGACATACCCTCATCCGCTCTCTTTTCCTGAAAGATGATCTGTCCAGTCCAGTTGGAAATGCATCTGCTTTGAGTGTCGCAGGATATCCACACATTCTTGCTTTCTCTGTCGTAGCATAGCTTTCGTCGGTAAAGTGTTGCGGAACAAACATCCAATTTCTTGCCACTTTCGCATCTTTGGGCCACTGGTGCAACTTGAATCCGTCCCTGTTCGTGTTGTTACACCCTCCGACAACACACCGACGAGGCATGATGTCTCCAAGGTACGGAAAACAGTCGAAAAAACGGAAAATAACAGAGCTGATTTGACTCGGTGTTTGTAATGTGTTTGAGAAAATGGCGGATTGCTTCCCGATGTGACGTCACAACGTGACGTCATCGCTCCGAGAGCGAATAATAGAAAGGCGTTTAATTCGCCAAAATTCACCCATTTAGAGTTCGAAAATCGGTTAAAAAAATATATGGTCTTTTTTCTGCAACATCAAGGTATATATTGACGCTTACATAGGTCTGGTGATAATGTTCTCCTGCGGAAGTGTGTGTATTTAGGGGCCCACAACCCTCTTCTTAACAGTTAGACAGAACCTATTTTATTGATTTTGGTTGTGATTTTTAATCAAGTGCAACATTTTGCGTACAGGTAGTATATTTTGTCTTTATTATGCTGTTGTTTCATTTAACTTAGATACTTAAATGTTTAAATTACAATTACATTGTTAAAAGGTAAAACAAATACAAGTTTATTGCATTTGAAGGGGTATACTTTTAAAGGGCATTATTATTATTTCATTAGTGGTTAAGTTGGTCTCAAAATAATGTTGACAATAGTTTCCTTTATCGGCAATAATTTGTTGGTCAAGAAATCGCCAAGCAAAATTTATCGGCCCAGGCCTAGCACCAGAAATCGTAGTCCTTTCAAAAAAAGCTTGTTTTTTTTCTCGATCTCCATTCATCCATTTTTTACCGCTTGTCCCTTTCGGGGTCGCGGGGGGTGCTGGAGCCTATCTCAGCTGCATTCGGGCGGAAGGCGGGGTACACCCTGGACAAGTCGCCACCTCATCACAGGGCCAACACAGATAGACAGACAACGTTCACACTCACATTCACACACTAGGGCCAATTTAGTGTTGCCAATCAACCTATCCCCAGGTGCATGTGCATTTTTTCGATCTGCGTTAAGTAAATTGAAAAGTTCGCACAGTGAGGGGTTCGTAAATCGAGGTTCCATTGGACCACTGCACATTTATTTGTTCAACCCCTAATGTGGTCTGCCTTTTTTGTTTTACCATTAACATTGCTTAACATCTTTTTTCATTCATGTTACCAAAACATTGCCTTTAGAGTTAGTAAAGGTTTATGGTGGTGACAGATTGATCCAGGAACAGATTACTTCTTATAATAAAAATACTTTCAAAATCCCAATAATCACCGGAAGTGATTACTCTGGGCTTTAAAGGTTCTACTGTATTTGACACAAGAGTCCCAAAGTGTGTTTTATACATAAATATTTGACATGTAAATATGTGAAATGGTTGCTACAGCCTAATTTTCATCTCCAGTCCCTTGGTACTTTGATGTCTAAATCAAGGATGGACACGTTCAAAACAATGTACACAGAATACCAATAATGAAAAATATAAAATGAATACCAAAGGTACAAAAAAAAGATGATTCACATTTTTTTGGAATTATGCCTATCGTTCGCAATCATTATAAAAGACAAGAACACATGTCTTTTTTTTTTAGGACTCTAAAGATTTAAAAAAAAACCTTGCAAGATGCGGCTAATGGGAGTCACCGTTGTAGTCTTCAAAGCCCTCTAAAACAACTTCAAAATCCTCCATCAACGTTTTATTTTTATACTCTGCAAGTCTATATATTTACCGTATTTTGGTC
Source organism: Nerophis lumbriciformis (assembly GCF_033978685.3). Lineage (NCBI taxonomy): Eukaryota > Metazoa > Chordata > Actinopteri > Syngnathiformes > Syngnathidae > Nerophis > Nerophis lumbriciformis. The sequence goes on along the minus strand of NC_084556.2, from coordinate 19,232,000 downwards.
ATTTTACGCATTGCCGGAACTTCTTTCCTCAGTGCATTTATTTCAGTGCCCTTTGCAACACACTTCCAACGGAAACAAATGTGTGTGTGTTCTTATCATGGCAGACTTCGCAATAGACCCTCCCTAAAGATAACTATTTTTTGGACAATGAGGATTCGGAACCTTGTCTTTTTGAACCTGAATATACAGAGGATGAACTGCTGGTTATAGAAGCGAGCATGAAGAGGGGGTGATACCTTGGAGCAGACAGAAGGCCAGAGAGGGAGGACCGGCGTGACTTGACTCTGCAAATGTGGAACTTTAAGCTAAGTTATGTCGACATAAATGTAGTGCTTACCCAAAATCAACTGGAAAAAAACGTCCCTGGCCATCTGGTCCAAATAGACAATTGCCCCTTGAGTAAGTTACAATAATATTCATCATGATACAGGTCACGTTAGTATAACTACAGTACATACGCTGTCGAGCTAGCTGTGTACAAACAAAACACGAAATGTGGGATAATACTTTACAGATACTGTAAATGTAATATGATTCTTCATGTTTTTCACTCAGTACAGATTGGTGTCCTATTGCATTATGTTGTGTATTAAAAACTCAAAACCCATTCAGCCTACGGCTAATGCCTAAGCATGCCATCCCAAGTTGATGTCTTACTACACTAGAAAAACAGTTCCTCAGTGTTCGCTCTTACAATAACAATGTTGCTACAGCTTGGTTATCATACTGGTTACGGAACGTAAATTAATAATTGTTGGCGTTTTTTGAATGCATTTTTAGAGTGATTTAGTGGCAGAATGGATTTCTCCCATTAGCTGCATTACCAGTCACCGAGAACGAGCCAATTATTACAAATTAGAATGCAACAAAAAAACAATTATTGTCTCTCATAAGAATTGTGATTGTTAGGCAAAATTCCAAATAAAGTGCAGTTCCCCTTTAAGCAGCTATCTTTCCAAGGTCTTATTAAATTATGCTTGTGTTGCCAGTTCCCTCATATTCACAGGAATTGTGTTCCAAGTTTTATATGCTCGATGGGAAAATGAAAGTTGCCCAAACAGACTTTTTCTCAATAGCACCAAACAATCCCCTCCAGAGCCGGACGTACAGTAGTTGTCCTGTTGCCAGTTCCCTTTTACAAAGTTTTTAAAAGAACGCATGGCGAGGCATCACATTTTGATTGCAAGTTTCAATTTGCCAGGAAGCATTTCTCACTCTGCCAAGGAACCATATGGCACGTCACATTTTGGCGGTGCAGTGTGGAGGAGCCTGAAATATTGACAGGGATGCTGGAGAAAACCCCAACTGTTCAATGTGGCTCTGGGAGGGCACAGGAGGAACGATGTGGCACTGCAGTGCAGGGGCACACTTCATCAAAACAACACACTGGTCCATGTCGCGGTTGTGTGAGGGCAATTGTTGATTCTGAACCTCGTCTGCTGGCGCTCGTGAGGCGGCACGACTCTGCTCATCGTGTCTGGGCTGGAGCTGTCTCTGTGGGCTGTGTGCAGGAGCTGTCTCTGTGGGCTGTGTGCATGAAAACTGATTAGAGCGAGTGCAACTGTACTGCACCTTTTCAAGACCCACTCACTCAGAAATACAATTTTCTTTGCGTGGGCAAATTGATGAGTAAATAGCATTTAATTTCTCCACCACAGATAAGGGCTTTAAAAAGTTTTGAAGGACATTTGCATAGTCTTCCCAACAAACTGTCCGCGTTCTTTTTTCGCTGCCATTATTGATGATGGACGTAATGACGTCAATTGGCAATGATGCATTCAAAGTCCTTTTAGATGAGGGAATGGCCCACCTGCTGCTCGTTGAGAAGAGGATATGTACTTTCATGCCAGAGTCTCTAAAAGTATCTTTACTAGATTTTTTGCCGGTTGCTTTTGTGGCAAAAAAAAGGGTTCTGATTACTTGCTAAATATATCCACAAAGTTGCTTAGTTGGCACTACTGATCCCTCCTTCTCTGACAGACCCCGGGGCCTTATGTAAAAAGCGCACAAAATCCTACCGTATCAAGACTGACGTTGATGTGGAAATGTGCGCTGCCTCACGCCAACTTCATAGCTCACGTTCGTACATTTCCACATGCTGTGAATACTTTGGCGACACACAGGTGGCCATTCGGGCTTTGCCAGTATTTGATTTCAACAATATAAAAAAGGTAGGTAAGGCACAAAATTCACTCTTTCGCCAATGCATTTAATTCTTCATAAACATGTGAATATTTGTAAGGACATTAAGGCTGCAGTTAACGATTATTTTTCTATCGATTAATCTATGGATAATTTTTTTTCTCGATTAATCGGTTAATCTATCGATTATTTTTTCGATTAATCTATAGATTATTTTTCCTTTTACCGATTATTTTTTTATTTAAAATGAAGATGAAAAAATAAATGTAGGCCAGTTTTTTCAAAAGGCATGGCTTTTATTTACAAAAAAAAAAGTATGGCCACCAGTATGTCAACATTGACAACAACATGACAAAATATTCTGTAACAATGTAAACATTTAAAACTTTTAACATTTAACAAAATTAAAAGTAGCTTATTTGCTTTTTAATGTGCAAATATAAAATAAATATACAGTGCAAATCTTATTATTCTGCAATAGTATAAGCATTTCAAAAGTAAAAGTATTGCTTATTTTGCTTTAAAATGTGCAAAACTAAAGATAAACATCCAATACAAAAAAGTGCGTATTTCCTTGAATTGGCGCCAGGTATATAGTATTCGCATGCCTCGAATTACTGCCGGGTCAAACTCGTTTCGCAAAATAATTAGCGCATGCTTCATGGCCTTACCGCCGACTCAGGATTAACGTCGGATCAAACTAATTTCGCAAAATATTAACTTTATTAGCGCATGTCTGGAATTTTCGCCGGGTCAAACTCGTTTCGCAAAATAATTAGCATATGTCTAGAACTTCCGCCGGGTCAAACTCGTTACGTCATGAGTGACACTTCACCTGTCATCATTTTCAAAATGGAGGAGGCTGATTTCAATAATTTGAAATCGCATAAAGGGAAGAAGATTAAGAGATATTCAGTAGTATTTAAGGTTCAAGCTATTGAATATGCTAAAAAGAACAGTAAGCAGCTATGTTTTTTTAATATACCGTAGCTGCGTGTGTCAAATATGAGTCATTAAATGACTCCCGCCTCCTGGTGGTAGAGGGCGCTAGTGATCCTTCTTGCGACTACCGGTACTGCAGAAGACTGGTGCTGCAGAAGAAGACAACAAGCAACAAGAGTGAGCAGCGATCGTTTGCTTGCACTTTTAACATGGAGGATTACATATCTAAAATAAAACAGTTTTCTAAACTGGACTTTCAATCGAAGCAGGAGGTAATACTTAAAGGAATATCTCCATCGAGACAGAGAGACTTTTAAAACTGAAGAAAGATAAGGAAGACTTCTATAAACAAGTTATCGATGCTTTTGATCAGAAGCAGCTGCGCATGAACTCATAAGTAAAGGAAAGACCATAATAACGTTTTTTTTTATTAAATGTGCTATTCATGATAGTATCCTTACATCATTCAAATTTATAAGCGCAGGCCTAAATTTACCCCACGCCTTTTGGTAAGCGCAGGAGTGAGAAGAGGTTTTAAATTAATTAGCGCCCCGGCGGCTATTCAAGGAAATACGGTATGCGATGCGTCGACACACAAAAACGGCGTCGACGTATTTACTTAATCGATGACGTCGACTACGTTGACGAGTCGTTTCAGCCTTAAAGGACATCTAATAATTTATCGAGACAATTCTTGCTGTCAAAACGTGTTCCTGTTACTCCTTGGCCAGACAGCAGCCGCTGCACACTGGCACCGGAGACCGAGGAGAATGTCACGTACATGGCTGCTACCGAAAGAAGCCCCTGGGTTGTAATAATAAATTGAGTAATCAAACAAAAGTCACAATGTCTTTTGTATCCTTTGTGATATGCTGACATGTTTAAATTAAAACGATTTCAAACAAACCCATCCATCCATTTTCTACCGCCATTGTCCCTCTGGGGATCTCGGTGTTCAGTTCTCAGAGACCTCCCAGCATTGACGCTTCGTAGGAAACACAAGAAAAAAGCACCTCCTACTGTGTCCTACTGAAACCCAATTGGGCAGGTGAGTAGCGCTCAGGCACATTGCTACTTGTAATATGATTTGCGTATTTATAAGGGGGTGTGGCCTGGGCGGGGTCGTGGTCCAGCCACGCTGACAATTGATTGCAATGTAAAAAATAAATGTGCTTGGATTTTTGCGTGCGCGCTAGTGTTGTAACAATACCAATATTTTGGTACCGGTACCGGTGCTAAAATTATTGCAGTACTTTTTGGTACTTTTCTAAATAAAGGGCACCACAAAGAAAATGCATTATTGGCTTTATTTTAACAAACAAATCTTAGGGTACATTAAACACATGTTTATTATTGCAGTTAAGTCCTTAAATAAAATAGTGAACATACTAGACAACTTGTCTTTTAGTAGTAACTAAACAAACAAAAACTCCTAATTAGTCTGCTGACGTATGCAGTAACCTATTGTGTCATTTATCATTCTATTATCTTGTCAACATTATTAAGGACAAGTGGTAGAAAATTAATTATTAATCTACTTGTTCATTTACTGTTAATATCTGTTTATTTTCTCTTTTAACATGTTCTGTCTACACTTCTGTTAAAATGTAATACCGTATTTTTCGGACTATAAGTCACTCCGGAGTATAAGTCGCACCGGCCGAAAATGCATAATAAAGAAGGAAAAAAACATATATAAGTCGCACTGGAGTATAAGTCGCATTTTTTGGGGACATTTATTTGATAAAACCCAACACCAAGAATAGACATTTGAAAGGCAATTTCAAATAAATAAAGAATAGTGAACAACAGGCTGAATAAGTGTACGTTATATGAGGCATAAATAACCAACTGAGAACGTGCCTGGTATGTTAACGTAACATATTATGGTAAGAGTCATTCAAATAACTATAACATATAGAACAGTGGTTCTCAACCTTTTTTCAGTGATGCACCCCCTGTGAACATTTTTTTTAATTCAAGTACCCCCTAATCAGAGCAAATCATTTTTGGTTGAAAAAAAGAGATAAAGAAGTAAAATACAGCACTATGTCATCAGTTTCTGATTTATTAAATTGTATAACAGTGCAAAATATTGCTCATTTGTTGTGGTCTTTCTTGAACTATTTGGAAAAAATATATATAAAAATAACTAAAAACTTGTTGAAAAATAAACAGGTGATTCAATTATAAATAAAGATTTCTACACATAGAAGTAATCATCACTTAAAGTGCCCTCTTTGGGGATTGCAATAGAGATCCATCTGGATTCATGAACTTAATTCTAAACATTTCTTCACAAAAAAAGAAATCTTTAACATCAATATTTATGGAACATGTCCACAAAAAAATCTAGCTGTCAACACTGAATATTGCATTGTTGCATTTCTTTTCACAGTTCTTTTTGACAGACATTTTTTAAAAATCTCACGTACCCCTTGGCATACCTTCAAGTACCCCCAAGGGTACGCGTACCCCCATTTGAGAACCACTGATATAGAACATGCTATACGTTTACCAAACAATCTGTCACTCCGAATCGCTAAATCCGATGAAATCTTATACGTCTAGTCTCTTACGTGAATGAGCTAAATAATGTAAAATGATATTTTACGGTAATGTGTTAAAAATTTCACACAAAAGTCGCTCCTGAGTATAAGTCGCACCCCCGGCCAAACTATGAAAAAAACTGCGACTTATAGTCCGAAAAATACGGTAATCACTTATTCTTCTGTTGTTTGATACTTTACATTAGTTTTGGATGATACCACAAATTTAGGTATCAATCCGATACCAAGTAGTTACAGGATCATACATTGGTCATATTCAAAGTCCTCATGTGTCCAGGGACATATTTCCTGAGGTTATAAACATAATATACATTAAAAAAAACGAAAGAAGATGTTGTGATGCCCAAAAAAATATCAACGTAATCATAGTAGTATCGACTAGATACGTGCCTGTACATGATATCATTACAGTGGATGTTAGGTGTAGATCCAGCAATGGCGTTTGTTTATATTTTGACGCCGGTGAGCTACCGTGTGTAGTGAAGCATGTTTAGCTATTCCTCGTCCTGCAGGGATGATACTTGTAAGAAGCTCACTTTATTTGTCGCCATGGAGACCAGGATTAGTGATTTAGAAGTAACTAAAACACTGCCGACGGCGGATGGACGTTAGCTGCTAGCTAGCTAGCCATGTCTTAAAGCGCCTCTTCCTGAGGGTGTTTCAGTGTTATATTTTCACCTTTATCGTTAGTTTTTACACCAAAATGCATCCGTTCTCCATTTTCTGTCTACACACTCTACTCTGTCATTGTGTGCCGATGAACATGCTTGTCTGCTTGTAAACCAGGAATGTCACGACGTAACTTCGGCGCGGGTGCTGGGGGGTGCGGGACCGGTACGTTTCAGAGACGAAAATGATTAATTAGTATCGCGGTACTATACTTATACCGGTATACCGTACAACCCTAGTGCGCACATTTTGATACATCTAAAATTTTACTTGCGAATGTAGTTTCTGGATTTGAACGCACATCTATTTTTAGTAGGAAAGCCACGCAACCCTACTTACATGAGGCCCCAGGTGCATATGATGTGTGCTAAGAAGCAGAATTACAACGAATACCTATGGTATGGAAGTGTAACGGTAAGCTACATCCACACAGAGTCCAATTATAATGTGTTTATTAGGGCCAAATCTATTTTGGGAGGTTCAAATGTATTTGTGGCGGGCCAGGAATTAATGTATAGGAACTATAGGAGATTTTGGTTTATCTGGTAATACGTTATATACCCTACTGACCCGATTAAAAGACACATTTTTTTTCCCTTGATAGAAAGACAGTGGATACTATACATACAAACCACATGACTCTGAGCTTCTTCCCTGTCACTCACACACACCACAGACTTGGTAAGAGAAGGACAATTTAGAGTCTAAATTGTCCTTAGAAAGTGAGGTTGAACGGTTGTTTGTGATTGGCTGGTGAACCGCCACTTGCAAAGCATTGAGTGAAATGAGCCAATGGTTATATTTATGTGAGATGTTTAGTCAAGGTAATACTTTGAGTGGAATGGCGGCATTAGGACCCTCATGCAAATGAACATTATGAGGAGACTAATCAAGGGAGCTGTCAGGATTTATGGTCCATGGTGTCACTCTGGTTGGGGGTCAGTGGTTGAAAGACAAAAGTGGACACAGTTGCTGACGGATGGTGAGCACATGATTGGGTCCCCCAGATGAGATTGCTTGTCCCTGGCAGATGGGTCAATTTCAGTATCTATGGCTTTGACCTAATTGTCTCCAAAATCAATTTGGCCACAATGTCCTTCTCTCAGGTGTTATGTTCGGGGGCAGTCAGGCAATCCACAACATTAAGAAGCTCATTACATCCCGCGCCGTACTCTGGGCCCACGCTGGGGCCCTTTGTTCTGTCAAGGCTGATGGCTTAAAACACCCAGAGGAAGCAAACAAAGTCAGACTTTCAAGCACTGTGGTTTACAGCCAAAGATTGTGTGCAGTAAAGGCAACTCGTCTATTGCATACGTTCTCATTCAGTGTCAAAACTTCAGTCAATATATTTGATACAGGTTCTCTTCTAAACTTAATTAAACCCAAAATAATTTGTCTTTGTCATACTGTACTTACAGTGATGAGATACTATGCAACACTAGTAGCATACATTCCATCATCATTATAATCATCATTATATTCAATTATATTTTATTTTATTTTCTTTACTTGTTGACTGGGAGAAATCCCATTTTAAATATGATTTATCTGTCATGAGGGATAATACGGCTATTCTAAAAAATAGTAACAAAACAAGAACAGTGTGAAGGAGTAAAACGGCCGCTCTAAAAAAAAAAGAAATAAAACGGAAAAAGAAATAGGAAATTGCTAGGCGGAATTGTACAAGAAAAAGTTGTTTTCTATATATTTTTAGAAACACAATATATTTAAAAAAACATACTTCTGCCCGAATGCAGCTGAGATAGGCTCCAGCACCCCCCGCGACCCCAAAAAGGGACACGCGGTAGAAAATGGATGGATGGCATACAAATTCCTTCTGAGGACCAGCATTCCCTGCAGTGGACATTTGTTCTTGGTATTGTTTTCTTTGTCAGACTCACACATTTAGGCAAACATATCCCTGTATTGCAAAACACAAATGTCCACTGCAGGTGACACTGGTTCTCAGGAGGATACAGGAGAATGTGATAAACAATCCAAAAAAGAAATAATCAAATAAATAATTATTCCTCTGAAATAATCACAAATGTTTTAGATCTTTGCAAATGAAAGGATTTAAAAACAGACAGATGCATGCTGCCTTTAAAGGGCAACTGCATTCTTTTGGAATGTTGTCTATCTTTTAAAATCTCTATGTGAGACAAGAACACATACAAGTAATGTGGATTTAATCTATTCCGCATATTAAGTCCTCTAAAAACATCCGACAACCTTCAACACAAGCTGTAAATATGTATGTAATGACGTAACACACAAATTCATAGTACCATGTAATATTTACCGTATTTTGGTCATTTTAAGCATTGCCGGGATATTTATTTTTGGGAGCATTGATTTCACAGAACGTATTGCAAAGTTTGCTATTTCTTTCAACAACTACTGATCATGGCACTTCATGACAGCCAACAACGACTATTTTGGGATCAACTACTAATTGAATACATAAAAAAAAACAAAAAAAAAAACGTGTGTTCTTGTCTTACATAGGGATTGTAAATGATTAGTAAAATGTGCAGTTCCCCTTTAATGAGATACCAAATGTGATGTATTTATTACAGTACAGTATAGTCGTTCAGAATTATTCAGAAGTACACTATTGAAATATTGAACTCTGTGTGTAGTACACCCACCCTAATAAGATCCAGTTAGCCAATAATTCTCACTTTTTATGAATTGAGAAATATGTTTATTATTGTGGTTGTACAGTGGCGTTGAACTGCACTGCAACATACTATATGAAATTAATTGTAATAAGAAATAAGATAGCTTTTACTGTATGATGAACAGAAAAACAACTTGTCGATAGAAAATGAAAGAAAGAAAACGATTCAGCTCGACGGAGGATGCCCATGGCAATCGCAGCAATCTTCCTGGCTAAGCATATGTTTAATGTTAAAAGATGTCGGAGGACAATGAGCTGATTGGTGGAGAAACTCAGCCAAAAGAGCTGCATCAGCAAGGACTAACACAAGCCTTAATTATGGCTGATTAACCAACTGTGTCCTTCTTAAGGAAACAACTCTGTCCAGGGGCGAGTGCAGCACAAGAGCTAGAATACACAATTAATTAATTCATTAATTCATCCGCTTCTTTTAACACGTTGAAAAGCCTTGGCACACTCACTAAAAGTCATGGTGCCATGTTTTTTAAATCCCTAATACCGTGGGGAATAAATGCATTTTAATTGTTGGCATGACATAAGGGTCAGTCATTTGCTGATTGGAAAGAGCTTGGACTTTATCTACGAGACCTCCCTGTTCTGTCATTGGCCATCTGCTCAGCCCACTCTTTTTTGGGATGTGTCTTTTAAATTTACTGTCTTGAATACCATCCAGAATAGAACATTTTGGCAGGTTAGTGATCAACACACATTGTTGTAGTGCTTTCCGGCATAGACTCTTTGCTGTATAAGTCATTTAGTGTCCGTACATTAATATTCCATTAGCCATACATGTAATGGGGGGTACTTAATATATCGTTTTCATTTATAAAATGGTCCTTGAAATTATTAACTGATGGATATTTTACATCCCGCTTTCATTAGATTAAAACGGCATATATTATTATCTTGACTCATTGATACGTGATGTGATATTGTGGAATCCTCCCCTAAAACCACAATATTAGCTACAAGTCTGAATTAATCCAATATAAATTGGCTTGGTATGACATACATGCACTTTGTTATTCACTTTATTTACAATATTATATTTATAATTTTTTTGACCAACAATGTAAGGGTAATAGAGATCATTAATAGTGCGATCCCCTAGTCCTTGGCCAAGTGGTTTCTTCTGAAACCAAATCCGTCCTCTGCAAATGCAAGACGCATTCAGATTTGGTCGTGTATGCACTGATATCTGCCACACTGCTCAGGTGTGTTTCAAGGCCAGCTCCCCCTGTTGCCGACAACCCCATGCTAGGAAACTAATAAGAAAGCCTCAAAACGGACAGACCACCCAATGCTGACCTCCGCACAGACCTCGACTACAATTTACAGAAATTAAATTGGAAATCTTTGGAGTGAACATCCGAGGATTACGCACCAATATTGGGGACCTCTCCAACCTCTGCTGAGAGAAGAAGCCATAGATTGTCATCTTAGTAGAGGCATTCCTGGACTTTACCATTCCAGACGGGGAAGATGAAATACAAATTCCTGGCTACTCACTCAGCTGTCGCAGAGATTGCACTGGTGCGTCCAAAGGCGGTATAGCAGTATGCTGTCTTGAAGGTGTATCCATCTACCACAATCCATCCAAAGACCCTGAAGACTTTGGGCTGTGGTTCACTGTTGCTTTGAAGACCAGGATGCTGCTGATAGGTGTTGTTTACCGCCCCCAGAGCGCCTCCAATTAAGTCTTAGACTACCTCAACAGAAACACCTTCTCTGTGATGGACGAGCTCAGAGCCCAGTTTGTGATTCTCATTGGCGACTTCAATGTGCACCACAAAGAGTGGCTGGGGAGTAATATCACGGATGCTGCTGGATGACGTGCCCTGCAACTTGCCAACTGCTTGGGACTGAAGAACAAGCGCAGTCTGCAGACATGACAAAGCTCAGTTCTGGGAAATGAGAGGGTACCTAACTTCCATGAACTGGTCCAGTGTCTTCCAGGAAGAAGATCCTGAAACAATCTTCACCACTCTCACCAACGAGTCATACCAAAGACTATAAAAAATGGGACCCATTACCTCCCTGCTTGGCACTCAGCATCAAGGCTTAGAATTGGGGGTCAAATCACCAAAAATGATTCTCGGGCGCGGCACCACTGCTGCCCACTGCTCCCCTCACCTCCCAGGGGGTGATCAGGGGGATGGGTCAAATGCAGAGGACAAAATTTACCACACCTAGTGTGTGTGTGACAATCATTGGTACTTTAACTTTTTTAACTTATAGCAAGACGCCAAGGATACATTCATACCAAGCAAGATCATAACCGGAAAGCCTGTGGATAAAGCTTGGTTTGACGAACAGTGCAGAAGAGCGGCCAAGAAAAAAACGATGGCTCTACCGCAAGATGCAGACATCCAACGACCTGACATTAAAGCAAAAGTTTCTGGAAGCAAGGGCAGTGTTCAATGGAACTCAGAAACGAGCAAATAGAAAATTTAACAACAAGTTGAAAAAAGATCTATCAGACAAAGCACTCAGCTCGAAAAAAGGATGGGGCATTTTAAATTCACTCTCCGGGAGAAGTGGCTCTACGGACATCAGGGTATCCCCCACATCTCAGCAAGAGAAAAGGCCAACATCTTCTGCAAAACCTTTGCGGACAAGTGCACATTGCCTGGGGCAACAGCACAACCTCCGCTTCAGAGCCCACCACCATCCACTCACTTTGGCGATGTCCACGTCAAACCCAAAGAGGTGAGGGCCATCCTACGCAACCTAGACCCAGGTAGGGCCTACGAGGGTCCTCAAAGAGTGCGCCGCAGAACTGGCCAGTCCCCTCAGTCGTCTCTTTCAACTCCTGTTTGTTTCCTGACCAATGAAAAACTGCAAGAGTAATCCCAATTCACGAAAGGGACTCTTAATCAGATCCATCCAAGTACCGTCTCGTATCCCTGCTCAGCGTTATCAGTAAACTGATGGAATCCTCTGTCCACAAACAGCTACAGAGATGTCTCCGCCGCCATGATTTTTTGTCTAATAAACAATATGGTTTCAGACCAAACCGCAGCACAGCAGACCTCCTTATAGTTTTGTCACAGACATGGAACACCATTCTTGACAAAGGTGGCGAAGTGTACGCTGTCGCACTGGACATTAAGGGTGCATTCGACCAGGTTTGGCACAATGGCCTTTGTGCTAAGTTCACTTCAAAGGGCATAACTGGAAGACTGCACATCTGGCTACTGAATTACCTTCAAGGAAGAACCATTAAGGTAGTGCTCTCTGGTCAATCTTCATGTTCACTGTCCATCAACGCATCAGTACCCCAGCTATCAATTATTGGCCCATTACTACCGTATTTTCCGCACTATTAGCCGCACCTAAAAACCACAAATTTACTCAAAAGCTGACAGTGCGGCTTTTAACCCGGTGCGCTTTATATATGGATTAATATTACGATTCATTTTCATAAAGTTTCGATCTCGCAACTTCGGTAAACAGCCGCCATCTTTTTTCCCGGTAGAACAGGAAGCGCTTCTTCTTCTACGCAAGCAACCGCCAAGGTAAGCACCCGCCCCCATAGAACAGGAAGCGCTTCTTCTTCTACTGTAAGCAACCACCCGCCCGCATAGAAGAAGAAAAAGCGCGCGGATATACCGTACGTTTCATTTCCTTTGTGTGTTTACATCTGTAAAGACCACAAAATGGCTCCTACTAAGCGTCAGGGATCCGGTTCATGAAAAGACGCAATCTCTCCATCCGCACACGGATTACTATTTCACAGCAACTGATATTCCTGTGAACCGCACTGTGGATACAACGGGAGCACGTACGGTGAATATTCGCACCACAGGGAATGAGAAGTCATCCTTCACTGTGGTTCTAGCTTGCCATGCTAATGGCCAGAAACTTCCACCCATGGTGATATTCAAAAGGAAGACCTTGCCAAAAGAGACCTTTCCAGCCGGCGTCATCATAAAAAGCTAACTCGAAGGGATGGATGAAGAAAAGATGAGCGAGTGGTTAAGGTAAGTTTAAGTTTACGCGAAGAGGCCGGGTGGCTTTTTTCACGCAGCTCTGTCCATGTTGATATACGTATGTTTGTGATTGCACATTTGCGTACATTTTGGGAGTGAACAGAGTTGTTAGAACGCTGGTTTTTAATATATTATTAAGGTTTGACTGACCTATCTGACTGTTTTTTTGACATTCCTTTAGCGCAGTTAGATGCGGCTTACAACACCGGGCGGCTTATAGGTGGACAAAGTTTTGAAATATGCCGTTCATTGAAGGCGCGGCTTTTAACCCAGGGTGCCTTATGGTGCGGAAAATACGGTATTCTCCATCTTCATAGATGATGTTGTGGAACAGTGTGACAACACCATATTCCTGTATGCGTACAACTCCACCCTCTTCGCACTTACAACAACATTAAATGGACATAAGGTAGCTGCATCGCTAAACATAAGATGCACATGCCCAGCTGTCCTGCGGATCTTAAAGCACTGCTACCGCCAGCCTACATCACAGGTTATATCAACCAAAGGATACTACCAAGCCATGCCCTGGAAATCCCAAAGTAAAACACCAAATACCTCGACAAGATCTTTCTCCACTCTATTACAGTATGGAACAGCCTTCCCCCTGTGGTTGTTGGAGACATTACACCAAGCAGTATTAATGCCTTTAAGAAGCAAAGCTTTTCATTCATACAAACAATAATTTTCCATCTTTCGCAACTAAAATTAGCCAAAAGAAGCACACCTTTCTTCAAAGATGCAAACATGTCTTTCATTATCATGTCTTCAAATATACTGTACGTCATATCTTTTATCATGATATTATTTTTTGATAGTGACTATTATTATTTTTAAAGATTTCAAAGTACAATAGACCTGAATATTCACAGGGGTTACATTAAGAGACCACCCACAAAACGTAAATAAAGGAGAGTACTCTAACAAAGCCTGGGTTATGTTGCTGCGTTTAGGCGCCACTGTACGTTATGCTAGCTTGCTCCGTCCCCTCCAAACCCTCATGCTTTTCTGATTTCAGTTCAGCATTTGCACCAAAAGTGACTATTGTGACTATTAAATAAGATTCAGCTCCAATACATACCCCTTTCTCTATAATTGCCAAATTTCGCTTGCGACAAAGTGAGCTGACAAGGTAATTGCATTGAAGCACAATCCGAGCTCAAGCCCTCCAACATGTCTAACACACTCATAGGTACACATCACGGGTTGATGATATTACAGTAAATGATGGTGATGATGATGAAGTCATGGACAGCAGCGTAAGACAACACTTTAAATTTACAAAGACTTGCACGTGACTGACTTGCTCCTTTCCTGTGGATGTGGCGCCACTAACAGGACGTACCAGGTGCAAACATAAAAACCTCACACCGTGTGTACTGTATTCTGTGTGATTATGTGGTTATGTGTCATGCTGACATTCTATGTCCTATTATCACATATTGAATTACAAACCCCGTTTCCATATGAGTTGGGAAATTGTGTTAGATGTAAATATAAACGAAATACAATGATTTGCAAATCCTTTTCAACCCATATTCAATTGAATGCACTACAAAGACAACATAGTTGATGTTCAAACTCATAAACTTTTTTTTTTTTTTTTCGCAAATAATAATTAACTTACAATTTCATGGCTGCAACACGTGCCAAAGTAGTTGGGAAAGGGCATGTTCACCACTGTGTTACATGGCCTTTCCTTTTAACAACACTCAGTAAACGTTTGGGTACTGAAGAGACACATTTTTTAAGCTTCTCAGGTGGAATTCTTTCCCATTCTTGCTTGATGTACAGCTTAAGTTGTTCAACAGTCCGGGGGTCTCCGTTGTGGTATTTTAGGCTTCATAATGTGCCACACATTTTCAATGGGAGACAGGTCTGGACTACAGGCAGGCCAGTCTAGTACCCGCACTCTTTTACTATGAAGCCACGTTGATGTAACACGTGGCTTGGCATTGTCTTGCTGAAATAAGCAGGGGCGTCCATGGTAACATTGCTTGGATGGCAACATATGTTGCTCCAAAACCTGTAAGTACCTTTCAGCATTAATGGCGCCTTCACAGATGTGTAAGTTACCCATGTCTTGGGCACTAATGCACCTCCATACCATCACAGATGCTGGCTTTTCAACTTTGAGCCTAAAACAATCCGGATGGTTCTTTTCCTCTTTGGTCCGGAGGACTCGACGTCCACAGTTTCCAAAAACAATTTGAAATGTGGACTCGTCAGACCACAGAACACTTTTCCACTTCAGTCCATCTTAGATGAGCTCAAGCCCAGCGAAGCCGACGGTGTTTCTGGGTGTTGTTGATAAATTGTTTTCGCCTTGCATAGGAGAGTTTTAACTTGCACTTACAGATGTAGCGACCAACTGTAGTTACTGACAGTGGGTTTCTGAAGTGTTCCTGAGCCCATGTGGTGATATCCTTTACACACTGATGTCGCTTGTTGATGCAGTACAGCCTGAGGGATCGAAGGTCACGGGCTTAGCTGCTTACATGCAGTGATTTCTCCAGATTCTCTGAACCCTTTGATGATATTATGGACCGTAGATGGTGAAATCCCTAAATTCCTTGCACTAGCTGGTTGAGAAAGGTTTTTCTTAAACTGTTCAACAATTTGCTCACGCATTTGTTGACAAAGTGGTGACCCTCGCCCCATACTTGTTTGTGAATGACTGAGCATTTCATGGAATCTACTTTTGTACCCAATCATGGCACCCACCTGTTCCCTATTTGCCTGTTCACCTGTGGGATGTTCCAAATAAGTGTTTGATGAGCATTCCTCAACTTTATCAGTATGTATTGCCACCTTTCCCAACTTTGTTGTCACGTGTTGCTGGCATCAAATTCTAAAGTCAATGATTATTTGCAAAACACATTTTTTTTATCAGTTTGAACATCAAATATGTTGTCTTTGTAGCATATTCAACTGAATATGGGTTGAAAATGATTTGCAAATCATTGTATTCCGTTTATATTTACATCTAACACAATTTCCCAACTCATATGGAAACGGGGTTTGTATTACAAACTTCGGACTAATGGGATCGATTTTCTGCAAAAAAAACAACATTTTGGGGAGAAAAAAAATGTAAATGGGCGGGTTTGCCTGTAAATTGGGATGAAACGATATTAAAATCTAACGGTACGATATAATCACGGTATTAAGGCCAGGGTTCAATATTAGTGTGGCATATGTCCAAAAAAAAGACTTATAAATGCCATAGTGTGTAAAATGAAGTGGCAGAAATGTTTAGGACAAACACATTTATTGTAATTAAACACAAACATAATGCTAAAATGTTCTAATCATATTTATTACTACAAAAAAGTAGTTTCTTTTTATTGCAAAACATTGTGCGGGAAGAGTCACTGTGTCTCAACTTTTACTTTCTGAGAAGCAGTGTCCTCTACAGTGGACATTTATTGTATCAGTTTGGAAAATGCAGTTTCTCAGAAAAGTCAACTCACATTTTAACTTTTAATTATGTAAACACCTCACAAATTTACGCTGGCTTCATCTTTTCCGGGTGATGGTAGCTTATCAAGTAGCTTCGGTGTGCAGCGAGTGCTTTCCTTTGGCACGGTGCACCTTGACCGAGTCTGTTTTGGCTTGGAAAGCTTGCGACGAACGAGGCACGATTTATTACCTGTGCCAAAAAGGTTATGTTTTTACCACGGTTTGTTTGTTGGTTTGTTAACAACATAACTCAAAACGTGATGGACAGATTTTGAAAGAACAATTCCTCTTATCTACTACGACGTGGGACACACGGTATAGCTCGGTTGGTAGAACGGCCGTGCCAGCAACTTGAGGGTTGCAGGTTCGATCCCCGCTTCCGCGATCCTAGTCACTGCCGTTGTGTCCTTGGGCAAGTCACTTTACCCACCTGCTCCCAGTGCCACCAACACTGGTTTAAATGTAACTTAGATATTGGGTATCACAATGTAAAGCGCTTTGAGTCAATTGAGAACAAGCGCTATATAAATGTAATTCACTTCACACACTTCACTTCCTGTTTCCTCTTTTTCTCTCCTTTGCGGCGCTCCACGCCCCCACATTACGGTCCCACGCTGCGCAGGGGATTCTGGGAGATGTAGTTTATTTCAGACCCACCAAAGGAAAAACTGCAGAAAAAAACTACACTCACCAC
The DNA here is from genome assembly GCF_033978685.3 of Nerophis lumbriciformis. Taxonomy (NCBI): domain Eukaryota; kingdom Metazoa; phylum Chordata; class Actinopteri; order Syngnathiformes; family Syngnathidae; genus Nerophis; species Nerophis lumbriciformis. The sequence continues at coordinate 19,214,846 of NC_084556.2, read as the reverse complement.
ATTTTTATTTGACACTGTCACACGTTACGGTATTATTGTGGAGATTTTGAAACCGTAATACTGCGTTATCTACAATACATCCCGTTACATTATTACCAGTAAGTAAAAGAAAAATATTGTTTTTATTTAAAAAAAAACAAAAAAAACACTCCAATTTGAAGGGAATGCTTAATCACAAATATTAAAGTTAAAGTACCAATTGTCACACACACACTAGGTGGGCGAAATTATTCTCTGCATTTGACCCATCACACTGGATCACCCCCTGGGAGGTGAGGGGAGCAGTGGACAGCAGCGGTGGCTGCGCCCGGGAATCATGTGGAGATCCACTGTAATCTAAATGAATTGTTGTTGTCATGGTGATTAGGAGCTCCTAATATTTTGGTTCCACTGTAAGTCACATCAATATTAAAAACAGCTCTCTCTATGATGCCTACAAAATACAAACCACAATATCAAATACAGTGGTACCTCAGATTTTATTAATAATCCGTTCCAAAATATCAGCTGAAGACCCAATGGTTTGAAGCAATGTTTCCCATAAGAAATAATGAAAATCCAATTAATCTGCTCCAGAAACCCAAAAGTAATAACAGAAAACCCATTTTATAGAAAATAATTACAGTTTTACATGTAAAAACAATGTTATACATATAAATGATGAATGAAATGGATAAATGAATTAACTTTTATCTTTTATTGAATTCTCTTGTTGCCACAGAGGGATGAGGTGAGGTGGAAGGCAAGCAGACTAAATTTTTGTAGTGTGCTATGAGTTTTTTTTCTTGAATTCAATAGTGCTTCTCACCTTCTTTACCAAAGTGCTGGCATTCCCATCTGTCTTTGGCGCCAAGGTGGCTTATTTAGTAGTTGTACTCAATAAAAAACACAGAGACTGAGTCACCAACGCGCATTTTAGGACAGTTGGTACAGCGGAATGATACGAGGGCAAATTCACTGGTTGGTTAGGCTCAATGATTGGCCATACGATAACCGAGACAAAAAAAAAAACAATCTTACGAAAAGTGGGACGCAGAAAAAGCGAGGTACGGCTTTGACGCGGCTTTTGATTGTGCAGGTGTACCTAATGTTGTGTCCACTTCCGCTACCTCAGCTCGCCTCTCGTCCTTCCATTGCTTCCTCAAATCCTGTTGACTTGCATGCAGCAGGAATATCTTCCCGTCACACTCCCTCCCGTCTCTCCCAGCAGACCTCCCACTCCTTCGCCACGCTCTCCTCTCATCTCCAGTTACTGGCCAGCAGCGTGGATGGTCGGCCATCCATCCCACGCCTTTTGAATGGCTTGAAGATAAATTGGCCGCAGCCAATCACTTCCCTGTGAACGCCGGCGCGTGGTCCTCCCATGAACGCTGTTAACCTTCATCATCTTTTCCTGCGCACATCGAATTAATCACCCCAGTGAGAAATCAATAGAGTGTATTATAGCGCACATATCACAGTAATTCATCTCCAGTTCTTCTTCAAGCACTTAGCCTACTGTTGCCACAGGAGTTAGGTTAAACAATGAGCGTAACTGAGTAGTCAGACAGTTTTCACAGATCTAACACTGTTGCTTTATGTGAGTGTTGGAATAATCTAAGAATCCTACTGTTTGGATAAGATAAGCGTTGTCTTTATGAGACTATGATCGTTTTCCCGCCTCAGCCTGTGGCGTCACGGCAGGAGCCATGGCAGGTCTCCTGCAGCGGCAATAAAGCGTGGCCTCCGTTTATGATATATTTCACGCGTGAGCGAGACCTGGACCTCATGTGGCGTCTGAGATTACCAAACGTGCAGCAGGCAGAATGGGATGACAGCTGTGCTTTGCAACTCCGGTCGCCAGCAGCTTAATCAGAGCATGTGACCGATCGTAACACAATGCTATGTATTTGTGTGTAATCTATATGTTAATACATGGGCGCATGCGTGCACCCATATATGTTAATAGATATTTCTTTACATATCACCCATCACTTCCTTAGATATACCTGCACAATGCAATACATGCGCTGTTCAAAAAATCTTCTTTTACACAGATAATAATGAAAGGCATTCATTGAACATTATGATTACTAACCTAGTTTGCAGTGCACCCATACTTGCCAACCCTCCGGATTTTCCAGGAGACTCCCGAAATTCAGCGCCTCTCCGGAAAACCTCCCGGGACAAATTTTGTCCCGAAAATCTCCCGAAATTCAGGCGGAGCTGGAGGCCACGCCCCCTCCAGCTCCATGCGGACCTGAGTGACATGTTGACAGCCTGTTCACACGTCCGCTTTCCCACAATATAATAATGATCGAGGGCGAGTTCTTGGTTTCTTATGTGGGTTTATTGTTAGGCAGTTTCATTAACGTCCTCCCAGCGCGGCAACAACACACAACAACAGCAGTCAAGTTTTCGTCTACTATAAAGCAGTTCGTCTGCCGTAAACAGCAATGTTGTGACACTCTTAAACGGGACAATACTGCTATCTACTGTACATGCATATGTGACCAACCCATAATGTGTCACATTTTTGTGACACATTTATTTAGTTTATTTTGTGGTTTGAATTCGTTTTTGGAGCTGTCATCACATTTATCAGTATTCACATTGGTCAGTAGTTTCTTCCCAATTGAATGCTATCACCTGCAGACCGGAAGTGTCTTGTCATTCTGATGAGCGCGACCAGTCTGTAAACAATTGAAACGTCCTGTGTGCTTTTTCCTCCTGTATAACAGGTTAGTTTTGGTGAATCAACTCACTGAATAATATCCATGTGATCTTTATAAGTTTAAGTACACATTCTAATGGTGGAGCCTAACTCTAAAGTGTTTGTGAGTTGTAGTTTGTATTTGTGAATGAATCCAGTGCACAGCTGCAGTAATCAATACAAAATGGCGACGTGAGTACGCAATGTTTATATAGGAACTTCTGATCCTAATTCAGACTCCCAAATTAGAGCTCCCGTTTTCTTATTGATTTTATAATGTGTGTGTTCTGAAATAGTGACAGAGAATAGAACAAGGATGGACAATTCAACCCTTAACTCAACAATGAGTAGATGAGTGTTATGTGTGTGTATATGTGTAAATACATGAACACTGAAATTCAAGTATTTCTTTTATATATATATATATATATATATATATATATATATATATATATATATATATATATATGTATATATATATATATATATATATATATATATATATATATATATATATATATATATATATATATATGTCTTAATAAGGTTATCCAAAAAATAGTGCTCGATACCGTAGTAGAGCGCAATATATGTATGTGTGGGGAAAAAAAAAAAAAAAAAAAAGTAGAAGTAGTCTTGTGATTTTTTTCCCCACACATACATATATATATATATATGTATATATGTAATAAAATATATATATATATAGCTAGAATTCACTGAAAGTCAAGTATTTCTTATATATATATATATATATATATATATATATATATCTTAACCACGCCCCCAACCACGCCCCCCGCCCCACCCCCGAACACGCCCCCCACCCCCCCACCACCCACCTCCCACCCCCCCACCTCCCGGAGGTCTCAAGGTTGGCAAGTATGAGTGCACCACTGCAAGGGCCGCCAAAAAATATCTGTTTCTCAGCTGTGGTCCGTAAGGGCCGTTGTAATAACATTTTCTAACAACTTCAAACAAACAGAAGAAGTTCGCAGCTAAAGTCGTAGAGTAGTGAAGCTGTATTTTAATGTGCACTTGAATTGTATTGACAATTTAGTTAGGAAACAAGTTAATTGTAAATTGTGTTTATTTGTTTTAGCACAACATAGGTGTATGTAAATGTATTTGTTCTCAGTTATTTGAGTCCCTTCTTTATTTTTCTAATCAGCCTGCCCAAGTTTTATGTGTTGAATAAATAACAATAATTGTTATTAACACATGGTTTCATACAAGGTTGTAAACTATTAGTAAGTTAGACATAATCATATATTATATTAAAATCAAGAGTAAAAATACTAATTCAGTGTTAATAGTTGAGTGGGCCCTAGGCACCTCTGTAGTGGAAACGTTGGGCCCCAGGGTCAAAAAGGTTAAAATCCCCTGCCCTATTGTACATTGCACTGAGAGCTGTTTCTAATATTGCACTACTCACACTCAATTTACCAACTTAATTGGTTCTTGAACAGGGTTCGTAAATAGAGAAGTTTGTATAGTGAAGCAAATTTGTAAACATAAATAATGGGTTACAGCCTCGACCAAAGTCTATATTTTAGTAAAAGTTTTTATATTTTGAACACAATATAAAGCGTTATACAGTAGTGTATATCAAACAAACATAGTAACATAGCTTAACTGTCCTTACCTGCCAACACGTACACACACACTGTCACTAGCCATGTGGTGCACTCCCAGTTTGAAATCACAAACTCCTTAAAGGCCTACTGAAATGTGATTTTCTTATTTAAACGGTGTAGACGAGTAGCGTGACGTCACAGGTTGTGGAGCTCCTCACATCTGCACATTGTTTACAATCATGGCCACCAGCAGCGAGAGCGATTCGGACCGAGAAAGCGACGATTTCCCCATTAATTTGAGCGAGGATGAAAGATTCGTGGATGAGGAAAGTGAGAGTGAAGGATTAGAGGGCAGTGGGAGCGATTCAGATAGGGAAGATGCTGTGAGAGGCGGGTGGGACCTGATATTCAGCTGGGAATGACTAAAACAGTAAATAAACACAAGACATATATATACTCTATTAGCCACAACACAACCAGGCTTATATTTAATATGCCACAAATTAATCCCGCATAACAAACACCTCCCCCCTCCCGTCCATATAACCCGCCAATACAACTCAAACACCTGCACAACACACTCAATCCCACAGCCCAAAGTACCGTTCACCTCCCCAAAGTTCATCCAGCACATATATTTCCCCAAAGTTACGTACGTGACATGCACATAGCGGCACGCACGTACGGGCAAGCGATCAAATGTTTGGAAGCCGCAGCTGCATGTGTACTCACGGTACCGCGTCTGCGCATCCAACTCAAAGTCTTCCTGGTAAGAGTCTCTGTTGTCCCAGTTCTCTACAGGTCAATGGTAAAGCTTGACTGTCATCTTCCGGGAATGTAAACAATGAAACACCGGCTGTGTTATCCGGCACCACAGTCAAGGGGTGCATTCTACGGCGGGGGTGCGTTATCCGGCACAACACCTGCCGCAATACACCACTTCTCACCTACAGCTTTCTTCTTTGCTGTCTCCATTGTTCATTGAACAAATTGCAAAAGATTCACCAACACAAATGTCCAGAATACTGTGGAATTTTGCGATGAAAACAGACGACTTAATAGCTGGCCACCATGCTGTCCCAAAATGTCCTCCACAATCCGTGACGTCACGCGCTGACGTCATCATACCGAGACGTTTTCAGCAGGATATATCGCGCAAATTTTAAAATTGCACTTTAGTAAGCTAACCCGGCCGTATTGGCATGTGTTGCAATGTTAAGATTTCATCATTGATATATAAACTATCAGACTGCGTGGTCGGTAGTAGTGGGTTTCAGTAGGCCTTTAACGTTAACAGCCAGTTAGATATAATGATTAAGAATACAAAAATAAATCCACTTTACCTCGTCGCTTATTATTTTGGGCGTGCAGTGGAAGGGAAAGGCAGTGTCGACAACTCTGTGGACACTTCCTGAATGTTTCAAATCACACCGCTTTTCCATTGCTTTCTTTTGACTCATATTGAGCTAGCAAAACTAGAAAAATGTTTTAAAAGGCAAAAAAAAACCAATCTTAAGAAGCACATAAAGTATCACTGTAGCTAACGACAGCACTGCTGTTGTGCTGACTGAATGAGCACCAAAGATTGATCAGCGCGCCCACAATGGATGTGTTGCCAAGTACAAAATGGTTGGATGAAACGTTCGTACACTGAGACAAGGTTCATAAAACAAAGCATATTTTTATTCGGTCTCTGATTCGTAAATTGAAAAGTTCTTACAATAAGGAGCTTGTAAATTGAGGTTCCACTGTATTTGTGGCGGTGAGAGAAGTGAGCAAAAAAACATGTAAACACCAAAATAAAAATATTTAGAAACAAACCTTTTCCTGTTGCTTCTTTTTTCTTTTTTTATGTCACAAACAAGAGTCGCCTGTGAGGGAAAGGGCCCAAAGCAGGAGAAACTGCTCAATGAAAAGAATTGACATGTGTGTTCATGCTAAAGTCCCCAAAAGTGTCACATTTTTAAAAAGAGTATCAAGATGGTCTGAATACTCGCAAACCAGAGCAATTAAGTTGCTAAGTTGGCATCATCGCTCCTTGCTTTGTATTTACTGTCAGACCTGCACTGCAACTGTTTAACAATGCAGCGAATGATATAAAACATATTGATGAATTTATATTCAATGGAACCTGGAGTTAGGAACCCTTCTATTTGCTAATTTTTCGACTTACGAACCTTTAATAGCGCCACGTATTCCTGTGTGTCTGAATAATGTACCCATGCCTAATTCAATCATTCATTTTGTGTGCCGCTGAAGGCCTTAGTGTGCTGCCATTTTGCTGACATCACTTACTGTTAAATTGTATACATCCATCCATCCATTTTCTACCGCTTGTCCCTTTCGGGGAGCCTATCTCAGCTGCATTTGGGCGGTAGGCGAGGTACACCCTGGACAAGTCGCCACCTCATCACAGGGCCAACACAGATAGACAGACAACATTCACACTCACAGTCACACACTAGGGCCAATTTTAGTGTTGCCAATCAACCTATCACCGGGTGCATGTCTTTGGAGGTGGGAGGAAGCCAGAGTATCCGGAGGGAACCCGCGCAGCCACGGGTAGAACATGCACTAACCCCTGTTCCACCGTGCTGCCAATTGTATATATATATATATATATATATATATATATATATATATATATATATATATATATATATATATATATATATATATATATATATATATATATATATATATATATATATATATATATATATATAAATATATATATATATATGTACATATGTATGTATATCAATACATACATATGTACATACAAATACAGTATACAGGTATACATCATAGTGTCTTCAAAGTGTGCATACTTTTTCTAAAACCTTTTGTTGAGGCTAGAACCAATTATTCATGTTTACATTGTTTCTTATGGGGAACTCTGCTTTAATATACACACTTTTCAATTTACTAACCATGTTCAAGAGCCATAAATCGAGGTTCTACTGTACAATTGAAGGCAAAGTAGTCATGTACATAGCATATGTGCACTGTATGAGTATATAGTGTGCAATGCAATGTTGAACTAACAAATACAGGAATGTATTTGTCATTCTGTGGTTTGCATCGACTGTTTTTGATTGCTGGCAGTCAATTAGATTTTTCTGCAAATGCTGCAGCCATGATCAATATTGTGCAGGTTGGCGAAGCGCAAACACACACCTAAGACATGGCTGTGTGACAACATTGTTTTTGATGCAGGAGACTAATATCATCACAAATTATGTACCTAATAGTAACTATTAGTAGTTTGGAACTTTAACTTGAGAAATGAGGAAAACATTATTTTGAAATAGAGGATATTGTGCAGTGTGAGATGATAAAGAGTGTGCTCACTTTGCATTGTTGTGTCACAAGCATAACGCTTCTGGGTTGAGACATGGCCACAATATTAGCTGACTGCTTCTTTGGATTTGTTCCAGGAGCTTGGATGGCCCCTGAATGTCAATCAATCCAATCAACACCCCCACTGTGGTGTTTTATGGCCATATAGTGAATGAAGAACACTTGTGTGCTTTCAATTTAATCTTCCTTACAGTTATTATAATGAGTAGTTCTACAGGGCGTCCACAGAGCACAATTAATTTGATCTGTTGCCTTAATTACAACCTATTTAGCTGAACACCTCACAGTGGGACAATTAACCCCCACAGCTAAGCACATTTTACACAAACACAAAAGTATCTCTGTGTCTCCTTCAGGTAGCGTGCCGGTGTCGGCCTCCTTAGACTGTCTGGTGGCCGAGCAGGGATGCGTCCAGGAGCAGTCCTGCATGGTACCGTACCGCCTGCTTGAGTACTGTGTGGCAGAGGAAGCGGTTTCGCCCCTCGGCCCGGAAGCCCGCACCGAGTGCCTTGAGGCTCAGAACTCCTTGCATCACCATCGCCCCCTTCAAGTGTGCAAATGTCAGCGTGGCTCACGCAGGGAAGAACACTGCCTCAGGGTCTACTGGACTGTGAGGTTTGGAGGTGGGTTTTAAGCCCTGCCATCTGTGTGTGTGTGTGTGTGTGTTTGTTTTTTTACTTAAGCTTGCCGTACACACACCTGCATAATGTACTGAGAGATGTATGAGAAATCCTGCCTTTATGAACATTTTATTGGCACTCTGTAGATTGCAAACCTAATTTGGATTAGCCTCAAACTGTACGCCTTTATATCTTACTTGTACTATGTGTATATGCTTCTATTTTGTCATACATATGCATAATTCATTTAAAATTAAGTCATGTGAAAAAAGATGGGAAATTGTGGATCTGCAACTTTATCTCGTGTCCAAAATTGTCCAATAACACCAGAAAATGTTAGATTTGTCGCGAGTGGCATTTAACAAAAAAAGACAATCTAGACGGGTCTGAATTTGCTAAATGTAACGACACAACCATTAAATTGGCAACACTCGGCCCCATTAAGCAATAAGTTCTTAACTTTTCCTCTTATCTTTCTTCCTAAGTGATTTCCTAAGAGGAGTCCATTCAAATTCATGACGTGTTCTTAAACGGCCAAATTGTTCCCACCTGCTGTTCTTAAGTTGCTGAATGCCAAATGGTTAGCGCTTGCGTGTCTATCATAATTTGCATATAAACACGCCCTTATTTCCACAATATGCATATTTAAACACCCTTAATTCCATAATTTGCATAGGTAAACACCCTTAATTCCCCATATAAGGGCACAATTCCGGCGGAAAAGCCGAAAATCAAACACACGGAGAAAACACAAACAGATTACAGAAGAGAAATTCGTATTATCCCGTGGGGGAAATACATAATGTCAAAACGTAAGTTTAAGAAAGGGGGCACAGCTCTCGGTAGCCTAAAGCGTTCAAATAAATATTTGTCACTTCGGGCTAATAGGTCTACATGGTCGTGAAATATGCGCTCCCTCCCCAGGGCACGATCTGCGGCATCTTGCAGTAGCAGCAAAAGCATTGCCATTGTGTGAGTTGAGTCTTTTAAAGAGTCACCAATCACTAAATCAACGCCTCGGTAATTGATGATTGTGTGTGTGTGTGTGTGTGTGTGTGTGTGTGTGCACGCACACAGTATTTTGAAATGTCTATATATTGCTGACTTTGCTATATGTCTGTCTGTCTGATCTCTATCTATCTATCTATCTATCTATCTATCTATCTATCTATCTATCTATGATATTAGTTTAACATGAGACAATAGAAGTAAGGAAACGTGTCACACTTAAGAACAAATAGGCCACCCTAAGAGTGCTCTGGAGCACTCGTAGATTTTGTTCTTACCTACGAACAAATCCCAGCTACGAAAACATTGGTGAATACAAAAATCTCCTTAAAAACTTTGTAAGTGGGCCTAACAACAAAATGTGTTCTGAAGAACGGTTGCTGAATGGGGCCCACTGACTCTACTCTGTTAAAAAGTAGAGGTTCGATTATGGCGTCAAAACAGTGCCAAAATCCACACGGATAGAAACCATGATCAGACACGCCAAAAAGCCTCTCCTTGCACATGCGCGGAGTTCCTCCCTTTTGGCACTTTAAAGGCGGGCATTGAATACACGGTGCGGTTACTACCCTCTGAATGGTCACTTTAAACGCCAACTTTGTCCTGGTCAGAGCCAGTCCGAGGAAACCTGTCGCTATCGAACTGTGTGACCCTTCAGAAGAAGAATAGCATCTTTAGACAAAATAACCCAATTAGAGACGTAACAAGAAACGGTCTTAATGATAACCGCGATAAAACTCTCGACTGTTATTATTACCGTACACCTATCTAAACTATATAAACACATTGCTGTCTGAGCAGCTAAGATATTCAATTGTGCACTCTTACCAAGCTGGGCTTTCTTAGACAGAGTGATCATTCCATGCTCAAAAGAATACAGGGTAAGATGCCAAAACACCCACCAGAAATGTGATTTTATTACGCTCTTTTCATTTCAATAAATCTTAAAGTGCCACAATACACTGCTCAGTGTAAGTGTCTGCCCTGATACTGGAAGGTCAGGAGTTCAAACCCCGGCCGAGTCATACCAAAGACTATAAAAATGGGACCCATTGCCTCCCTGCTTGGCATCAAGGGTTGGAATTGGGGGTTAAATCACCAAAAGGATTCCTGAACGCCGCCACCACTTCTGCTCACTGCTCCCCTCACCTCCAAGGGGGTGAACATGGGGATGGGTCAAATGCAGAGGATAATTTCACCACACCTCGTGTGTGTGTGTGACTCTCGTTGGTACTTTAACTTTAACTTTAATACAAACCGACATTTAAATCATTAAATGATTAAGAATGAGAACATATACAATACTGAGACTAAAACACTGTCGGTGAAGCATAAGAAACATTTAGTCAAAAGATTTCTGTGCATGTGTCAGCACTTTTCCAGCCCATACAATACCGTGATAATGATGATAACGGTGATCATTTTGGTCACAATAATCGTCATATGAATTATTAATATCGTTACATCCCTAAACCCAATGTTAGTGTATTTTGTATTTTGTTTTACACGGCAGAACATTGATGGATAGACTACAACCTTCTAAATGATGACATTGCCATTTAATATTATATAATGTGAACAACTTTTTTAACAACTTTATATTGTTAAAGATAGCTTGTTGTGGCTAACAATCAATTTAAATAAGTATTGTAATATTTAGTTATTTAACTATGTAATTAATTGTTCCAATATTTGATTATTTAACAGTTTAATTATTTATTTTATGATTTCATGTTGTAAATAATTATTTCATGATTGAATTATTTCACAATTGAGTTAATTATTTATTTAACTAATTAAGGCTGCACACAAAGACGGTTCTCTTTTTGTGCGCTGATTATGGTTTCCAAGCGCAGGTTTTGGCACTATCTACGGTACTACTGTCAGGACAAGCTGCATTCTTAGACATTTCCATTGTGATGTGTTCATGATCAAGAGCATAACAGATAGCTAAATGTAACAGTGGTGGTCCCAATTTATTTGTTCCCAAAAAATGAAGGAATGGGAAACAATGCAATTTCAGGCATTAAAAATGTGAGGTCAGGTTTTGTTTTGTTAAATTTTTCATGAGAATTACACTCTCAAATACAGCTCAAATGCATGTTTTGTTCCCTAGTTAGTTAGTAGAATGACTCAAAAACAAGTAAAAATCAACATCAATAACTCATTCTATAAAGTTGTTGATTAAGGAATGTATTTATATGTTTTGTGCTGCTCACATTGGGGCCAAGTATTGCAGTTATCCAGCAGATGGAGCTGTGGTGAAAAAAGCGGGGACATGTGTGGCTGTTCGCACAAAGTTTGTAAAGTCAGATACCACAACCCCCTATAAGACTGGATGAAAGCGGATCAAGTTAGACAGACAATGTTATGATGCATCACTGTATTGGATCTCATTAGAATATGTAGGCGTACCTAATGGGGTGCCCAGTGAGTGTATTTAATGAAAACAAGATGCTTCACTTCTGTTTTCAGCATATGATGAGTATGAAATATCTCCATATGAAGAACTGGAGTTGAATCTGGTGCGAAACATTGAGATGTCGCACATGGCCTCCATCATGGCGGGTAAAGCTACACCAACTAATGAATAATCAGGATTCATTGAGCCTTATTGTTTCCTGATCGACACAAAACTGTTCTCTTCCCGAAAGCTTCCTCAGTGTCCGTCGACGGACACAATCAGTGTCTGAAGGCTGCCCAGGACTGCGGCCTTTTTGAGAAATGCGGCTCCCTGCGCTCAGAGTACGTGGTGGCGTGCACCAAGCGAGCGGCGGCCTCCGACAGCAGCTGCAACCGACAAAAATGTCACAGAGCCCTACGGCGCTTCCTGGAGCGCGTCCCCGAGGAATACAGCTTTGCGTTGCTTTTCTGCCCCTGCTCCGATACCTTATGCGGGGAGCGCCGCAGGAAAACCATCGTCCCGTCTTGTTCCTACGAGGAGAGCGCCAAGGGCGATGACCGAGTGGGCAAGCCCAACTGCCTCAGCCTGCAGAACTACTGCTCCAGAGACGAGCTGTGTAGGTGAGGACGTTTTGTATTAGAGAGCTGAAGTTGGGGGTCTGAGGTGAATAATCAGGCAGGACTGGGACCTTGAGCACACTCACCTCATGCATCACATGTTCTGCTGTTGTGTTCATGCATGCGTGTTGTGTGAAACACATCTCAGTTCATCATTTATGTGAGAACATCCATAGTAGCACATAGCACAACAGGCTTATTGATAGATAGATATATAGATAAATAGATAGATAGATAGATAGATAGATAGATAGATAGATAGATAGATAGATAGATAGATAGATAGATAGTACTTTATTGATTCCTTCAGGAGAGTTCCCTCAGGAAAATTAAAATTCCAGCAGCAGTGTACAAAATTGAGATCAAATTTAAAAAGTAAAAAGTAAATAATGGGGGTATAAATGATAAACAAACAAAATAGAAAAATATTACAATAAAATAAAAAATAAAAAGCAACAATGAGAATACAAATATAACAGTAAAATAAGAATATAACAAGAGAAACTAGGCAGCAGTGACCATGTTATGAAAAAGTATTGCACTGTTATTGTTTTGCATCCCCTGTCATCCTAGTACCCCCCCCCCCTTCTCCAGAGAGGAGTTGTACAGTCTAATGGTGTGTAGGACAAAGGAGTTTTTGAGTCTATTAGTCCTGCACTTGGGATGAAGCAGTCTAGCACTGAACAGGCTCCTCTGGCTACTGATAACAGTATACAGAGGGTGACTGGCATCATCCAGGATGCTCACTAGTTTTTCCACAGTCCTCTTCTCTGCCACCGTCACCAGTGAGTCCAGTTTTATTCCGATCGTAGAACAAAAAAAAAACTGATAGTCATATGTTTGTATTTCTTGAATTATATTGTATATCACCTGAATATTTATTAAATTTTTTCTTTCTCTTACTTAGCTTTTTGTAGGGAAAACATAGCTAATACCATATTTTCCAGACTATAAGCCGCTTATATATATTTTTACAGCGCTTTGATCCCTGCGGTTTATTAAAGGGTGCAGCTAATTTATGGATTTTTCTTCGCTAACGGCTGTAATGTTTTGTAATTAACAAATAGTTTTCACGTTAAGCTGACAGAGACACTGAAAAGGTCTGTTATTGTTTGTGCTACAAGTTCGCTCACTGCAGGTGCTGCGAGTTGAAAATTTTCGTGCCTTGAACCGGAAGTATAACTGTCCATAGCCATTCTGCCCAAAAGGATTCTTCATTCATCACTCCAAGCAATGTTTGTAAGTTTTACAGTATTACTAAAACAATTCCTACTTACTAAACCGTCCCATGTGTGATGTCTGTAGGAGTGTTATAATACATGTATGTACGTGCTATCGTGATAATAATCAAGCTAGCGTCGTCAGCATTTACGAATATGCTAACATGTTTACTGTGTTAGTATTATTAACTTACAATGGCATTCTTTTTCTTTTGTTTCAGTTTTGTAAATTCTCCAAAATGTCACCGTGAAGTTTATTGTGTCTGTTAAGCTGATTGGAAAGCTAGCTTCGGCAGCTAGTGGGTCCATGACGATGACTTTTGTTTTGTTTAATCAGGCGTTTAACTGTCATGTTACAGAAACCATTTGGAAACAATTAAGAAATGTAAATAAACATTTACTAAATTTTTTGTACCAGTATATATCTGCGGCTTATAATCCGGTGTGACTAATATTAATTTCTTATAAAATTTGGTGGGTGCGACTTAAATACCGGTGTGCTCTATAGCCTGGAAAATATGGTAGTCTAGCAATCTTGTGACTTTTTTTTAAATAAATGATTTGTTTGTGTTTTTTATCGAAAGGAAACAACACCAAACACTCAGAGAAACATGCTTTTCATTTTCATTAGAAAAGAATCAATGCATAACAATGTATTTGTTAGTGGCAGTGATGCAATAAAAGCAGTTATTTGGGCCAGTAACGACACACAAAATATTTTTTTAGAAGCTCATGTATTGCATTGTGCACTCTGCTTTCATCTACCAGACCATTCAAATGCATGAGAAAAAACCCAGAAGACATCCAGTGGGATACTTTGTGGCAGTCGACAGCCATGCATTTCTATTTCATTCGGTTTTTATTGTTTGCTAGACATAAAGCATAATTACTATATCTGACCATCAACGCACATTTAGAATCCAGCATTTGCGGACTCGTGAAAACAAGTTTTCACTGTTATGGTTTTGTGTGTGTGCTTCAGATCCCGCTTTGCTGATTTCCAACACAACTGTCAGCCAGCTCCTCTCTCAGCTTCTGGCTGCATGCGAGAGAGCAGAGCCATGTGCCTCAAGGCCTACGCTGGACTCATAGGTGAGTCAATGAAAGGGGAGAGGAAATAGTTCTGGGACCAAATTGGAAAGCTGCACCACGGATTATTAGAAATCACCAGCAGGTGTCTTGCAGTGATATTTGGCTTTTATCATCCTTGCTTTCATCCACAAAGTGACTCTTTATGGTTCGGCAACTAGCAATTGCTGTCTGCAACCACTGCTTTTCAATCTGTCACAGCACCAACATATCATATGCACCATATAGGTTCTCTGGTAGCTTTCAATGTGTCACAAGACAAGAATAACAAAATCAAACATGCTTAAACTTGTTTGCAATATTTATGATATTTTCTCCAATACTGGAATACCCACATGGATGGACATTATTGCTTGGTCAATTCGTTTTCAGTAGTGCTTGACAGGTGTAGGGTCTTATGTCATGATCAACAATCTATATCCACTTATATGTTGGACTAAAGCCCAGTCAGATACAGTATAGCACGATATCCACCTGAGAATCAGCATCCTGTTCAGTGGACATCGATGTTTGGCATAACATGGCTATTTCTTCCCGAAATCTGACTCGCGGGGGCCCAACGAGTTTCACTGACTCACGACTGCTCAACAAAGGCTTGGTTTTTACTGACTCAAATGTACTCAACAGAAATTGGAGTTTCACTAAATCACTGGTGCTTGTATAAACTGGAGTTAACACAGACTCACAGGTGCTCTACAGAAACTGGAGTTTCGCTGACTTTTCTGGTGCCCGACAGACACTGGAGTTTCACTGACACTTGACGAAGACTGTTGTCTCCCTGATTCATGGGTGATCGAAGAGGAATGAAGTTCGACTGACTCACAGTACTCGACAGAGACTGGAGTTTCACTGACTCGAGGAAGCTTGACAGGGACTGCAATTTTACTAACTCTTGGGTGCATGACAGAGACTGCAGTTTCACAGATTTTTCGTGTGCTCGACTGACACTGGAGTTTCACTGACTCACAGGAGCTCGACAAACACTGAAGTTTCATTGACTCACAGGTGCTCAACGAAGACTGGATTTTCACTGACTCTAAGGTACTCAACAGAAACTGGAGTTTCACTAGCTAACACGTGCTTGACGTAGACTGGAGTTTCACAGACTCACAAGTGCTCTACAGAAACTAGAGTTTTGCTGACTTTTCAGGTGCTCGACAGACACTGGAGTTACACTGACACTTGACGAAGACTGTTGCCTGATTCATGGGTGATCGAAGAAGAATGAAGTTCGACTGACTCACAGTACTCGACAGAGACTGGAGTTTCACTGACTCGAGGAAGCTTGACAGGGACTGCAATTTTACTAACTCTTGGGTGCTTGACAGAGACTGGAGTTTCACTGACTCACAGGAGCTCGACAAACACTGAGGTTTCACTGACTCACAGGTGCTCGACAGAGACTAGAGTTTCACTGACTCACAGGTGCTCGACAGAGACTGGAGTTTCACTGACTCGCGGGTGCTTGACAAAAACGGGAGTTTCACTGACGTATAGGTGCTCAACAGAGACTAGAGTTTCACTGACTTACAGGTCCTCAACAAAGACTGAAGTGTCACGACTTACGGGTGCTCGACAAAGACTGGAGTTTTACTGACTCCTCGGTGCTCAACAAAAGAGAACTTTCACTGACTGACTGGTGCTATATTGTCGCAGTAATGTTTTGGTTATTGTAATTCTATCTGGACATGGTTATATCATTTAAATGTGGGTCAATTGAAATGCAAACGGTGTCTGCCGTGTGACAAGACACCGTTTGGAAACAATAAAGGTATAAACAATAAACAATAAAATAATAAACATTTACTAAATATTTCTGTATAAACAACTCGTTTCACAACGTACTTATGTGCGGCTTATAGTCCGGTGTTGTTAATGTATGGAAAAATACAGTTTTCTTCTAAAAGGGTGCGGCTTAAATTACGGTGCGCTTTATAGTCTGGAAAATACAGTATTTTTTTCACAGTGGTTCAGAGTCAATATTTTACCTCTGAATTGTGTAACGCTAACTTTTGCGGGCCTGGTTAAATGCGGCGCACGTTTTTGGGCATTGTTACGAGTGCATCAAGTCCCCGGTTCACTATAGTGAGTGCCTCATGAGAACTGGAGTCAATAGAAAAATTCAGGTTTCCCATCCCTATTAGGTCGACAGGTGCTCAGCTTGCTAGTTAATGGTGAAAATTAACTTTAACTTACCATGGGCGTTCCTTACGTCAAAGTTCACAAGAAACTAGGGATGGGTACCGTTAACATTTGATTTGATCCGTACTGGTTCCCAGTACCTGGAAATCAATACCGGTACTCAACGGTACCAATTTTCGTTACTTTTGTGTGTGTTCATGTGGTAAAAAAAATGTTTTTGTGTAATAATAAAATCCTAACATGTTTAAATTTAACATATGTATTTCTCTTAATTGAGTGATCATTAAATATATCAAAACAATATCCAAATATTTGTATAGTAACATGTTTGCAATTGTTTTGCAAATGTCTTCAACATAAAAACACTTAGCTGCAACAATGCAGTCATTGTTTTTTTCTCAGTATTGTACAAAAAAAAACCCGGCTCCATGTACTCTTTTCTTTTTCCATCTGGAAAATATGTGATGGCGTCCATGGAGGCATTTAAGGCAATTTAGTTAAAAACAAATAAGCAAAATAGGATGGAGAAAAATAAAGACCAATTAAATATTTTTCAAAAGTATTAAACTACAAATGAAAGTGAAGCTAAAACTTTACATTAACATTACAAAGTACAGTACAAGGAACTGAACTGATTTTAACTATTGCAAGTTAAAATGCAAAACTAACGTATTCTAATACAATAGACTTTTTACCTGGAGCAGACGTGGAGGATGATGACGTCGCTGTTATCGTCACCAAATGTTAACGCCATTTCTTCCCCGTGTTGTTGGCTGCAGCCAAATGCAGGAGTTGCAGCTGTACATCTAACTTGGTTGCACTCTTCAGCCATGAGAAAAATCCTGTGTTTAACCAGGCGCTTCCTCACATTGGAAGTATTCCCGCCACTTGCCTTGGATTTTGGCGTCACAATTATTGCAGCCAGCGTAATATGCGTCAGCATCGCATTTGGGAAAGACAAACCACACTTAAGATTGTTTTCTATTTGGCAGGTTGGGTTTTTGCCATGAAACATTGATGGGTTGTAAGATTACTAAGAGCTTGTCCGCTTCGAAATCGCCTGTTTTTCTCTCAAGTGCCAGCAAGTAGTCAAATTTTTGACCACTCCTCTTGACAAAATTGGTGCAGTTCATCTAAATGTGTTGGTTTTCTGACATGGACTTGTTTCTTCAGCATTGTCCACACGTTTAAGTCAGGACTTTGGGAAGACCATTCTAAAACCTTAATTCTAGCATGATTTAACCATTCCTTTACCACTTTTGATGTGTTTGGGGTCATTGTCCTGTTGGAACACCCAACTGCGCCCAAGACCCAACCTCCGAAGAATTTGGAGGTAATCCTTCTTTTTCATTGTCCCATTTAAAGCACCAGTTCCATTGGCAGCAAAACAGGACAATGACCCCAAACGCACGTCAAAAGTGGTAAAGAAATGGCTAAATCAGGCAAGAATGAATGTTTTAGAATTGCCTTCCCAAAGTCCTGACTTAAACGTGTGGACAATGCTGAAGAAACAAGTCAATGTCAGAAAACCAACAAATTTAGCTGAACTGCACTAGGGCTGCAACTAACGATTAATTTAATAATCGATGAATCTGTCGATTATTACTTCGATTAATCGATTAATAATCGGATAAAAGAGACAAACTACATTTCTATCCTTTCCAGTATTTTATTGAGAAAAAAACCCAGCATACTGGCACCATACTTATGTTGATTATTGTTTCTCAGCTGTTTGTACATTTTGCAGTTTATAAATAAAGGTTTATAAAAAATTAAAAAATTAAAAACTTTGCCTCTGCGCATGCGCATAGCATAGATCCAACGAATCGATGACTAAATTAATCGCCAACTATTTTTATAATCGATTTTAATCGATTTAATCGATTAGTTGTTGCAGCCCTAAACTGCACCAATTTTGTCAAGAGGAGTGGTCTAAAATTCAATCAGAAGCTTGCCAGAAGCTTGTGGATGGCTACCAAAAGCGCCTTATTGCAGTGAAACTTGCCAAGGTACATGTAACCAAATATTAACATTGCTGTATGTATACTTTTGACCCAGCAGATTTGGTCACGTTTTCAGTAGACCCATAATAAATTCATAAAAGAACCAAACTTCATGAATGTTTTTTGTGACCAACAAGTATGTGCTCCAATCACTCTATCACAAAAAAATAAGAGTTGTAGAAATGATTGGAAACTCAAGACAGCCATGACATTATGTTCTTTACAAGTGTATGTCAACTTTTGATCGTGACTGTACATCGCAAATATCGTCTGTAGTCTGCTTATTCTATTCCAGGAAATGAACATCTTAGCTGTGGGAAATCGGTTGTTTTTTCAATGTTTAAAAACAGGATGCTGTGTTTTGCAGGCACAATCATGACTCCCAACTACGTGAGCAACAGCAGCACAGAGGTGTCCCAGTGGTGCACGTGTGACGGCAGCGGCAACGAATGGCAGGGCTGCCAGCGCATCCTGCACATGTTCAAAAACAACATTTGTCTGCGTGAGTGTCATTTGCTAGGCAAAGCCTTCAGGACGATTTCAAGGAAGCTGAAATATTTTTATTATACTTTTTTGTGCCGAAGTGCAGATTTAATACCATTTACACAAGAAGTGTAAGACCTTCGATGAGCAAGATCATGTCTTTCTTCCTCTTCTCAAGGATCAATACTACAGTATATAAATTAATTGTGGCAATAACTTAGCGGGGGGCGGGGGGGTCAGTGTAGAGCAGGGGTGTCCAAACTTTTTCCACTGAGGGCCGCATACTGAAATATCAAAAATATTCGAGGGCCCTTTTCATATTTTTCATTTTCAAAACCTTTAATATATATATATATATATATATATATATATATATATATATATATATATATATATATATATATATATATATATATATATATATATATATATATATATATATATATATATAAAAAATTTCTAACCTTTAGTGCTCCCCTCATGTTTGGTCCTTTGGGAACCCAGGAGGGTTAAATATTACACCTTCTTGTTTTTTTATTTAACGCTTAAATCTGTACATCAACTTCAGGTCTATCAGTCGATGTATACATTTAATTTTTATTTATTTATGTTTCATGCCCTTTTGTCAGAGCTGCTTTTTATGCCAAAAACACAAAATATGCAATATTTTCCCCAAAAATGTTTCAAAGAGAAATATTTGATGTGACGTAATTGGAGCCTTAAATAGTTCATAGTGTTGGTTTAAATTATTATTATTATAATTTTTTTGTTCAATGACATTTGAAATTCCCAGTAAAATTCTTGGACATCCAAAAGGCCTCCCACTCAAAAAGTGTTAAATATGTCTTTTTTTTTTTTTTTTTCAATGCCTAAGTCTCTAGATCAACGTCAGATCTATCTGTAGATTCTAAGTTTTTACAATTTTTTTCATGTTTAAAAAAAAGAAGAAAATATGCCCCTTTTGTCAAAGAAAAGTATGTTTTTTTTATACGGCAAACACAAATTATACAATGTTTTTCCCAAAAATGTGAAGTCATTGGAGCTTTGAATAGATCAATGATTCACAACAACATTGATTTTGTTTCATTACTTTTTGAGCAATGACTGCTATAAAGAATAAAACAGCCTGCATGTCAGCTTTGTGGTTTTAGAGGCAAGCAACATTGCAACTTTTTCTCGTTCCATTTCACCAGTTTGCTCTTCTATTCCACTTTTTTAATGTTTTTTGTTTGTTGTTTTTAATAGCATTTGTGGAATGTGCCGTTAAAAAATTGGCTGTGGGTTACAAATGGCCCCCAGGGCACACTTTGCACACCCCTAGTGTAGAGCTTTACTTCAGTATCATGCTCTGCTTCCGACTGTCACAGCATATGTTAGCATTCATGTTTGCCTCAATAAACCGCAGCTCCCCAGTGCTAGAAGGACTCATGCAGAGCTACCATCAACATGGGAAGGCACAGTTGTCTTGGTACTTACTTGTGCTTGCAGCAATGGCTGTATGTTTAGCCGTTTTCAGTAGATTGCAGTATACAACACGGGTCCTCAATAGACCCCCAGATTATATCAAAAATTGTTCATTTATGGAGGAGACCCATTAAGAATGACTGGAAAGTAAGAGATCTTGGGTTTAAATCCCATCAAACCATTATTATTATTATTTTTGGGTTTAAATCCTAATCCTAAACATATTATGTTTATGTTACTATTTTAATTATTTATTTAATACTATTGACACTACTCGAGTCTCCTGAGAAAAAATGTTGTCCTGTGGACAAATGTTTTTAAAGACGCCTGGTATACTCACAGACAATCTAAACACCAAGGGCTCCATTTGATTGATTGATTGATTGAGACTTTTATTAGTAGGTTGCACAGTGAAGTACATATTCCGTACAATTGACCACTAAATGGTAACACCCGAATAAGTTTTTCAACTTGTTTAAGTCAGGGTCCACTTGATTCATGATACAGATATATACTATCATATATGCTATCATCATAATACAGTCATCACACAAGATAATCATCAGGGTGTATACATTGAATTATTTACAAAGATCTAAATACCTTGCGCTAAACAGCGCGTGCAATCTGTTGAATAGCATGTACTATTAGTGAGCGTGTTGCGTGTGATCTACTAAGACTGCGTGTGCAATTGAAAAATGGTGCAGACCGCCTTATTTAAATGAGGATTTTGCTTGTACTATATGAGGCATCACCACAGAGACACCATTTTACAAGCAGTCCTGCAGTGCATCTACATTGACACCACCCTTTTTTTCTCTTTTTTTTTTACTGCTGAATGTGCATTGGAGGGAGGCAGCACTTACTCCGCTGAATATGTAAACAATGCATACAAGTTTTTACCATATAGAATATATGTTAGTAATATATATTCCATGTGAAGAAATGAAAATATTGAATGACACCAAAACACATCAATTACATTTATTTCAAACAGCCCCTTAAGATTAAATAAATTATAAAAGCATATTGCTGAATAGACAATGTTTCTAATATTTTTTATTTCTGATGGCTCAGAATAATCACACAAACACATAGGACGGAAGGATTCTTTGTCCATCGTGTGTCTTTGCAGCAAGAGCACTCCTTTCTCAAAGCTGTTTGTGCAACTGTATCAGTTTGCGCATCCTGCTAAATAAAATGCAAAGTAGTGATGTGTTGGTAAATCAAATTCCACAAGCTGTATACTAAAATAAAAGTATAGTAAAATATAAATATAGTAAAATAAAAAAGCATCAATGGCAGCACGGTGGAAGAGGGGTTAGTGCATCTGCCTCACAATACGAAGGTCCTGAGTAGTCTTGGGTTCAATCCCGGGCTCGGGATCTTTCTGTGTGGAGTTTGCATGTTCTCCCCGTGACTGAGTGGGTTCTCTCCAGGTACTCCGGCTTCCTCTCACTTCCAAAGACATGCACCTGGGGATAGGTTGATTGGCAGCACTAAATTGGCCCTAGTGTGTGAATGTGAGTGTGAATGTTGTCTGTCTATCTGTGTTGGCCCTGTGATGAGGTGGCGACTTGTCCAGGGTGTACCCCGCCTTCCGCCCGATTGTAGCTGAGATAGGCTCCAGCGCCCCCCGCGACCCCAAAGGGAATAAGCGGTAGAAAATGGATGGATGGATGGAAAAAAGCATCATAATTAAATTATCCCCTCAACTCCCCCCAAAATGGATTAACTCGCTGGAATAAAAAAGACAATATAACATACATCCATAAACGTGGACGCATGTGAAAAAGTGCAATATATTTATCTGTACAGTAATCTATTTATTTATTTATATATATTTATGTATTATATATATATATATATATATATATATATTTATATATTATATATTATTTATATATGCACCTTATTGCTTTTTTATTTTGCACTACCATGAGCTTATGTAACGAAATTTCGTTCTTATCTGTGCTGTAAGTTCAAATTTGAATGACAATAAAAAGGAACTCTAAGTCTAAGTCTAATATATTTAAATCTTCTCCTCCCAGTATTGTGGGTGTTTTGAAGATCAGCATATGTTTCGCAAAATAATAAAGACAAAGATGTAAAATGGATTGCACGCCTTATTCTGCACACTTAAGAGACACAACCCACTTTGCACACGTTTAGTCAATCAGCTTTGCGTGTGCTATCAAGTTTGCACATGTTTTAGTACATGCAAACCTTCAGTAAATCAGGCCCTAACTGCTGTAAAATAGAAGTTTCATTTCTAAGGTGTTAAAAAAAGGTTGCTTAACTGCAAAGGGTGTACAGTACTTTCTTTTGAGAAATTGTAAGTGGTTTGGGGTATATTTTTATAAATTGCAGTATGAGGTGCAATATCGAACCAAACCACTCGTTGCTACTTTGCGTAGGTTGGCGCAGTCTTGATTATTGCACTAAACATAGTGCATTATAAAGTAAAGAAGGAGGAATAAAAGTTGAGACACATCATAGTTTTACTGCAGTTGTCACAAATACAGCCCAGAGGACAGAAGTCATAATAATTTGGTGCTACTGAATAATGAACCATGATAAAGACGCCCTCTGCTGCCTCTGCCTCAGGTGCTGCCATCAGCTCCATGGGAATCTCCGTGCCGCCCCCCGCTGAGAGCAGCTCCGCTCCATCCCCCAAGCCCTCGCCGAGAGTCCACCAGGAGACGGGCCACGGCGTCAACACTCTCCCGGAATTCACCAGCGTGAGTAAGCCCGTGAAACACGCCACAAGCTCAATGGAAGACAAAGTGACTAAAACGGCCTCAGCCGAGACTACAGCAGTGTTTTGGGCCCAGCATCCTCCCCTGTAACCTCAGATTAGGCGCTGCCCTTCAATCTCCTCCCACCCTTTGTGGCTGCGGATTAGTTGAAGGTGTATTTTTAATATTCATGTATGCACACCCCTCTGCTCTATATTTCTCTTCTGTTAATCCTCCCACAACACCCCATTGCTGCAAAACCCTGCCGCTGGTGGGATGCATTCCACATTCATACAAACTGTTTATTTAATGACGAGTTCCTTTATTATTTGACATTGCGGAATAAGTTTAGGCACGCTTGATATGTTAAGAAGTGTTAGACCTGTGACTCTTTCCAGCCTCCCTGAAGGTAGTTTTTGTCATGGTCAGTGCAATGCAGTGACAGCCAGATGAGCTATCCATATGCAGACGCGCATGCATCAGTTCACTCAATTACCTTTAAAGATTAGCGGAGAAAATTGCACATCCTTAAATTTACTTTTTCAAGAAAGCTTCACCACATAGGTCGACAGCTGGGCGAGCGGCTCTCCATGGTGACAGCTGCTTCCTGTTCACATCACAGAGCAGCAAATGTGTTTACAGAGTACACCGTAAGTTCCATCCCCTACAGCTGCAAATAGAACCTTTTCAGTGGAGTCTGATTGGCCAATAGCCCTGATGAAAGGAGACAGCAAAACACCGTGCCTTTCCCGGAAAGATCTAATTACGTTCTTTAGTAGAAAGTAAGTTATTTGACTGAATTACAATCTAATGCTGATATCATATCTGATGATCGGGTCACAGTTCTGTTGTCAGCAATTGAGCAAGAAGGAAAGTGGAACAAAATTAAATAGGAACTTTTAGTCAGATTTTGATATCCAAACACAAAAAAGGCAATAATGTTGGACATTTTTTAACTGAAGTGTAGTGATTACAATAAAAAATTGCGGAAAAGTAACACATATTAGAAAAAAATATATATATACAATGTTTAATTTATAGCATTGAAAATAAAATATAGATTTTTTAAAAGGCCTAGTAAATCAGAATAATTAAACAAAGTTCAGTTTAATTCTTAGAAATGTTGTGATGGAAATAACGTACTTACCTAAAATTGAGCAACTTAAGTTATAAAAAGGCCGAACTCATCCATATCCAAGATTTGGCAGGTTTCTGTAGGTGTGCTAATTACAGTCTAAAGAGCTTCTCAATTATTTGCTGTCATGACCCCCCTGTTGGACAGAAAATCACAGCAACCCCCCCTGAAAGTAAATACTTTTAAGAACTTGATCATATATATTTATTTATCTGTACAATGCACAGTGTGAGTTACATTTTTTAATTATGATCACCTTATTATCAAAGTACATGAATATAATGAGCAGAGATAACATATGCAACATTTTCAACCAATTTCCATGTTAAGTTTATTAAGTCAATTTAGAAAAGACTAATCAAAATGTATGATTCCCAATACACAGAAAAAAGTACAAATGATTCACTAGGTTGTACTTTTTTTTTTTTTTCAAAAAGAGTTATGATTTTTTGTTTGTTTCGTGCAAAATATGCAAGAGTATTATATATATTGTAGCTTTATAGAAGGGATGAACGTGCATATTTGCATTTAACATTAAGTGTATCCAGAAACTATTTTCCAAAAAAGCCTTGAACACTGACACATTTCAAACTGTCAACTATCAGCTTGAGTATTTTTTCTGAAACACAATTAACCTTTCCTAGCTCTTTCAAACTTCTATCGCAGCATTTATCTGTTTTATATGAACACATTCAACTTAAATGCAATGTTCTAACACGTTGTCAGATGCACAGAAAATCTAAAGAAGGGAGATGATTCTGCTTGTATTTAGTAGCTGCAGTGAGCCATTTTCACACTGCACATCCTTTCAAAATCTGGTCTTTAAACTTCATTGTTCTACTCTTAACTCTTGCTCAATGTTAAGGTGGGATCTGTACTTAGTTTTTTATGGCAGCAGAACATTAGAAAAAAAGCACCTCACAGAGATAGGATGTTGCAGAGGGTAGTGAAATAGCATAAAACACAGCGGTCTTTCCTCATTTCCTACTGTAGCTACTGTGAATCCAAAGACTGTGTATACTTTGTCGTACTTTCAGGTCTTTTTTATTCTAGTTATCATCACTTGTTTTTCTTGCCACTGACGACAACTGATTTTTTATTTTCATCCTGTCACAAACTTCTCTATCTTTGTTAGCGCTGTACCTTTGTGTTCCTGTGTACTTACTACTTTTACTGGGTAGAACAGGGCGCCTATTGATTAGATCGAAGACTGTTGCCACCTAGCTGCCGCATTGTGTATCGTTCTAGCAGTAAATACTAGAGTGTAAACACACATAACTAAAATCTCCCCTGGATGTAGCTTGTACTGAGCAATATGTTGATCGGCTGACCAAAAATCATCCCTTCTCTGCAGTAAGAAAACCAAACACAGTTTTTTTAAACAGACAATGGGCCCCATTCAGCAATTCCTAACTTTCCTCTTATCTTTCTTCCTAAGTGATTTCCTAGGAGGAGTCCATTCAAATTCATGACGTGTTCTTAAACGGCCAAATTGTTCCCACCTGCTGTTCTTAAGTTGCTGAATGCCAAATGGTTAGTGCGTGTGTGTCTATCATAATTTGCATATAAACACGCCCTTATTTCCCCAATATACATATGTAAACACCCTTAATTCCGTAATTTGCATAGGTAAACACTAGGGCTGTGAATCTTTGGGTGTCCCACAATTCGATTCAATATCAATTCTTGGGGTCACGATTCGATTCAAAATCGATTTTTTTTTTTTCAATTCAACACGATTCTCTATTCAAAAACGATTTTTTCACGATTCAAAAGGATTCTCTATTCATTCAATACATAGGATTTCAGCAGGATCTACCCCAGTCTGCTGACATGCAAGCAGAGTAGTAGATTTTTGTAAAAAGTTTTTATAATTGTAAAGGACAATGTTTTATCAACTGATTGCAATAATGTAAATTTGTTTGAACTATTTAATGAACCAAAAATATGACTTATTTTATCTTTGTGAAAATATTGGACACAGTGTGTTGTCAAGCTTATGAGATGCGATGCAAGTGTAAGCCACTGTGACACTATTGTCCTTTTCTTTTTTTTTTATAAATGTCTATTGATAATGTCAATGAGGGATTTTTAATCACTGCTATGTTAAAATTGTAACTAATATTGATACTGTTGTTGATAATATTCATTTTTGTTTCACTACTTTTGGTTTGTTCTGTGTCGTGTTTGTGTCTCCTCTCAATTGCTCTGTTTATTGCAGTTCTGAGTGTTGCTGGGTCGGGTTTGGTTTTGGAATTGGATTGCATTGTTATAGTATTGCTGTGTATTGTTTTGTTGGATTGATTAATTTAAAAAAATAAAAAAATAAATAAATGAACAAATTTTAAATAAATTAATTAAAAAAATAAAAATAGATTTTTTTTAAATGAGAATTGATTCTGAATCGCACAACGTGAGAATCGCGATTCGAATTTGAATCGATTTTTTCCCACACTCCTAGTAAACACCCTTAATTCCCATATAAGGGCACAATTCCGGCGGAAAAGCCGAACATCAAACACACGGAGAAAACACAAACAGATTACAGAAGAGAAATTCGTATTATCCCACGGGGGAAATACATAATGTCAAAACGTAAGTTTAAGAAAGGGGGGACTGCTGAGGTTCAATAAATAAAGGTTCAAATAAATATTCGTCACTTCAGGCAAATAGGTCTACATGGTCGTGAAATATGCACTCCCTCCCTAGGGCTCGATCTGGGGCATCTTGCAGTAGCAGCAAAAGCATTACCATTGTGTGAGTTGAGTTGCAACAGGGTGTGAGAGGCCTGTTGGTCTTTTAGAGAGTCACCAATCACTAAATCAAAGCCCCGGTAATTGATGATTTGTGTGCGTGTGTGTGTGTGTGTGTGTGTGTGTTTGAAATTTATTTTGAAATGTCCATATATTGCTAATTTTGCTATATGTCTGTCTATCTATGCATCCATCCATCCATCCATCCATCCATCTATCCACCCATTCATGATATTAATTTAACATTAGACAATAGAAGTAAGGGAACTTGTCACACTTAAGAACAAATAGGCCATCCTAAGAGTGCTCTGGAGCACTCGTAGATTTTGTTCTTACCTACGAACAAATCCCAGCTAAGAAAACATTGGTGAATGCAAACATCTCCTTAAAAACTTCGTAAGTGGACCAAACAACAAAATTTGTTTGAAATTTGAACGGTTGCTGAATGGGGCCCATTGACTATTGCATAGACACATTTTAGTGACACATACATTGATCAGCCAACATCACATTAGCTAACGTATGAACAACTGAAGTCCGGTATCAACTTGTTGCTATGCCTCAGCACCACCAATTGACACCCGGGGACAGAAGAATTGTGTTTTCAGGTTGTTCACTCATCCATCCCGTCCTTGTGATTGCAGTCTCTCTTTATTGCCGATGGCCAATTTCTTCACATCTGATACAAATGTTCATATAGACTCAATGAGAAGGTGGTTGTTTTTTCTACTTTCAAGGTCACTGTAAGATCACAATTTCTTTTCTTGCCTTAATATTTTTTCCTACCTTTGGGATTTCCTTGAATAGGTTGTTAATTTAGGAGGAATATAAGGATAGTGTTTTAGTGATGGAAGCGTCAGAGGTCAATGTCAGCAGGATGGTTTTGCATGCATCTTATCCCTTTTCAATAAATAAGGTAGGTATCTATAAATATGAATGCATTTATTTCATGTGAAAAACGAAAACATTGTAATGTTGTTGGTTTTTAGCAAGAACAAAATAACCTGTATCTCCATACTAAGGGAGTTTGTGTAGATTAAATGTATCTGGAAAAACTCAGAAATTTTATTTTGGTTAGTTTTCAGATTGAATTAACAAGCAGGGATCTCCAAACTATTAATGATATATTAGTATTAATAATTTCTTATATTAATACTACATTATTTATAACATTATATTATTATAATATAATATTATATTATATTATATTATGTTATATTAATATTAATAATAATTGTAAGCTTACTGCTTAAACTTTTCCTGAAAAATGTAAAAAAGTATTTTTTGATTTAAAGATAAAAAACGGACTTTCCATAGTGAACCCCCATTATCTACATCAGGGGTGTCCAAGCATTTTGACTTGGGGGCTGCATTGGGCTAAAAAATGTGCTTGACTGCATGCAAAATAACAAAATTATATATATATATATATATATATATATATATATATATATATATATATATATATATATATATATATATATATATATATACTATACATATATATATATGTGTGTGTACATATTATATTAATGAAATAGATGTATGAATAATAATGAATTTATTTGGATATTAAGAGGATGTGAAAGTTTGACTTCTAATTTGTTTACTTCTGTGACAACCTCCTTAAAATTTTGTAATCAATCAGAAATATCTGTCAGCTGAAATGTGCCAAAGATGAATAAGTGTGGAGACTGGAGAGTGTTTAGCAAGTTTTCCCTCATGCTGTGCAATGGTTGTAATTTAGATTTTTTTATTGTGCATGGACATTTTTTTTATAATGTCCACAAAGTTCAGTAAGCAGTTTGATATGTGTGCTGATATTTTGTGTTCGTTGGATTTGATTTGTTGCACCATGACTAGGGAAGGTTGTTTGCATTGGGTCATATAAGTAAATGCTGCACACAGTTAATTTCAGAGCATAATTTAAGATCATTAAACTGAACTACTTATGTTGTCCATATAGTTGGCGAAAAAATGGTAGCATCAAAATTTGTCCAACTATTAAAATTAATGCAATCTCCCTGCGGGTAAAATTCCTTATTAAACGCATGGTGGCCCGCAGGTCAAATTGAAGAGGTTGATGAGCTGCATAATTTGGACACTCCTAGCTTCTACATCTTTAAGCAACATTTAAACCAGTGTGGGTGGCACTGGGAGCAAGGTGGGGAAAGTGTCTTGCCCAAGGACACAACTGCAGTGACGAGGCAGAAGCTGGGATTGACCCTGGAACTCTCAAGTTGCTGGCATGGCCGTTTTACCATCTGAGCCACACCTCCCACACAGTTTTTCAAAAAACTAAGATTTTGTCAAGTAATAATAATGTCCTTAGTGTATATTACGGTACTTTGTTTATTTGGGTGGAGGGGAAAACAAAAACATGTTTGTTAACTCATTAAATTAAGAGATACAGTAGTGCTTCAATTTACAAGCTAAATTGGTTCTGTGATGAAGTTCTTAACTCAAAACACTTGTCCCATTGAAATATTTTGAAATACATTTTTTTCAGATAAGTAATATTGTATGAAAAACAATACAATAGAATGTACTACTAACAACCACAGTAGTTTAAAAAAGTAATTCACCTTGGAGAGTGGACTTTTACGGTATCTCCTTGCAGCTGCTTTTACGTCAGTCAAACACATGTTGCACATGGACAGAAATCAATCCAGGCATGCAGGTTTAAAAAAAAAAAAATCTTCTTTAGGGCAACACAGCGCATCAGCGACTATTGCAGCATGTGACAACATAGATTGCACATTGTGAACTGAATATTGCAGGACCCCTGTTCTGGGTTAAAAGGACCACATAGGTCTCTCAGGTGCCTTTCTAAAGTTTATCAAACCATTTTCAATCACTAGCCACTGATATATCTCGGTAATCTTTTTACACAAACAATACATTTTATCAACAATTGCACAAAAATAAACATGGTTTAATGGTACAGTGGAGAAGGAGACGACACTGAGACAGGGGCGTCGCTTAGCCTTAGGCGTGTTTATTAGTACAAGAGTATGACGCGTGAAACTAACAAAAATGTGTGGTGTGCGACTTTGTGATTTAACTGACTGGAGAATGTTACCGGCAAATGTTGAGGGTGCGTGTTGTGGAAGTCCAGAGAGGGCAAGGCAGGCTCAGAAGTCCGTGGTCAGGCGAGAGGTCGAGATCCGGGAAGGCAGCAAAAAGTCCAGGGGGAATCTAGGGAGACGAGACACACTGCTCGAATCCAGGGAACAGAGAGAAGCTGCGGGACGACGAAACAGGAGGGGAGGGGAAACACGTAGAGCAAATAGGCACATGGAAGGAGAGCTAGAAACGTGTGGGCTTACTGTACAAATACAAGTAGCTACGTTCTGGCACTGGAACGCAGGACACGCTGGTCTAAATAGTGTGCGGCGTCATCAGTGTCAGGTGCGTTGATTGCAGAGTGAGCGCAGGAGAGGAATGCCCGTGGGCGTGTGCAGAGGTACGCTCAGAGGAGCGCACTGAAGACTGAGCGGCGGCGGGTGCTTGAGCCGTGACACACGGCAGAGAGCATTAATATTTACTATTAAATGACAAACCCTTTGTTGTCCATCAACAGTTTTACTATGGGTCTCACAGCTTCTCCATATTTTCATGGATAAATCTCTGCCGTTTATATATTATATTAACATTCCTGCTCAAAGTTGTTTTGCCAATTTGGCTTCTCTGTCTGTCTTCTCTTAACTCAAAAAACATCCTCTTCTTCTTCTCAGTACTGTCCTTCACACCCGCGTATCTCTCTCATGCTTGGAAACACAAAGTTATGTCCAGCTCTCGCTAATGCCAGTTTGCAAGATCGGATGTTTTGTTCGGATCTTACGGGGGTTCACTGTGACATTTACGACGCCAACTAATGGCGGGGATGCATGTAACTCACATTTTTCCTTGCAATTTAAAGCATAACAATTAGCCGAGGGACAGCTCTTATCTGAAAACACTCTTAAATTGATTAGTTTGTCGCGAGGCTCTCACGTCACACACACACACACACACACACACACACACACACACACACACACACACACACACACACACACACACACACACACACACACACACACGCGGGGCGGTATATCTCGGTTGGTAGAGTCGCCGTGCCAGCAACTTGAGGGTTCCAAGTTCGATGCCCACTTCTGCCATCATAGTCACTGCCGTTGTGTCCTTTACCCACCTGCTCCCAGTGCCACCCACACTGGTTTAAAAAAATGTAACTTAGATATTGGGTTTAACAATGTAAAGCGCTTTGAGTCACTAGAGAAAAACGCTATATAAATATAATTCACTTCACAAAAATTCACTTCACACTTAAAGTTAAAGTTCAAGTCCCAACGAGACACTAGGTGTGGTGAAATTATCCTCTGAATTTGACCCATCCCCATGTTCACCCCCTGAGAGGTGAGGGGAGCAGTGAGCAGCAGCTGTGGCCGCGCTCGGGAATGATTTTGGTGATTTAACCCCCAATTCCAACCCTCGATGCTGAGTGCCAAGCAGGGAGGCAATGGGTCCCATTTTTATAGTCTTTGGTATGACTCGGCCGGGGTTTGAACTCACGACCTTCCGGACACTCTGAGCAGGTGTCAGGGTCACCATCACTTTTCTTTGCTTTCCTCACGCTCATTCAGTCACCAGTCAGGACACATTCATGGCCGCAAAGACAGTCGGAAATGTTGAAAAGTGTTTTAAAAAAAAATGTCCTTAGAAGAGAGTCAAACATGGATGCTAAGGAGCAACCACAACTAACGCGACTATAAGAGGGGCATCTTTAATTGACACTTCTCTTGTAATCTGAACTTGTTCCCCCTGCTAACAGATAGAGACCAGCGAGGACGTGGAGCAAGAGGAGGTTAAGAGCGAAGAATTCAACATCATCCCACCGTATTCAGAGAAAGACTCCAACACTGAGTCGAGGGCCACAGAGAGGCAGCAAGGAGCCGCCGGCCGAGCGGCGCCCTTCTTCCCGCTATTGCTTCTGTCTGCACTCATCCTGGACTTGGACTGTCGGAGCTACTAAAGCCTCCATCTTCTCCTCACGCTCTCCTCTCATTTCCACGTTCAAAAACCATGTCAAGCCTGTGAGGGAAGTTGTGACGAAGCAACGGCTTTCGTTTAAAAGACTCCTTAAGAGTTAAAAGATATCATTCGTGCGGCACTATCAGTGTCTTTAGCTCCAGAGCAGATAGAGGAGTGCATGACTGAACTGAGAAGTGCTGCTGGGGCAAGTAGTCCATCCAGAGCCTGCTTCACACTCTAAAGTACATCCTCTCTTTTTAACAAGAAGCACATTGCCAAAGGCCACACTCACTGTACGTGATCTCCCTCCCCACGAAAAAAAAAAGCGTTGTCCAGTGCAACCAAGCCACAGTACGCCTTCTGAATTCTTTTTCATGACTCATACGGCTTTCCCTCTCCCTCCATCATCCCATGCTGTACAAAGATGGTTTGCTGAATGAGTTCATCATTAATGGGAAGTCCACCTCATGCCACTCCACAACTCTGTTTGAAGAACAAAGGTAGAGGTAACGTACTTATTATTAAGCGCATTAGGATCCGTCCTGGTTGTTGCATTAAATCGATCGCGACTGGACTACTTAGGTTGTGTTAGAAGACGTTTTACCTCTTCACCAGTTCATGCTCAAATACTTCATAGGCCATCTCTCATCTGAGGGGATGCCATAGGGCAGTGCTTTTCAACCACTGTACCGCACACTAGTGTGCCGTGAGAGACAATCTGGTGTGCCGTGGGAGATGATCTAATTTCACCTATTTGGGTTAAAATAATGTTTTGCAAACCAGTAATTATAGTCTGCAAATGATGTGTTGTTGTTGAGTGTCGGTGCTGTCCAGAGCTCGGCAGAGTAACCGTGTAATACTCTTCTATATCAGTAGGTGGCAGCCGGTAGCTAATTGCTTTGTAGATGTCGGAAACAGCGGGAGGCATTGTGCAGGCAAAAAGGTGTCTAATGCTTAAACCAAAAATAAACAAAATGTTAGTGCCCCTAAGAAAAGGCTTAGGGAAGGCTATGCAGAAACTAAAACTGAATTGGCTACAAATTAAAAACAGAATGCTGGACGACAGCAAAGACTTACTGTGGAGCAAAGACGGTGTCCACAAAGTACATCCGAACATGACATGACAAGCAACAATGTCCCCACAAAGAAGGATAAAAACAACAGAAATATTCTTGATTGCTAAAACAAAGTAGATGCGGGAAATATCGCTCAAAGGAAGACATGAAACTGCTACAGGAAAATACCAAAACAAGAGAAAAAGCCACCAAAATAGGAGCACAAGACAAGAACTAAAACACTACACACAGGAAAACAGCAAAAAACTCCAAATAAGTCAAGTACACCTACTTTGAGACAAGAGCTATAGTAATGTGTGCTCGGTTATGGTTTAAAGTCATATCCAACAATTGCGACAACGACTTTTTACTGTCAACTGAGTTTCTTTTTTTAATTATTTCTGCTGGTGGTGTGCCTCCGCATTTTTTCAACACAACAAATGTGCCTTGGCTCAAAAAAGGTTGAAAAACGCTGCCGTAGGGATCCAGAGTATTTTTCCTCTTAACGGTTGTTAAGATAAACTCCACGGTGTCTTAGCGACTGTGGTTCTGCAGCACAACGGAGTGAAACCACTCCTCTTGGGGGATAAATACTTTGGATCCATCACCATGCCCTCAGACCTAAGATAAGAGGTGAAATGTCTTCTAAAGTGAGGTATCCACATAAAGACTATTGAGCTTATTTTGGTCCCCATTTATCCCCTTCCGACCAAAGACGGCAAAAGCTTGAATATGGTATGTCTCATATAAGATTTTACACCAAAAAAGGATCTACCGTAAATTCCCGACTATAAGCCACTACTTTTTTCCTAAACTTTGAACCCTGCGGTTTAAAAAACGGTGATAGATTTTTCTTTGCCGACGACCATAATGCAAATAGTTTTCAAAGAAAAACATGCAACTACACTAAAAAGGTGTCTTATTGTTTGTGCTACGGCGCCATCTTTTGGACAAGTTCGCTCACTGCAGGTGCTGCAGTGCCCTTCTGTTTAGAGCTTTCAACTGGAAGTACAAGTGCCATTCCGTCTTTTAGTTGTCGAAAGGATTCTTCGTTAATCACTCCAAGCAACCGTTTGTAGGTTTCACATTACAACTAAAACAATTCATATTTACTAAACCATCCCATGTGTGACGTCTGTAGGAGTGTTTTCATGCATATTCGTACGTTCTATCGTAATGTAATGAAGATAGCGTGGTTAGCATGAACTAATATGCTAACATGTTTACAAGTGTCTGTGTTAGTATTATTAACTTACAATGGCATTCTTTTTGTATTGTTTCAATTTCGTAAATTCACCAAAACGTCACCGTGGAGTTACGAGTCTGTTGTGCTGATTGGAGAGCTAGCCTCAGCAGCTAGTGGGTCCATGACGATATGCTTTCTGTTTGGTTTGATCAACCGTTTTACTACTGTGTTACAGGCACAGTTTGGAAACAATTAAGGTATGTAAATAAACATTTACAAAATCTTTCTGTGTAAATAACTCATTTCACAATGTATATATCTGCAGTTTATAGTCCTGTGCGAAGAATATTTGAAAATATATTTTTTTGCGCTCTATAGCACGGAAAATACAGATTTATTATTCATCCTACTATATTCAAATTTTGCCAACTTTCTCCCCAGTTTTCATTTGATCGGAACGGTTCGACACCCGTGCCACCATTTTTTTTCTTCCCAGATTACCAGGAATTCCAGCTTTTAAACACCACTGTTTTAGCCTTTTTCCCCCCACAATGGGGAAATTACATTGTTGCAGTGCAGGTTTTTACATACAGTAACAGAAGTAAAGCGTAATGAAAAACTAAAAAAATAGTAATAAATAGCACATATTGCTCACTAATATGTACCGTATTTTTCGGATTATAAGTCGCAGTTTTTTTTCATAGTTTGGCCGGGCTCCAGTGTGATTTATATATGTTTTTTTCCTTCTTTATTATGCATTTTCGGCAGGTGCGACTTATACTCCGGTGCGACTTATACTCCGAAAAATACGGTAAAGATAGAGGATAAAAAAACATTAAAAATACACTAACATCGGTATTTGACACCAAGAAAAAAAACACAACAGTAATTACAAAAGTCTTATGGCTGTGGGTAGAAAGGACCTGTGATAGTGCTCCTTCTTGCACTGTAGAAGTATCAGTCTAATGCTGAAGGAGCTACTCAGGACCTGCACAGTGCCGTGCATGGGGTGAGAAGGATTGGACATTGTGGATGTCAACTTTCTTCTGTCAGCCACCTCCTCAATGCTGTCTAGTGGGCAGCTTAGGACAGAGTCAGCTCTCTTAATCAGTTTATTAAGTCTGTTCCTGTCTCTGACCGTGCAGCCCCCCCACCTCACCCCAGACGGCATAAAACACCGCAGAAGCCACCACAGTGTTGATTCATTCGATTTCAACCGTTCCACCATCAGTGTTCCTCTTAGTCAGGACGCTTAAGCCACTAATTTTTTTTGTCAGAAAAATTCTTGGTGATCCCACTATTCCCGTTTTTACGTAACACCTGCTCTCTAATACAAGTTGTTACCACATTTCTCGACCGATTCACAAAATTCGAACGCTCACCTACTCAGTTCATTCAAGACAACTTTGATATGTTTCATATTCCACAAAAGCCCGCTTTTCCTGACTTTTCCAAATTTCCATGAAATTCCCATTCACATAAATAGGGATTGTCAAAGTTTTGCAACCCCCACATTTCTCACTGGATTGGAAGCATTCCACCATCCACACACGCCACTCTTCTTGGAAATTCAAGCCAATGTGTTTCTCGGTTCTGAAAATTCCCAACTTTCCTGGAATTATCAGGAACTTTTCCCCCTTAAAAATGCACGAGCAGTATATGAACCTCTCTATATCCCTCATTTCTCTTCCGATTACAACCGTTCCGCCATCCACATACCTACCAAGGACATTCAAGTATTCAGTTCCACTCACGCATATCGGCGGCTTGCACCTTTCCGCGGCTTGTCCTTTATGAATATCCTGTGGTCTGAGCCTCTGAGGGGTGTTAGAGTGAATTAGTCCCAATAATTAGCACCAAAACGGGTCTGGCTGTCAAGTTCAATACTTACAACTAAAACTCTTAATGTCTGTGGGGAAAGTTGATAGCTCCCAAATCATCGCGCCGTGCCAAATTTATTAAGCTCGGTTGATATTTATAAGGTCTGCATTTACCATCATTTGCTACTGTCACACACTATGTCCTATTCCATGTTTCCTATTTTTGTATTCCGGTTGTTGCTGTGGTGTTTGCTACAGGTATGTTTCTTCTTCTACGATTTTGTTAGATCACGCCAGATTTCGTGCTCGAGTATTATAGTTTGGATTGTTACGAGTGTGATTTGCTGTTTTGACAAAATCGTAGCACACCACACACTGCTCTACGCTTGATTTGTTGGTCGTTATGTGTCTGTAACATAAACAATGTATTCGTATTTAGAACATCTTTATATATGTATCACACTTGAGACAACCTGGAAAGTCCAGTTGCGATCAATTCAATACCCTGAGAAAGTAAGCTTCTTATGGGATGTGTTTGGTTTTAGGTAGGTTCTGCTATTGCATACTCCAAACCAGTAACTTCTTATAGTCCTGGAAGATGAACACATTGGATCCTTGGTGCGTTAGACCCACATAGATTCAAACCAAATTGTTGTAGGATTTTGAAAGACTATTCCCATACTAAAGAATGAAAATACAGTAGAGTTCTTCTGTATAAAAATACCATAATCAAACCTCTGAATCAGGGGGTTCCTTTTACCGTTGAGGGCCACAGAAAAATTAAAGCATGCAGGGGCCATTTTTAAATGTTTCATTTTCAAAACCAATACAATAGATAGATTTTTTTTAACCTTTGGGGCTGCCCTCAAGTTTGGTCTCGGATACACGAAAAGGTCATAAAAATGTTAAAAAAGAAACAGTCCTATATTAATTTTTGTTCAACACTTAAATCTTTAGATCAACTTCAGATTTACATGTTGATATACAGTTTTACCTTTTTTTTGTTAAAGAAAGCCCTGTTTTCATTGGCAAAAACACAAAATAAGCAACATTTGTGCACCCAAAATTTTCAAAATGGAATATTTTATGTGAAGAAATTGAAACCTTAAATAGGTCAATAATTCACCATTGATTTTGATTCCTTATTATTTTTTGAGCAATGACAGTTAAAAAAAAATCCCACTAAAATTACTGGTGCTCCAAAGGGCTCCACTCATAAAAGTGTTAAGAAAAATTCATACATTGTTATTATTTTTTTAAACTTTCAATGCTTAATTTCTGTAAGTTTTTCTTATTTTTATGGGATCTTTTGGCAAACACACCAAATATGCTATTTTTTTCCCCAAAAAAATATTTCAAATTGATATTTAATATGGTAATTGGAGCTTTGAATTGGTCAATAATTCATAACAACATTGATTTTGATTTATTATTATTTTTTGAGCAATGGCGGTTTTAAAGACAAAAAACAGCCTACTTTGTGTTATTAGTCAACATTGCAACTTTTTCTCTTTACATTTCCCCTGTGTGCTCTTTTGTTACACTTTTTAATATATATAAAAATTAACTGCGGGCCACACTTTGGACACCCCTACTCTAAATACTGCACTTGGTTACATTTTAACATAGGTTATCGTACCATTCTTCGATGCAGATACTCTGCATTCGTACTGTGCTGCGCTGTGCCTCAGCACATTTTGCACACCATCACTTTATGATACAACCCTGCATTATTGCCACTATTTCGAGTTGTCTTTCTGTTATGCAAGATGGTGGTTGTCCTCGCGCATGAGCAAGCCCACTTCTTCCTTTGATGCTAAGGTCAAATATACTTGAGTGCAGAGCTCGGAAGTCTAACAACAGAGTTCAGTTCAGTTCACTGGATTTATCTATATAGCACATTTAAAAACAACCTCAGTTGGCCAAAGTGTTTTGCAGACATACTGTAAGAAACAATTTGAAACAAAAAAGGGCTCACAATGTCACATTTACATTGTAATGAATAAAATACAATAGTGAAATATACCTTAAAAGAAGTGCAGAATATATCACCTAAAATACTAAAATGTAATAAATAAATAAAACATTTATAAAACAAGAAATTTGAACGCCAGGGAGTAAAAATATGTTTTTTACCTAGATTTAAATTGGCTCAGAGACTGGGAGGATCTAATAGATAGTGGAAGGTTGCCCCTCATTCTGGGCCCTGTCACTGAGAGGGCTCTATCTCCTCTGGTTTTAAGTCTGGGGCCAGGAGGAGCTGGTCTGAAGACCTCAGGGTCCTGCTGGTACAATAAGGCTGCAGCAGCTCAATAAGATAGGACGGGGCTTCTTGGGGGAAGCATTTAAAAACAGTAAGTAAAATGTTCAAATTAACTCTAAAAGTAAGTGGGAGCCAATGAAGGGAAGCCAGTACAGGGGTGATGTGCTCACGTCGTTTGGTTTCTGGTTAAAAGACCAGCAGCAGAGTTCTGCAAGCACTGCAAAAAAAGACTTAAGTGTGACTCAGTATTGTTTTAAATGTGTTGCAATTACAACCCCTGCTTGGCGTGCGTAAACTGAGCTTTAACTCAGTTTGCTATGACTTTTGTGACAGACTATGTTTACAAATGAGGGTGTTTTGGAGAACAATTTTAATGTTTCTGTGAAAGAACAAAGGCGATCATTTTTGACTGAAAAGAAAGGTTGAAAGCAATTATTATTTAGCTAATTTTTAAAGTCGCTCAGTGTTTATTTCAAATTGGAACTATCGTGTACACAAGCCTCCTGTTACAACCTAGGCCTATTGACCTTAGATTAGGGACGGACGGCTGCAGGATTTATTTCTCTCTGATGTGTGGGGTGGCTAAGAAAATAATAAACTTTCATGACTTAAATTCAGACTTTTTCAATAAAACCAGTCATCAGAGGTGGGACCAAGTCATTGTTTTGCAAGTCACAAGTAAGTCTCAAGTCTTTGCCCTCAAGTCCGAGTCAAGTCCCGAGTCAAGACAGGCAAGCCCCGAGTCAAGTCCAAAGTCAAGACTGGAAAGTCTCAAGTCAAGTCCTAAGTCCTGCATTTTGAGTTTCGAGTCCTTTCAAGTCCTTTTAACCACAGACTAATATATTAACACAGATTGTG
This sequence comes from Nerophis lumbriciformis, assembly GCF_033978685.3. Taxonomy (NCBI): domain Eukaryota; kingdom Metazoa; phylum Chordata; class Actinopteri; order Syngnathiformes; family Syngnathidae; genus Nerophis; species Nerophis lumbriciformis. The sequence continues at coordinate 19,175,322 of NC_084556.2, read as the reverse complement.
TATGCTTTTCAAACGCTGTATTTATTTATTAAAACAAGTGCATTTTAAATTGCAGGAAAGAAAATTGTGCTGACATTGCACTTTATAATAGCACTATTAACCAGTCATTTTAAACATTAACTCATTCCTTTACAGAACAAACACATTAAAAAATAAAGTGCAAATGTACTTATTTGTACAAAAGTGTTAACATTGAAAAAACATGACATATACGTGAACATAACAAAAAAGTTGTACTTTTTATATGTCAGGGCCCTATGCTGCATTGCATTTGCAAAAGACCAAATTAGCCAAGAGTCTGTCAGTCATTTGTGCACGATGGGGGCGTAGTATTTATTTTACCTTTATTTTACTATTTTTGTCTTTTTTTAGGTGGCTAAAATATGCGGTGCTGCTGACCGCTGTCTAACGTTACGTGTGATATATTGACTAACGTAACCCTGCTTAAAAAAAATCACTGAACAAAAAGTATGAATGAGGTAGTGAACTGCAACAGATTCCCGTGTTTGCAATAACGTTATAACGTTAGCAGTGAGTTTACAGCCTCACTGATTTAACTACACAGCAAATAAAAGTCACGTTACTTAGCCAATTAACGTTATCTTACATTCAAAACTTACCGTTCTTTGTGCAACTTCAAATGCCGGACGAAGTTGGAAGTTGTTGCCTCTCCATCAGTAATTTTCGAACCGCATGTGTTGCATACTGCAAACCGTTTTGTGTTGACCACCTCGTAATTTGTATACCCAAACAAAATTATTATAGGTATCATTTTTTGTTCACTGGCGTGGGGTTTGGACATGTCTTCTTCGTTGGTTGTCCTGCAATTTGATTGGATGAATGCTGTGTGATGAAAACAAAGTAGATCTAATTTGATTGGCTGTTGTACTGAGAGCACACCAGCTGACACACGCAACGCTGATAGACAAGTACACAATGAAAAATACGGAGCGCTCCCGAATAACTTTTTCATCTTTGGGTTTTGGGGAAAGTAGCAAGTCATGTCAAGTCATGTCAATTCAAAAGGCTCAAGTCCAAGTGAAGTCACAAGTCATTGATGTTAAAGTCTAAGTCGAGTTGAAAGTCTCTTTACATTTTGTCAAGTCGAGTCTAAAGTCATCAAATTCATGACTCGAGTCTGACTCGAGTCCAAGTCATGTGACTCGAGTCCACACCTCTGCCAGTCATGATGCACAGCACAATAACGTTGGATAGAAAAGTAGTTTTAACTGAATTGGACCAAATAATATTCGACAAAATAGTTAAGCCTAACTATTAAGCCAATGTGACAGATACAGCAAAGACCCATATGCATAATTATTGAAAACAGACATATTACATAATATTGTTTCAGATCACAACACAATAACTGATAGTGATAGTGAAATGAATACCAAGCTTGTAGGTTACAATAATGCACCTGCATTGCCGCAACGAGAAGTGCAAACAGTTACATTTGCAAATGGTCACTGGAGGGGCCATCCAAAAAAGTTCGCATTCATGCCAATATTGAGCGGCCAAAAGATGGAGCTAGATGTAATAGACGTTTGGAAAGATGGCCCCGGTTGTGGCCGTTTTGTTATATATTTTTTTAATCAGCTTCTACCATATAAGGATAACACACTGACGTCACCAGTGGGAGGTCACAATTGGGAGGTCACAATTGGGGCGAATTCCAAACGGCTCCTTTGGAGAAAGTCTGAAAGAAGGCAAAATTGTTCTATTAATACCTCTGGTAATGCCTCCGCTGACTTATGCAGATCCCAAATACACAACATCAGGTTATAAGTAAGAAAAGTTGGTTTTGCATAATAGGGCCCAAAAATGCTGGGTGGGCTGAACTGGGGCCAAACAAATTTCTGACGGGGCTATCTGCTTTTTTACGACGTTGTTTGACCATTGTAATTTGGTCCTTTCCCAACCCAACTATTTTGTAACGTTGTTTTGAAGTCTGTTTTATGAATCAATCAATCAAAGTTTATTTATGTAGCCCTTAATCACAAGTGTCTCAAAGGGCTGCACAGTCTACATCAGATCCCACATCAGGGCAAGAAAAAACTCGACCCAATGGGATACAATGAGAAACCTTGGAGGGGACCGCAGATGTGGAGACCCTTCCCCCAACCCCCCCACCCCTACCCGGCGACCTGTGCAATGGATGTCGAGTGGCTCTAGTTAATAGTGTGAGAGTCCAGTCCATAGTGGGGCCAGCAGGGGATCGTCTTGAGTGGAGACAAGTCAGCAGCGCAGAGACGTCATCAACTGATGCACAGATGAGTGGTCCACCTTGGGTCCCGACTTTGAACAGGTAGCGCCTCATCTGTGGTTACCTAATAACCTGTCCACGCAAGAGAGGGGGGCAGAGCAGAAAACAGATGGCAGATCAACTGTCTAAAAGGAGGGTCTATTTAACTTTAACTTTTCAACTGTTTTAAAGAACAGCAATGTGTAATCAATGTTGCCTCAACGTCTTGTGCCTGCTGCGTCACGCTACTTTATAGACTGCACACGCTGTTTCGACTTAGAGACTTAGACTTAGACTTCCAATTATTGTCATTCAAATTTGAACTTTACAGTACAGATTAGAACGAAACTTTGTCGCATTAGCTTGTTGTAGTGCAGGATAAAAGAGCAATAAGGTGCAGATATAAATAAATAGATTACCGTACAGATAAATATATTGCACTTTTGCATATGCATCCAGGTTTATGGATGTACAGGGCTAGATCTTACTAAATCAGGCCCTTAGTTTGTCAGAAACATTCAAATTGTTTGTCCTCCAAAACATCTTAGTTGGTAAACACCATTTGCCACGAAAGTCACACCAAACTGAGTAAAAGCTCATGAATAACATTTCCAAATAATAATAGTAATAATAATAATACATTTTATTTATAAGGCACCTTTCTGGGTACTCAAGGACACCGTACAAAGTCACAACAATAAAATCAAATTGGATAAATAAACAACAACAACAACAAAGAGAAAAGAAAAGATGATTACAATGGATAAGCAGTCAGGAATAGGTGTGTTTTGAGTCTTGATTTGAAGAGGGATATTGAATCTAAGTTGCGAAGGTCTGGTGGTAAAGAGTTCCAAAGATGTGGGGCACAGCGGCTGAAAGTTTAAATAAAGGGACAGTGAGATGGATGGATGAAGAGGATCTTAGGGAACGTGAGGGCGTGGCGACATGGATCAGGTCAGAGAGATATGATGGAGAGAGGTTGTGGATGGCTTTGAAAGTGAGGAGAATTATTTTAAAGTGGATGCGATGTTTGATGGGTAGCCAGTGGAGTTGCTGCAGAACAGGGGTGATGTGCTGGATTGAAAGGGTTCTGGTGATTATCCGGGCTGCAGAGTTCTGGAGAAGCTGAAGTTTGTGAAGTGACTTGTGAGGGAGACCAAACAGGAGAGAATTGCAAACTCTACTCTTGTGAAAGGGCACATGCACGCAAAGACCAAGAAAATATGTTTTTAGTTCATTTCTATTTGATTTTGACACATATTTTTCTCGCAATTGTTGGTCGTTCATCCATTAGGTTTGCTACTAGGCTGCTCTTTTACCAGCTTGGAAACATACTTGCATCCTTTGCAGCCCTGGAAAGGACACCAACAGTTACACCGGAGTCTAATAATGAGCCCTGTGGGGTACATTAGGGTAGATTAAGGGTCAGAAACAGACTCCCACTGTCACCCTCTTCCTTGCTGTGCATGTGTGGAAGACAACAACACATTAAGTGCTCCCTACGAGCGTCGGAAAATGAAATGGAGATGAGAGTGGGTACCACGCGGCGGCTTTAACGCACAAGAGATATTATGTCTTTACAACCTTTGCCTCCTCTGGCAGTGAGCACCTCCAGTCACTTAGAATTATTCCGGGCGGGATGAGTAACGAGGGAGGGCAACGGCAATGCGATCAACCTCTGCGCTCCAAACGAGGAGGGAAGAAAAGCGACTTATAGCAATTACGGGACAATTGGAATAAGTCAACACGCAGAGAGTGTGGAGGACGGCTCGGGGGAGGGGGGAGAAAATAGCCAATTCACTGCTGTCATGGCCGCTCACGTTTATTTATTTATTTTTCTTCTGCGTATCCTTAGGAGATGTGTTTTAGTGGCGCTAAAATCATCATGTGGTGCAGATGTTGCCAAATGAAGATATGGAGATAGGCACGGACACTGGAGGCTGGGAAGGCTGCTGCGCTCATTGAGCAGCACATTGAGCCTTTCTCGCTGCCTGGAATAACTTCTGCTGATGTTAAGGATTTTTGTCCTATGGCTCATTTTCTTGGCAAATGACACTGTGGCAGGCTTGTAGGTAAAGGCAAGCCTTTTGTTTGTTTTCCTTCTTTGTTATTTTTGAGCAGGAAAAACTTGCAGCAATTGGCTTTGTTTTTTTAATAACTACATAATCGATTATATTAAACACATTAGACCTTTCTCGAAGATTTATCATAAAATCGAGGTCCAACAAAAAGACTTTGCTTGTTGTAAATGTCACAGGAGCCCTGCAATATATGATTGTTTGGGCCCGACCACTCAATCGGTGCCGTTTGCTTGTTGTAACAATCCTCATTACTTACATTTACCGGGGTCAGCTCCATATACACACATTTAAAGGAGAACATTATCACAATTTCAGAATTGTTAAAACCATTAAAAATCAGTTCCTAGTGGCTTATTATATTTTTCGAAGTTTTTTTCAAAATTTTACCCATCACGCAATATCCCTAAAAAAAGTTTCAAAGTGCCTGATTTTAACCACCCGTCCATTTTCCTGTGACGTCACATAGTGAAGCCAACACAAACAAACATGGCGCATAGAACAGCAAGCTATAGCGACATTAGCTCGGATTCAGACTCAGATTTCAGCGGCTTAAGCGATTCAACAGATTACGAATGTATTGAAACGGAAGGTTGTAGTGTGGAGGCAGGTAGCGAAAACGAAATTAAAGAAGAAACTGAAGCTATTGAGCCATATCGGTTTGAACCGTATGCAAGTAAAACCGACAAAAACGACACAACAGCCAGCGACACGGGAGAAAGCGAGGACGAATTTGGCGATCGCCTTCTAACCAACGATTGGTATGTGTTTGTTTGGCATTAAAGGAAACTAACAACTATGAACTAGGTTTACAGCATATGAAATACATTTGGCAACAACATGCACTTTGAGAGTGCAGACAGCCCAATTTTCATCAATTAATATATTCTGTAGACATACCCTCATGTCAGCAGGCCAGGGAAGCTGGGGTCGATATTCTTCTCTTGATCATCTTCGGGACGGTGTGAGCCAAGACATCCAGGGGGGGTTTAGCTCGCTCGTCTGCGGGAACAAACTGCCGCCATTGCTTGCTGTGCTACCGAGGTCCTTTGTCCCTGAATTGCTCACACACTCCGGCAGATTCAATGGGGGTCTGGCGGCAGATTTCTTTGACTTTATCGTTGGAAATGCATCTGCTTTGAGTGTCGCAGGATATCCACACATTCTTGCCATCTCTGTCGTAGCATAGCTTTCGTCAGTAAAGTGTGCGGAACAAACGTCCAATTTCTTGCCACTTTCGCATCTTTGGGCCACTGGTGCAACTTGAATCCGTCCCTGTTCGTGTTGTTACACCCTCCGACAACACACCGACGAGGCATGATGTCTCCAAGGTATGGAAAACAGTCGAAAAAACGGAAAATAACAGAGCTGATTTGACTCGGTGTTTGAGAAAATGGCGGATTGCTTCCTGATGCGACGTCACATTGTGACGTCATCGCTCCGAGAGCGAATATTAGAAAGGCGTTTAATTCGCCAAAATTCACCCATTTCGAGTTCGGAAATCGGTTAAAAAAATATAAGGTCTTTTTTCTGCAACATCAAGGTATATATTGACGCTTACTTAGGTCTGGTGATAATGTTCCCCTTTAACTACTCATAATGTGCAATGGCCAACTTTATTTCATTTTTATATAAGATTCCGAGGCTGAAAATGACTCATTTGAGTTTTTAAGCATACAATTAGCACATACAGTGGAACCTCATATTTACGGACTTAGTTGGTTCTTGAGCCCGGTTTTCAAACCGAAACATTTGCATAGTGAAGCAGAGTTCCCCATACGAGTCAATGTAAACATGAATAATTGTGTCGAACCTTGACAAAAGTCCCTATTTTAGTAAAGACCCTAAAACAGGGGTGTCAAACTCATTTTGGATGGGGGGGCCACGTGGAGAAAAATCTACTCCCAAGTGGGCCGGATTGGTAAAATCACGGCACGATAACTTAAAATTAAAGACACATCTTTTCTTTGTTTGAAAATAGAACAAGCACATTCAGAAAATGTACAAATCATAATGTTGTTGGGTTTTTTTTACACTTACATGTTGCGGTGAATAGTATTCTATCTTTATTTGTCGTTATTTATATTTTCTGAAAAAATTACGTGATGATGTTCATCAGTCAACTCATTGTTGTTAATTTTCAGTCTATCAAGATTTTAAAAAAAAATATGAAAATCAATTTACAGGATGTTATTTATGTAGTTTGCTCACTTTCCTTGACTGGTGAACTAACATCATCTATAAAGATACAAATAATTGTTATTGCGACATCTAGTGGACATATTTAGAACAGCAGTTTCTTTCATTCAAAAATTTCGGCTCATTTTTATACTTAGCAAACTCATCCCGCGGGCCGGATAAGACCTGTTCGCCGGCCTTACGTTTGACACGGCTGCTCTAAAATGTGTGTGTATATATATATATATATATATATATATATATATATATATATATATATATATATATATATATATATATATATATTGTATATTAAGGTTGTACGGTATACCATTACTAATAAAATACCGTGGTATTAATGAATTAAAAACGCTGCTGGAAAAAATTAGCAGAGGTGCATGTTAGGCAACGCACGGAGTACTTACAAGCTGAAACAGTGTGGAGATAGAAAAGGGAGAATGGACAGCATTTGGCTTAAAAACTAACAATATAGTTGAGACTATTAACACTGAATCACCGCTCTGCAAGAGGTGCTTACCTTTTACTCTTTTTAGCCGTTGCCCAGCTAGCGGTCAACGTCCAGCCGCATTCTGTAGTCTTTGAACTACTTCTAAATCACTAACCCTCGCTGCCATGGTGACACATAAACTATGTTTATTTAAGTATCATCCCTGCATGACGAGGAATAGCTAAACATGCTTCACTACACACCGTAGGAGGATACAATAGCTAACAGCAAGCTAGTGTACTGAATGTAAACAAATGCCGTGGATGGGTCTACAAAAACATCGACTGTAACGATACCAAGTATAAGAGCGTATATAGTCGATACTACAATGATTATGTCAATATTTTTTGTTGACACAAAATCTTTTTCTTTTTTTTTATTGTTTATAAACTCATGAAATGCGTCCCTAGACACGGGAGTACTTTAATTATGACCAGTGCATGACCCTGTAACTAGTTGTTATTGGATTGATACCAACATTTGTGGTATCACACAAAGCTTATGTAAAGTATCAAACATCAGGGGAATAAGTGTTAATTACATTTTAACAGAAGTGTAGATAGAACATGTTAAAACGGAAAGTGAGCAGATATTAACAGAAAATGATCACTAATCAATTTTCTACCACCGTTCCCTTAAAATGTTGACAACATAATAGAATGGGAAATGAAATGACACAATATGTTACTGCATACGTCAACTTGGGATCCTTTGTTTACTTACTTACTACCAAAAGAGAAGTTGTTTGTATGTTCACTATTTTATTTAATGCAAACATTCCGCTTTGATTGCAATGAGAAACATATCTTTAATCCATCAAAAGAGTTTCTGTTGAAATTATTCCAAAATTGACATTTCTTTGTGGTCTCCTTTATTTTGAAAAGTATCGAGAAGTATCAAAATACATATTGGTACTGGTACGGGTATAACCCTATTGTATAAATACCAGACCAACATAACAAGGGGGTAATGGCTCAACAATCTTTTTTAACAAACACCACAAGACCATTACAGCAAGCTTAAATGTGAACACACACACACACACAAGTCTCGTTGGTGCGCTCCAACACGTTAACCACCATGTTGCTACAATTTAAAACCAAAAAAACGAAAATCATTTTACCTTGTGTCTGGGAAAATTTGTGGCATTGTTGAACACTCTGGGAGTTTCGGAGAGGTAAACAAACAGTAGCTTCACGTAGTCACAGCTAGCGTTAGCACAAACTAGCAGTGTGAGGCCATCTTTCATCGGTTTGTGTCCTGGTAGTCCCTTCTCCTTTGCTGTAATGAAGGTCCGCTGTGGCATCTTTTTCGGTCTCATCACAATTAAAGACTTGCTGCAGAACAAAGCCCCTTTCACTGATAAAATCCTCAAACTAATGAAATAAAACGCTAGCTCAAAGCAGTTGTCTAGAAACCCGAAGCTTTACAGCGAGACTGTGAGAGATTGGACACATTTAAAGCGTTTCTGATCACACAAAGTGATGTCTAAGATTGGCTGACACAGCTCTTACCGGTACGACAATTGCGTAAATAAACTCGTCAGAAGTGCCGCTAGCCTCGAAGCTCTTCGAAATGGCCGCACCCGAGTGTACAGGATGTAAATAAATGATAAATGGGTTGTACTTGTATAGCGCTTTTCTACCTTCAAGGTACTCAAAGCGCTTTGACACTACTTCCACATTTACCCATTCACACACACATTCACACACTGATGGAGGGAGCTGCCATGCAAGGCAGCTAACCAGCACCCATCAGGAGCAAGGGTGAAGTGTCTTGCTCAGGACACAACGGACATGACGAGGTTGGTACTAGGTGGGGATTGAACCAGGGACCCTTGGGTCGCGCACGGCCACTCTCCCACTGCGCCACGCCGTGATGTAAACAGGATGTGACGTTCGGGGCCCCAACTCTTCAAATAGGCCGTGCCCGCTTGTACAGGAAGTGATGTCATTAATGACAGCTCCCAATGACTTTAAAATGAATGACAGAATGAATGAAGCGTTCATACCTCGAGACATGGTGCACACACAGAGGCATATTTGGCGCAATGTAAAGGTTCGTAAACCAAAAAGGTCACAAATAGAGGCGTTCCTAAATCAAGGTTCCACTATATAGTACATGAAAAATAGCCACATAGCATTGATGTTAATATTGATGTAATCATTTTACAGCGATTAAGAAAAAACACATAACATCAAAAAATGATTAAGGTAACAAGAATGTTACCTTAATTTATTAATCAATATTTTTAACCCATGAGTTAAACCCCCTGGTTAAAATGTCATCAAATATACAGAAAAATAAATGACTGAACTTACTTTTGGCCTGTTGATCATGTTTAGGGTAACAGGACTGAATGAAAACCTAAGTGCAAATTTTAGCAATTTTTTTTCTTCTTTTCTAATCAGAATCCGAATCAGAATCGTTTAAAACATGTATTTAAAGATAGGATAGGATAGGGAGTGAAATATATATATATATATATATATATATATATATATATATATATATATATATATATATATATATACAGGTAAAAGCCAGTAAATTAGAATATTTTGAAAAACTTGATTTATTTCAGTAATTGCATTCAAAAGGTGTAACTTGTACATTATATTTATTCATTGCACACAGACTGATGCATTCAAATGTTTATTTCATTTAATTTTGATGATTTGAAGTGGCAACAAATGAAAATCCAAAATTCCGTGTGTCACAAAATTAGAATATTACTTAAGGCTAATACAAAAAAGGGATTTTTAGAAATGTTGGCCAACTGAAAAGTATGAAAATGAAAAATATGAGCATGTACAATACTCAATACTTGGTTGGAGCTCCTTTTGCCTCAATTACTGCGTTAATGCGGCGTGGCATGGAGTCGATGAGTTTCTGGCACTGCTCAGGTGTTATGAGAGCTCAGGTTGCTCTGATAGTGGCCTTCAACTCTTCTGCGTTTTTGGGTCTGGCATTCTGCATCTTCCTTTTCACAATACCCCACAGATTTTCTATGGGGCTAAGGTCAGGGGAGTTGGCGGGCCAATTTAGAACAGAAATACCATGGTCCGTAAACCAGGCACGGGTAGATTTTGCGCTGTGTGCAGGCGCCAAGCCCTGTTGGAACTTGAAATCTCCATCTCCATAGAGCAGGTCAGCAGCAGGAAGCATGAAGTGCTCTAAAACTTGCTGGTAGACGGCTGCGTTGACCCTGGATCTCAGGAAACAGAGTGGACCGATACCAGCAGATGACATGGCACCCCAAACCATCACTGATGGTTTGGGTTGGTTTGGTTTGCATTTCCTTTGGAAATCGAGGTCCCAGAGTCTGGAGGAAGACAGGAGAGGCACAGGATCCACGTTGCCTGAAGTCTAGTGTAAAGTTTCCACCATCAGTGATGGTTTGGGGTGCCATGTCATCTGCTGGTGTCGGTCCACTCTGTTTCCTGAGATCCAGGGTCAACGCAGCCGTCTACCAGCAAGTTTTAGAGCACTTCATGCTTCCTGCTGCTGACCTGCTCTATGGAGATGGAGATTTCAAGTTCCAACAGGACTTGGCGCCTGCACACAGCGCAAAATCTACCCGTGCCTGGTTTACGGACCATGGTATTTCTGTTCTAAATTGGCCCGCCAACTCCACTGACCTTAACCCCATAGAAAATCTGTGGGGTATTGTGAAAAGGAAGATGCAGAATGCCAGACCCAAAAACGCAGAAGAGCTGAAGGCCACTATCAGAGCAACCTGGGCTCTCATAACACCTGAGCAGTGCCAGAAACTCATCGACTCCATGCCACGCCGCATTAACGCAGTAATTGAGGCAAAAGGAGCTCCAACCGAGTATTGAGTATTGTACATGCTCATATTTTTCATTTTCATACTTTTCAGTTGGCCAACATTTCTAAAAATCCCTTTTTTGTATTAGCCTTACACAATATTCTAATTTTGTGACACAAGGAATTTTGGATTTTCATTTGTTGCCACTTCAAATCATCAAAATTAAATGAAATAAACATTTGAATGCATCAGTCTGTGTGCAGTGAATAAATATAATGTACAAGTTACACCTTTTGAATGCAATTACTGAAATAAATCAAGTTTTTCAAAATATTCTAATTTACTGGCTTTTACCTGTATATACACACACACAAAAAAAAAAAAAAAAATATATATATATATATATATATATATATATATATATATATATATATATATATATATATATATATATGCATATTTATATATATGTATCTATATGGCTGTCAAAAACAATGAGGTAACTCATTTGATTAATACGCTAAAATATTATTGCATTAATTATGCATACGTGCTGTTTAATTATGCAATTAATTCTGACCGTAGATGCTTATTTCACTCCAAAATACTCCCTGACTGGACTTTGGATAAAACTTTTTGCAAGTTTTTGAACAAATAGTCAAGTAAAACGTTGAAAAAAATGTTCCTGGATGACATTCTGACAGTAAAATAAAACATTTGTGTCCAATCTTTCTTACGTTAATTTAAATGGTGCAAGCAAGTAATAACCTGTGATCATGATTAATCTAAATATAAAAGTGTGAGTAACCTGATACATTTCGGAAGGATTTAAATTAGGAAGCAGGGACCAACAACAAATGCATTTTTTTTCCAGTGTTTAAGGTAGATAAAAATGCATCTTTTAAATGAATGTATTAAATATACAATCAGATCAATGCACAGCACACTTTACTTTCTGAAAAAATATAAATAAAGTTGATTTTATTATGTATCTATACATTTTCATTTCCTGGGTATTAGAGATGCGCGGTTTGCGGACACAACCGCGGAGTCCGCGGATTATCCGCGGTTCGGGCGGTTGAAATAAAAAAAAATTAGATTTTGTCCGCGGGTCGGGTCGGGCGGTTGAAATAAAAAAAAATTAGATTTTAAATAGATTTAGGCGGGTGGCAGTTAAACCAATTCGGAAATATATATACATAGTTAAATGTTGTTACCCACATACGAAAAACAAGCAGGCACCTGCAGCATATGCCACAACAGAAGAAGAAAAAAAAAAGAGATGGACACTTTTACGGAGCGGAGAAGGGACGCCTCGCCGGGGTCCGGGACCGAGGCCCCTTCCCCCGAGAGGTCCCCACCGGGAGCCGTAGCTGAGGTGATCCGCGAGAAGGGCCCGACGCACGTCCAGGGTCACCACCGCGCCCACCGTACCGACACCCCGCCTCGTCCGCCTTCGCCGCGGCCGGCGTCACGCGCAGCAGGTAAGCAGCTTACCTGCCCGCCACCCCCGTGGCCGGGGGCTCGTAACAGTGGTCACTCCGCGTGCTCCGCCCGTGCAGTTTACCTGCCGCGACGAGTAGGATGGCCGCCGCGGTGCGCGCTGAAGCCTCGGGCGCGAGACCGGGTGGAGCCGCGGCGGGTGCGAGGGACATCGCACCTCCACACGCTTGGAGGTGCGCTCAGCGCGGCTCCCAGATGATTGCGAACTGGTGTGCGTCTGGGCCGTGACAGCGTGGCACGCGAATGTCTGTGCTGCATTGGATCAGTCTCCTTTCTTTAACAGGCAAAAGCTTTATAACCTCACTAATGCCTTGCACCGTCTATATTAGATATATAACAACGGGCGGGTGCGGGCGGATGCGGTTTGATTAAATGTTAGATCGGGTGGATGGCGGATGGTTGACGACTTCTGTGATGCGGTTGCGGATGAAATAATTGCCTATCCGCGCATCTCTACTGGGTATGCAAATGGCACCGATTTGGTGGAATGGCCCATTTACTGTAAATATGAGTGTATGTACAGTAATCATGGTCACCAGACTTGTTAAGACGATGTTTGGCTTCACGGTTACTTTTTCAAGGCTATTTTGCAATTTCACACTTACTTGGTTGCAATTATTAGGCTAAAGGGAGCTTAAAAATACATGTATGTAAAAGTCAGATTGCAAACTAAAACTAAGCTAAACATATTTAAACTGGAAGTTTAATAAAACACTTTCCATTTCAGTGTTGTAGCATTAATGCTAATCATTTGCCATCCCGTGTGCACTGGCCTTAATGCGTTTTTATGTATCGTCACATTTTAAAATGTGTCTTTATATTTGTAAATTCTGTAAAAAAAAAAAAACTTGCATTTTTGATGTATTAATGAGTTTTAAGAAGACCATCATCCTTTTAAATTGTATCTTTAAGCTCCTCTTTATGAATGATGTACATAATGTGTTTCACATCTTTTCCAACAAATATATCAGTCACCACAGAACAAGTGACCATAATGTGTAAAAAAAACAAAACAAGTGCAACTTTTGTGACATAGTAAAATGGTGTGCCAGATTGTTAAAAGACAAATAAAAAGCCACACTGGCAGTTTTCATGTTTAACAGCTAATTATTGACTGAAAATGGATTACTAGTGTGTGTAAATAAATAAATGATAAATGGGTTATACTTGTATAGCGCTTTTCTACTTTCAAGGTACTCAATGGATGTTTTGTTTACATTTTTACTTCAGCACATACTCATACACTGTTTTTTTGGTCACAGGCTGTCTTTTGACCAGAGGCACATAACAGGGGTTGAGGTAAACAAGGTTGTGGTCTGACCGGCCCAGCTCTGGTAGTGGTATGGAGCTATACGCATCCTTGATGTTTGCGTACAGCAGGTCCAGGATCTTATTTCCTATGGTGTGGCAGCTGACATACTGAGTGAAGTTGGGTAGTGATTTGTCCATAGTAACATGGTTAAAATCCCCCGAGATGAGGATGAGAGCTTTCGGGTGCTTGGTTTGTAGTCTGGCTATCGAGCTGTGGATGACGTCACTGGCAGCTGCAGCGTTAGCAGAGGGGAAGGATGAATACTGCCATCATGATAATATGCGGAATCTCCCTGGGCAAATAATATGGTCTGAGTCCTACAGCTAACATCTCTATATTCGGGTACTACTGTAGTGTAGTGGCCGGGTGGCTGAAAAGTAGTTTTAAACTTTCACCGCAGTGAGCGAGTACAAAGTGTAGAAGCTCCATCTATCCCGTGCACAACCATGAGGATATAAACCTAACATTCATAAACAAAATGAACAAAAATTGCTTTGACATAGGAACGGCTAACATAACTTTTTAAAGAATAAACAACAAAAATAATCTGACTGATCTCAACACTGGTTTATCTAGCCATAAAACACTTAGGCAACCATAAGCACTTTGAATGTTTTTTTTTTAGAATACATACCGGTATTCAAACTAAAAATACTGTGGTATCAGTTTTGGTCCATATCGTGGTTCGTCACCTCATTCAAGTGATCTGCCATGTTATTCAATGTGGTCTGCCACATCATTTATTGTGCTCCGTCACGTCATTTAATGTGGTCCATCACCTCATTAAAGTGATCTGCCTTGTTATTTAACGTGGTCTGCCACATCATTTAATGTGGTCCATCACGTCATTTAATGTGGTCCGTCACCTCATTCAAGTGATCTGCCTTGTTATTCAATGTGGTCTGCTACATTATTTAGTGTGGTCCGTCACATCATTAAAGTGATCCCCCATGTTATTTAACGTGGTCTGCCACATCATTTAATGTGGTCCATCACCTCATTAAAGTGATCTCCCATATTATATAATGTGGTCTGCCACATCCTTTATTGTGGTCCGTCACGTCATTTAATGTGGTCCGTCACCTCATTCAAGTGATCTGCCATGTTATTCAATGTGGTCTGCTACATTATTTAGCGTGGTCCGTCACATCATTTATTGTGGTCCGTCACGTCATTTAAAGCGGTCCGTCACCTCATCAAAGTGATCTGCCATGTTATTCATTGTGGTCCGTCACCTCATTAAAAGTGGTCTGTCACCTCACTTATTGTGGTCTGCCATGACATTTATTGTTGTCTGTTATGTCATTTAATGTGGTCCGTCAACTCATTAAAGTGGCCCGCCATGTTATTCGATGTGGTCTGCCACATCATTGAAAGTGTCCCGCCATGTCATTTATGTGCACAAATAACACTGTCAAACTGAATAAGCAGAAGCGCAACATCGGGTAATTACAATTCACTACACAGTATTCCCTATGGTATATTCCTTTATAACCTGTTCTGATTGATAGTCCTCAAATACAGCATGTTTAACAAGTCGTATGAAACATACATAGTGAAGGTTAAAATATTGTCATGCAGAGATATGAATACCAATAAATTGTGCAACATGTACAGAATATCAGAGGCATTTATTTGGGAAGAAATATCACAGATTACATTACCAAACACCTTTGACAATCAAGCATGACCTTAACAATCCACATTTTGTGTTATTAATGCGGGAAATTGTGCAGCTCTTCCTCTGAATGCAAGGGCTTCTACAACAAGAATACAAAATCTAGCAAGACACCAACGCACTGCAGGTATTTTTTTTTTTAATAAATTGTCTTTAAAAGCATGTTTATGTCCTTTTTTGTGTTGAGCTGTTTAAAAGAAGAAATTGTTTAGAACCCAATTCATTAAAGCAAATTAATTGTCCAGTCATGGTATTAAAACTTGAAAGTTATCTGTATGGTATATATATATATATATATATATATATATATATATATATATATATATATATATATATATATATATATATATATATATCCATTCATCCATTTTCTACCGCTTATTCCCTTCGGTGTCGCGGGGGGCATTGGAGCCGATCTCAGCTACAATCGGGCGGAAGGCGGGGTACACCCTGGACAAGTCGCCACCTCTGTGTTGGCCCTGTGATGAGGTGGCGACTTGTCCAGGGTGTACCCCGCCTTCCGCCCGATTGTAGCTGAGATCGGCTCCAGCGCCCCCCGACCCCGAAGGGAATAAGCGGTAGAAAATGGATGGATGGATATATATATATATATATATGTGAAACAAAACCAATGTTCTGGTAGCAGTAAAAAAAAAAAAAAACTGCTCCGTCAGCATTATTACCAGTAAACAGTATGGAAAGTGTTTCACATCACCAGCCATCTTCTGGATTTACCCCAAAAATTAACATGTTGAGGTTGCCTACAGCCACACATGATGAGGCCTATGCTTCTTGACCTAGCACCAGACATAATTTCCCCATTGCCATTATTTGGACTCCTGGTCAACAAAAGTGTGTTTCGTATTTACACTTACTTAAGAGCACTAAATAGGGAAGTAATATAGAATGGCACTTGACAATCAGTGAAGGCGCCCACAGGGAGGAAAGCAAAACAAAAAAAACAATTACTCCTGCCTGCTACTTAAAAGACAACAATAAGGGCATCTGTGTCTCAGAGCAATGCCAGCCTTGTCTCATTTGCTTTTAGTATCAGCACACGCCATTCACTCACCGTCGGGAATAACTTTGCAAATTGTACGTAATTGAGGCCCCAAACAGAATGTTTGCAAATATGTTGTCTGGTTCTGAAAATGGTGTTTGGCTATTACCAATGCCAGCTGTCGCATTCTCCCTGAATTCAAGTTGAACAAATAGCTTCCTTTCACGGGTGTCATGATGTCCCACAGAAAAGGTGTAAGTAGTCAAATGAATGATGCTACAATTCTCATTTAGCTGCTGTGCACGCCAGTTCATTGTCACGCTGTCATGGCGCCCACTCGACAGGAACATTGTTAATGTCGTTAGGCTGATACACCTGGAAAGACGTCTTCTACTCCACTGAATACTTAGGGGAATGCACAGCAAGAATTGGACTACTTTTTATACCTTTTCAATTCCCGTCTCCAGGAAATAAAACTTGTATAAATGCAGCATAAAATACCTGTAAAATATATTCTTAATCAAGCAAATGATCCTGCACGTTGATCTAATTGCATATTTAGCATATTAAAACAATTAGAAATATTCATTTAAACTAGCATGAACACTTGAAAACATTTTTACCGCTTCTTAAAATTAGAGTCTAATATGAAATATAATAATTTAAATCCTTCAGAAATGTTTTTTTTTTTTTTTTTTTACATGTAGTTATTATTTAATTATTTTGTCCCTGGGTTTTTACTCACTCCTCTTACTGTCACTGTGGCGCATGATGGCTGATGGTGGGAGCCTGGGATGCAGAGACAGAAGACTGCGTGCAGGTCAAATAATTTACTTTTTTATTTCGTTGGCATAAAACAGCAAGACAAAAGGCAATAATGCAGCGCTGGCAAGGAGCAAAAGGTGAACCTAAATAAGCTTGATTTACCAATAAAAAACAGGTGTGCTGGCAGGGTACTAAGTAGAAAGCGAAAGTGAAGCAACAAAAGGTGTCCAACAGGAAGTTCTACTAAAACAAGAGTAACAGGACAGGAAATGATAGCAAACACAGGAAACTAAAGAACAAAATCTGAATTGTCATGTGGGATCGTGCCAGTCACCCTACTAACACACTACCCCCCCTGAAAGGTGTGGCATATTCCATAAGTCACATGGTCCACAGGACGTTGCATCATTCAGATACTCTGCAAACCACTAGAGGGCCAAAAGTAAGTTCACTCATTTATTTTTATGTGTATTTGATGATATTTCAACTATGACTGGGAGGAGTGTTTAAATATATTTTTTTTCTTCAGTTTGTTTCAGATGTTTTTTTAAAATATTTGTTGCAACACTGTAATGTGCTTAGTGTCAAGATGCTTTCGCTATATTTAATGTGTAATTCCCATGCTAAAAACTCACTCCTGTTACCAGAGGGCATGGGCCACTTTTACTGTGTTACATTAACTTAAGTAACTTTTTGGATACGTTGTACTTGTCAGACTGTTTTTTGTGCAACATACATTCTACTTCTAGTGGAGTATTTTTGTGAAGAATGAACACTACTTGTACTCCGTTACATTGCATTTCATACCGATCGCGACAAATATTGGTATCATCATTAAATCATCACTAAAAATTTCATTATTGGCTTTATTTTAACAGAAAATCGGATGATACAGTAAACTTGAAACCAATTTTTTTTTTTTAATAATGAACATACTAGACAACTTCTCTTTTAGTAGTAAGTCAGCAAACAAAGGCTCCTAATTTTCCTGCTGACATATGCAGTAACATATTGTGTCATTTCCCATTCTATTATTTTGTCAAAATTATGAGGGACAAGCACTAGAAAATGTATAATTAATCTACTTGTTCATCATTTACTGTTAATGCTTACTTTCCGTTTTGACATGTTCTATCTACACTTTTGTTAAAATGCAATAATCATTTGTTCTTCTGTTGTTTGATACTTAACATACATTTTGGGTAATACCAAAAAGTTACAGGGCCATACATTGGTCATAATTAAAGTCTTTATAAACAATGTAAAAAAAAAAGATTTTGTGATAATACAAAATATCAACGTAATCATTGTAGTATCGGCTGTGTGCGGCTCTTGCACTTGGTATTGTTACAGTAGATGTCCGTGTAGACTAGAGATGTCCGATAATATCGGCCTGCCGATAGTATCAGCCGATAAATGCGTTAAAATGTAATATCGGAAATTATCGGTATCGTTTTTTTTATTATCGGTACCGGTATTTTTTCATTTATTTTTATTAAATCAACATTAAAAACACAAGATACACTTACAATTATTGCACCAACCCAAAAAACCTCCCTCCCCCATTTACACTCATTCACACAAAAGGGTTGTTTCTTTCTGTTATTAATATTCTGGTTCCTACATTATATATCAATATATATCAATACAGTCTGCAAGGGATACAGTCCTTAAGTACACATGATTGTGCGTGCTGCTGGTCCACTAATAGTACTAACCTTTAACAGTTAATTTTACTCATTTTCATTAATTACTAGTTTCTATGTAACTGTTTTTATATTGTTTTACTTTCTTTTTTATTCAAGAAAATGTTTTTAATTTATTTATCTTATTTCATTAATTTTAAAAAAAAGTACCTTATCTTCACCATACCTGGTTGTCCAAATTAGGCATAATAATGTGTTAATTCCACGACTGCATATATCGGTTGATATCGGTATCGGTTGATATCGGTATCGGTAATTAAAGACTTGGACAATATCGGAATATCGGATATCGGCAAAAAGCCATTATCGGACATCCCTAGTGTAGACCCAACCAAGGCATTTGTATACATTCAGTACACTAGCTTGCAGTTAGCAGTTAGCATTTGTATCGTCCTACGATGTGTAGTGAAGCATGTTTAGCTATTCCTCGTCATGCAGGGATGATACTTAAATAAACATACTTTATTTGTCGCTATGGCGGCGAGGGTTAGTGATTTAAAAGTAGCTAAAACACTACCGACTGCGGATGGACATTGGCTGCTAGCTGGGCAACGGCTAAAAAGAGTAAAAGCTAAGCACCTTTTGCAGAGCGGCGCTTCAGTGTTAATAGCTTCAAACGTATCCTTAGTTTTTAAGCCAAAATCCGTCCATTCTCCCTTTTCTATCTCCACTCTGTTTCTGCTTGCAAGTACTCCGTGCGTTGTCTAACATGCACCTCTGCTCGTTTTACCAGCACCGTCACGACGTGAAGACAGCGCAACGTAATTTTTGGAAAAAAAAGTATCAGTATTTTTCAGAAGCAGTAGAGTACTGTTTTTTATTCATTAGTACTTTATTGGTCAGGATATATCGTACAAACTTACTCTAAAGTATCAGTACTCTTACTCAAGTACAATTTGTTGCTGCTCTACCCAGCCCTGCTGACCGTATAACAACTCATTTGTCTTTTAAAAGGAACAATTTTCTGTTAAGTTGGCGCAGCAGGTGTGCCTAATGTCTGTGTCTTCATCATTAGTCTTGAATGACAAAACACTTCGAAGGCTTACAGTGCTGTGAAGGTAAACAAAGTTACCCATCAAGACGTCCTCATGACTCATTATTTCTATAATTGTCTCATGAGACGCGTTACCTTGCACCCGCTGCTTCCGAAGGAGAGTAATACTTTTCGCCTCACTCGTTTTAAACGGGGAAAAAAAAGATTTTAAAAAGTGCTTACTTGGTGGCGTATGTGCCTGGGCTCGTCTTTGTTTGGCAAACAAAAAAGAAGAAATATCATTGATGCTTAGATTGTGTGGCCTTGATGTCTCAATTAGTCGTCTTATGCAAATAGTTCAATAGCTGTGTTTACTCTGCTTTTACTTGACTTCTTGCTGCAAACATGCTTATTGTCCTCCTGTGTGTTTAAGTGTGAGGTGAAAGCAACGGGACGCGACGTCACGCACAACCCAGCATGATTATCTGAGATGCACTGTGCTTCTTTATCGTCTTAAAACAAAAAAACAGCCAAAAAGAAGGCTTGAAAAGGAAACAAATCACGTAAAAAAAACTTATGACAACACATAAGCGTTGTCTTACTGCCTTGCAGCAAAAGCAAACCTGACGAGATGTAAACTTGCACCTTTCTGCTCTTCAGGTGGGGGTGTCTATCAAGAAAGTGATATCTACTCACTTCAAGGACCTGTAGCGCCCATATGACCGAAATTCCAAAAACAAGTTCTCTTTATGTAATTTTTTAAATGAATCTGGCAGTCAATCCATGCATCTTCTTCCACTTATCCAAAGTCGGGTCGCGGGACCAGCAATCTAAGCAGAGAAGCCCAGACTTCCTTCTCCCCAGCTACTTAGTCCAGCTCCTCCCAGGGGATCCCAAGGCTTTTCCAAGCCAGTTGGGAGACATAATCCTCCTTCCTCGTGGCCTCCTACTGGTCGGACGTGCCCTAAACACCTCCCCAGGGAGGCGTCTGAGGGTCATTCTGACCAGATGTCTGAACTACCTGATCTGGCTCTTCTCAATGTGGAGGAGCAGCGGCTTTACTTTGAGCTACTCCCGTATGACAGAGCTTCTCACCCTATCTCTAAGGGAGAGCCCCACCACCCGACAGAGGATACTCATTTTGGCCTCTTTCACCCGTGATCTTGTCCTTTCAGTCAGAACCCAAAGCTGAGGATGGGAACGTTGATCGACCGGTAAATTGAGAACTTTGCCTTCCGGCTCCGCTCCTTCTTCACCGCGGTCCTCATCACTGCAGACGCTGCACAAATCCGCCTGTCGATCGTACAATCCACTCTTCCCTTACTCGTGAACAAGACTCACAGGTACCTGAACTCCTCCACTTAGGGAAAGATCTCCTCCCCAACCCGGAGATGACACTCCAGCCTTTTATGGGCGAGAACCATGGACTCCGACCTGGAGGTGATTATCCTCATTCCAGTCACTTCACACTCAGCTGCAAACCGATCCTTTTTGAGAGCTGAATATCCTGGCCAGATTAAGCCAGCCAAATCATCTGCAAAAAGCAGAGACCTAATCCTGCAGCCACCAAACCGGATCCTCTCAACGCTCTGACTGCGCCTAGAAATTCTGTCCATAAAAGTTGTAAACAGAACTGGTGACAAAGGGCAGCCCTGGCGGAGTCCAACCCTCACTGGAAACGGGTCCTACTTACTGCCGGCAAAGCAGACCAAGCTCTGACACTGATCGTACAGTTAACGGACTGCCAAAATCAGACAGTCCGATACCCTATACTCTCTGAGCACTCCCCACAAGACATCCCGAGTGACACGGTCGAATCTGACTGTCATTTCCCATAACATCAGTGTATTATTGAGTAATGGGTAGATAGCGTACTTGGAACTTTCCATTTCCATCGGCAGACACGGTATATAAAATGATGTGGCGGGCCAGATTTGGCCCCCGGGCCTTGAGTTTAGCTCCGATGTTCTATAGTATTGCCTCAAATAGGCTTTCTATAGCACCTATTACACTCTGTCCCTGAACACAGGGCCGGCCCGTGGCATAGGCCGTATAGGCAAATGCTAAGGGCGCCGTCCATCAGGGGGCGCCACGCCAGTGCCACAAATGTTGGAGAAAAAAAAAAAGAAAAAAAAGTTGGTACTATTATTTCTAAATACAAAAAAATAATCCCACGTTAATTAAAATGCAAAGTAAAGCCTATTTAATAGAAATATTATTTGTTACAACATTACACCCACCCCCCCTCCTCCCCCCGCAAGTGCGCCCCCTCCCTTCCCGTATCATGACTCTTTTTGGACGTCACCACATCAAAAAATCAACACAAGATGCCAAAACTGTCAGGTGCCCAGGGAAGAAAAAAGAGAAAAGAAGAGGAGGAGAAACGAGAAAAGACAGAGGTAGCAGGTAGGTAACGTTAGCCTACATGAAATTATTTGTCTGTTACAGAATGTGATAGTAACCTGGCTTTTTAGCATTAAGCTAATGTTACATGATTCGGCAATTGCTAATCAATAAATAGCTAGTTCTGTTTTAACGTCGGGTTAATATTGTGGAGGGGGCTAAATTGTTATGGAAAATAATAATGTAACGTTAGGTAATTACAGTACTCCCACCTTACATTCCTCAGGGACATTTCTTTCTTTCTTTAGTTTATTTCGAACATGAACACACTTACATCATAATACATCACACAATTTCATATCATTTCATTTTACATCATGCCCGAAAAGGAGTAGGAAGAAGCAAAGCTTATTTAATCCTACCCCTTTCCCACTTCAAAGCGTTTACAAATATATAGAATCATTTACTGACCTTTTTATATAATAAAATAACATCTATGAATTAGTATACAACAGTTTTGTAATATGTAATTAATTAATTCATTCAGTCATTATTAACATACTGAGATGAAGAATATCTTATTTTAAATAAGGTTGAAAGTATTTCTCATAATTCTTCTTCTTTGTACTCTGTAAGCACTATTATTTTGAACAACCTCTTAAACTGGATCATATCAGTACAATTTTTAACTTCTTTACTTAATCCATTCCATAATTTAATTCCACATACTGATATGCTAAAAGTTCTAAGTGTTGTACGTGCATATAAATGTTTGTATTAGATCTTTGAAGCAGGTGTTTTTTGTTTACATTGTTATTGCCTTCTGGTTAGCTAATGTTTGCCCTGCAGGTAATCGTCACTTTTCCACCCCTTTATATATTAAAGGTCAAAGACAAAGCTCTTCGGGTTCTTGTGAGTATATACACTTCACTGCCGATGTGGGTAGGCGCCACCTAAAATCTTGCCTAGGGCGCCAGATTGGTTAGGGCCGGGCCTGCCTGAACACAATGAAAAAATACAGTAAATATTTTCCCAAAGTACAAACCCTGTTTCCATATGAGTTAGGAAATTGTGTTAGATGTAAATATAAACGGAATACAATGATTTGCAAATCCTTTCCAACCCATATTCAATTGAATGCAATACAAAGACAATATATTTGATGTTCAAACTGATAAACTTTATTTTTTTTTGCAAATAATATATATATATATATATTTATTTATTTTTATTTTTTAATTTTTTATTTTTGTGTCCTGTCCAGCTTCTCAGGCAAATCATATAGTTGATGTAGATGCCCATGTCGGCTGTTCAGATTTACTTTACAAAAGAGAAGTGTAGGATACTTCTCTTGTTGCCTTATTTGTATTTGACTTTATTAAATGTATTTATATTATCACTTAGTGCAGCCGGGCCGGAGCAGGAGGGGATAGAAAGAGAAAAAAAAGAAGACAGAGGGGGAAATTGTGGGGACAAGAGGGGGATTAGACAGAGAGACAAAAACAACAACAGCAAACAACAACAACAACAACAATAGAGCAACATCAGCAAATACGACATGTACAAATATGATGGTAAAAGTAATAGCAAATAAGCAGTTAGCGAAAAATAAAAAATAATACAGAAATGACAATGAGCATTATTACACTACAAATGGATCAATACAAATACCAATAGAAATAGCGCTATTGATAATGAACAATACCAATAATTTACCTTTATTATCAACAATACAGTTGTTTAAATGCAACAATACATATACGTAATGATAACTTGAGATACGAAAGAATGCAGAAAAATGGAGGGGGAGAAAGAGAAGCAACCTACATTAACCTTGTAGATTGTTATAGTCATAATAGGTTAAGCTTTGTCAGTGTGCCATGTGTTACACCCAGTTTACCCTAGGGCAACAACGTTAATATATGTTTGATGAAACGTGATTATGTGCATGAGTGTAAGAATGCATATGTACTTGTATATGTACAGAATGTGTATATGTGTTTGTACAATGAATGTATATGTACAGTATGTGTATGTGTATGTTTGTATATTGAATGTGCGTGTGGATGTACGAACTTTAGGTAGGTAAATATGTACTGTATTTGTGTATGTATGTGGGAGCGTAGGTACCTATGTACGTATGTGAGCATATGTGAATTTGTATGTACAATACATTCGACTCCCAGAGTGCGTGGGAGCCAGAGCACGGCCCCATCACCCCCGAGAGCCCAACCCACAAACAGTAGGCGTGGTGCCCAGGGAACCAGGGACCACCGCCCCCACGCAGCCAAGCCGGCCAGCGACAGGAACCCCAGAGCCTGGCCCACCGTACCGCCCACAAGGGCCAGCAGCAGGCCGCAGACAGACGCACCCGGCAGAGGACAGGGCACGAGAAAAGCAGGGGACAGCCAGACCCCAAGCCAGAGAGAGACCACACCCCACACGGGCAGAAAGGCGAGACGCCCCGCCCGAGGGACCCAGAGACTCCCCGCAACCGGACGGGAAGACCGCCGCCGCCCCACCGGCAACCGGGCCCCCACGAGCCCACCCCCTACCCCCGGAGAGCGCGGCGAGGCCAGCCCCCGGCCACCCCACCCAAATCGGCCGCCGCAGGACCACCCAGGCACAGGGCCACGGTTCCTTGCAAATAATAATTAACTTAGAATTTCATGGCTGCAACACATGCCAAAGTAGTTGGGAAAGGGCATGTTCACCACTGTGTTACATGGCCTTTGCTTTTAACAACACTCAGTAAACGTTTGGAAACTGAGGAGACACATCTTTTAAGCTTCTCAGGTGGAATTCTTTCCCATTCTTGCTTGATGTACAGCTTAAGTTGTTCAACAGTCCGGGGGTCTCCGTTGTGGTATTTTAGGCTTCATAATGCACCACACATTTTCAATGGGAGACAGGTCTGGACTACAGGCAGGCCAGTTTAGTACGCGCACTCTTTTACTATGAAGCCACGTTGATGTAACACGTGGCTTGGCATTGTCTTGCTGAAATAAGCAGGGGCGTCCATGGTAACATTGCTTGGATGGCAACATATGTTGCTCCAAAACCTGTATGTACCGTTCAGCTTTAATGGTGGCTTCACTGATGTGTAAGTTACCCATGTCGTGGGCACTAATACACCCCCATACCATCACAGATGCTGGCTTTTCAACTTTGCGCCTATAACAATCCGGATGGTTCTTTTCCTCTTTGGTACGGAGGACACAACGTCCACAGTTTCCAAAAACAATTTGAAATGTGGACTCCTCAGACCACAGAACACTTTTCCACTTTGTATCAGTCCATCTTAGATGAGCTCAGGCCCAGCAAAGCCGATAGCGTTTCTGGGTGTTGTTGATAAATTGTTTTTGCCTTGCATAGGAGAGTTTTAACTTGCACTTACAGATGTAGCGACCAACTGTAGTTACTGACAGTGGGTTTCTGAAGTGTTCCTGAGCCCATGTGGTGATATCCTTTACACACTGATGTCGCTTGTTGATGCAGTACAGCCTGAGGGATCGAAGGTCACGGGCTTAGCTGCTTACGTGCAGTGATTTCTCCAGATTCTCTGAATCCTTTGATGATATTACGGACCGTAGATGGTGAAATCCTTAAATTCCTTGCAATAGCTGGTTGAGAAAGTGTTTTCTTAAACTGTTCAACAATTTGCTCACGCATTTGTTGACAAAGTGGTGACCCTCGCTCCATCCTTGTTTGTGAATGACTGAGAATTTCATGGAAGCTGCTTTTATACCCAATCATGGCACCCACCTGTTCCCAATTTGCCTGTTCACCTGTGGGATGTTCCAAAGAAGTGTTTGATGAGCATTCCTCAACTTTATCAGTATTTATTGCCACCTTTCCCAACTTCTTTGTCACGTGTTGCTGGCATCAAATTCTAAAGTTAATGATTATTTACAAAAAAAAAAAAGTTTATCAGTTTGAACATCAAATATGTTGTCTTTGTAGCGTATTCAATTGAATATGGGTTGAAAATGATTTTCAAATCATTGTATTCCGTTTATATTTACATCTAACACAATTTCCCAACTCATATGGAAACAGGGTTTGTATTTTTAATCATATACATGTGCTCTGTTTTACCAGCATCTCTTTCATTAAAGCCTGTGAGGCCTTAGTGCTACATGACACCTTTATAATCTCCAAGTCATCAATCTGGGCCCACAAGAGGCTTTTGTTTTCTAGCTGATGAGTCGAAGTTAATATTATTTGTTGTTTGGCACTGACAAATCGCTTGTTGGGCTTTGTTGTCTTGAAGCGATGAACGAAGCAGCACAAGTTTGTCTTTGCTGACAGACTGCACACACACACACACACGTGCACAGACACACACGTACAGACACACAAGCACGCACACTATATTGGATCTGGCCTCAACATCGCCCTGTGCAAGACCCGCCTTTAAAAAAGACCCTTTTTGTTATTCAACATTATTTCTGTCTAAATGAACACTTTAATGCAAAATAATCCATCATCGTGTTCAGCTAAATAGACATTTTACACAATTAAACCATTTACTCTCCCACCTGTAGAGGATGTCCATCTCACACACATAGCCTGACCTCATGAGAAAATGAGCATGGTGCACAAATATAAAAACTATTTTTTTTAACCCCCCATGCTTAAGGGCGCTACTTTCGAAAATGCCATTAAAACAGTGCACACACTCATGTTTGATTCTACGTGATTGTTATGATGTATTTCAATGTTATTGTAAGGAGCTTCTTTCTTCCAATAGTCAAATAATACTTCTTAACAGTTCGGTGGAAAATGATGCATAGATATGGGGACGTAAGAAGTGAGATAACTTTTTTTTCCATTTAAATATTTGTTTTATAAAAACAATATCATAATAGCAAATTAATGTAGCAGTAAAAGTTCAATAATAAGGTAGCTTTAATCAAATTACGAATTTCTAGGACGGAATAAAAATGTATGAAAATGGAAAAATGTGGGGGGAAAATATATTTTTTTAAACATGACACAAACCTTCCTAAATGTTAGAAATCCCACTTTTTATATTAAACATGCTTCACTGATGAGAGTATTTGGCGAGCACCATTTTGTCTTACTCGTTTCGGCGGTCCTTGAACTCACCGTAGTTTGTTTACTTTCTCGGACGCTGCCACAGAAAGAGTCCTTCTTTGTCTCATTTTGTCCACCAAGCGTTTTATACTGTGCGTGAATGCACAAACGTGGAATTTGTTGATGTTGTTGACTTATGTGGAGTGCTAATCAGGCATATTTGGTCAGTGCATGGCTGCAAGCTAATCGATGCTAACATGCTATTTAGGCTAGCTGTATGTACATATTGCATCATTATGCTTTGTTTGTAGGTATATTTGAGTTCATTTAATTTCCTTTTCTTATGTACTCTGTGTATCTCCTCTCTGAGCTGTCACCTTAACGTGGTAGAGGAGTTTGCGTGTCCCAATGATCCTAGGAGCTATGTTGTCCGGGGGATTTATGCCCCCTGGTAGGGTCTCTCAAGACAAACTGGTCCTAGGTGCGGGATCAGACAAAGAGCAGCTCGAAGACCTCCATGAAAAATAAAAACCAAGGACCCAGATTTCCCTCGCCCGGATGCGGGTCACCTGGGCCCCCCTCTGGAGCCAGGCCCGGAGGTGGGGCACGATGGCAAGCGCCTGGTGGCCGGGCCTGTCCCCATGGGGCCCGGCCGGGCACAGCCCGAAGAGGCAACATGGGTCCCCCCTCCAATGGGCTCACCACCCATTGCAGGGGTCATAGAGGTCGGGTGCGATGTGAGCTGGGCGGAAGCCGAAGGCAGGGCACTTGGCGGTCCGATCCTCGGCTACAGAAGCTAGCTCTTGGGACGTGGAACGTCACCTCGCTGGGGGGGAAGGAGCCTGAGCTAGTGCGCGAGGTGGAGAAGTTCCGGCTAGATATAGTCGGACTCACTTTGACGCACAGAAAGGGCTCTGGAACCAGTTCTCTCGAGAGGGGCTGGACTCTCTTCCACTCTGGCGTTGCCGGCAGTGAGAGGCGACGGGCTGGGGTGGCAATTATTGTTTCCCCCCGGCTCAAAGCCTGTACGTTGGAGTTCAACCCGGTGGACGAGAGGGTAGCTTCCCTCCGGCTTCGGGTGGGGAAACGGGTCCTGACTGTGGTTTGCGCTTACGCGCCAAACCGCAGCTCAGAGTACCCACCCTTTTTGGATTCACTCGAGGGAGTACTTGAGAGTGCTACCCCGGGTGATTCCCTCTTTCTACTGGGGGACTTCAATGCTCATGTTGGCAACGACAGTGAAACCTGGAGAGGCGTGATTGGGAAGAATGGCTGCCCGGATCTGAACCCGAGTGGTGTTTTGTTATTGGACTTTTGTGCCCGTCACAGATTGTCCATAACGAACACCATGTTCAAACATAAGGGTGTCCATATGTGCACTTGGCACCAGGACACCCTAGGCCGCAGTTCCATGATCGACTTTGTCGTTGTGTCATCGGATTTGCGGCCTCATGTTTTGGACACTCGGGTGAAGAGAGGGGCAGAGCTTTCTACCGATCACCACCTGGTGGTGAGTTGGCTGCGATGGTGGGGGAGGATGCCGGACAGACCTGGCAGGCCCAAACGCATTGTGAGGGTTTGCTGGGAACGTCTGGCAGAGTCTCCTGTCAGAAAGAGTTTCAATTCCCACCTCCGGAAGAACTTTGAACATGTCACGAGGGAGGTCCGAATGGACCATGTTCCGCGCCTCTATTGTCGAGGCGGCTGATTGGAGCTGTGGCCGCAAGGTAGTCGGTGCTTGTCGTGGCTGTAATCCTAGAACCCGTTGGTGGACACCGACGGTGAGGGATGCCGTCAAGCTGAAGAAGGAGTCCTATCGGGTTCTTTTGGCTCATAGGACTCCTGAGGCAGCGGACAGGTACCGACAGGCCAAGTGGTGTGCGGCTTCAGCGGTCGCAGAGGCAAAAACTCGGACATGGGAGGAGTTCGGGGAAGCCATGGAAAACGACTTCCGGATGGCTTCGAAGCAATTCTGGACCACCATCCGCCGCCTCAGGAAAGGGAAGCAGTGCACTATCAACACCGTGTATGGCGAGAATGGTGTTCTGCTGACCTCGACTGCGGATGTTGTGGATCGGTGGAGGGAATACTTCGAAGACCTCCTCAATCCCACCAACACGTCTTCCTATGAGGAAGCAGTGCCTGGGGAGTCTGTGGTGGGCTCTCCTATTTCTGGGGCTGAGGTTGCTGAGGTAGTTAAAAAGCTCCTCGGTGGCAGGGCCCCAGGGGTAGATGAGATCCGCCCTTAAGGCTCTGGATGCTGTGGGGCTGTCTTGGTTGACAAGACTCTGCAGCATCGCGTGGACATCGGGGGCGGTACCTCTGGATTGGCAGACCGGGGTGGTGGTTCCTCTCTTTAAGAAGGGGAACCGGAGGGTGTGCTCTAACTATCGTGGGATCACACTCCTCAGCCTTCCCGGTAAGGTCTATTCAGGTGTACTGGAGAGGAGGCTACGCCGGATAGTCGAACCTCGGATTCAGGAGGAACAGTGTGGTTTTCGTCCTGGTCGTGGAACTGTGGACCAGCTCTATACTCTCGGCAGGGTCCTTGAGGGTGCATGGGAGTTTGCCCAACCAGTCTACATGTGTTTTGTGGACTTGGAGCAGGCATTCGACCGTGTCCCTTGGGAAGTGCTGTGGGGAGTGCTCAGAGAGTATGGGGTATCGGACTGTCTGATTGTGGCAGTCCGCTCCCTGTATGCTCAGTGCCAGAGCTTGGTCCGCATTGCCGGCAGTAAGTCGGACACGTTTCCAGTGAGGGTTGGACTCCGCCAAGGCTGCCCTTTGTCACCGATTCTGTTCATAACTTTTATGGACAGAATTTCTAGGCGCAGTCAAGGCGTTGAGGGGATCTGGTTTGGTGGCTGCAGGATTAGGTCTCTGCTTTTTGCAGATGATGTGGTCCTGATGGCTTCATCTGGCCAGGATCTTCAGCTCTCACTGGATTGGTTCGCAGCCGAGTGTGAAGCGACTGGGATGAGAATCAGCACCTCGAAGTCCGAGTCCATGGTTCTCGCCCGGAAAAGGGTGGAGTGCCATCTCCGGGTTGAGGAGGAGATCTTGCCCCAAGTGGAGGAGTTCAAGTACCTCGGAGTCTTGTTTACGAGTGAGGGAAGAGTGGATCGTGAGATCGACAGGCGGATCGGTGTGGCGTCTTCAGTAATGCGGACGCTGTATCGATCCGTTGTGGTGAAGAAGGAGCTGAGCCGGAAGGCAAAGCTCTCAATTTACCGGTCGATCTACGTTCCCATCCTCACCTATGGTCATGAGCTTTGGGTTATGACCGAAAGGACAAGATCACGGGTACAAGCGGCCGAAATGAGTTTCCTCCGCCGGGTGGCGGGGCTCTCCCTTAGAGATAGGGTGGGAAGCTCTGCCATCCGTGGGGAGCTCAAAGTAAAGCCGCTGCTCCTCCACATCGAGAGGAGCCAGATGAGGTGGTTCGGGCATGTGGTCAGGATGCCACCCGAACACCTCCCTCGGGAGGTGTTTAGGGCACGTCCGACCGGTAGGAGACCGCGGGAAGACCCAGGACACGTTGGGAAGACTATGTCTCCCGGCTGGCCTGGGAACGCCTCGGGGTCCCACAGGAAGAGCTGGACGAAGTGGCTGGGGAGAGGGAAGTCTGGGCTTTCCTGCTTAGGCTGCTGCCCCCGTGACCCGACCTCGGATAAGCGGAAGAAGATGGATGGATGGATGGATGGACTCTGTGTATTTAATTTATATTTACATTATCTGTATGTAATATTGGCTGCCATGTTGTTCCAGACCACAGCAAACGTTACCCAGCTTGCAAAGATTGTAATAAATCCATTAGAAGAAGACAGCTTGCCGCTTCCTTTAACTTAGACACACACATCTATACCTTTGGCCATTCTAAGCCAGTAATTTCAAGAAGTTATCTCACCCCCTAAGAAGCCTCCGTTTTACTAATGTTTTGTGTGTAGAATAAATATTACATTTCAGCATTTCTTTCAATGAAGATTTGTGTCAGCCTGCAACACATAGTCATTTTGATAGTAGGCTAATATAACTATTACAGACACTTATAACACTTATATAAGGCTTTTAATTTTTGCGGCAACATACATTTTTTAATTTTTTTAATTTTTGGTCCAAAATGGCTCTTTCAACATTCTGGGTTGCCGACCCCTGGTCTAGGACTACCAAACCCCTATCAAAATTGCAAAATGGTTCGTTCAAACTGGAGGGTGGCAAACTAGCTTGCAACACTTCACTCAACACAGACGTCATAACGTCATCAAAGCTCACCTTTAAGTGTTCATATAGCACCAGCATGTTGGAACAATGATGAGTCAATTGAAGAAAGGTAAATAAAATATTAAACCTATTTATGGCAGCATCGGGGAAAGTTATATGTAAGTTTCACTTTTGCATCTTTTTGTCTATATCTGTAGTGCGTTCAAGGACCCTCGATTAGAGTTAGAAACAGAGGCGTCACTCATTTTTAAAGACAGGGAGAAACTTACCACCCTTGAATGCACTAATAGTAATGCAGTAGTTGTGACCATAAGATGCAGGAGACAGGAGGACGACGTACAGGTAAGAGTCTTTTAATGTCCAAAAAATGGCACGAGGTGCAGCAGGGAAGTGCACGGAAACAATAAACAGCATATAAGGAGAGCCAGACAGTATGTGACATTTAACACAAAACAATCCTCGAGCCCTGACGAACAGGCGAGGCAGGCATTTATAGAAGCCAGCTGATGGACAACCAATTCCAGGTGTGGCCAGGCTGCCAATCAGTGGCAGGTGAGGGGAAAGAGCGCTCAGGGAGAAATGCAGAAAAAGGAACCAAAAATAAGAGCGTTACACAGGAAATAAACACAAACTAAGGAAACATAACAAGACGTGACGTGACATATCGTCACAAATAATATATTCCTTGTAATAATGATATATTAGAATGATTCGGATTGTCCACAGATGATAATGCTATTTGTACCTGCTAGTTTCTACTTTACACTTGAAATAAAGGAAAACTTGATAGATTCATATTAGTGAATAATGACAGGTTATATTTCTTAAATTTATGTTCTGACCACTTGAGATTTATTTTTTTTTGGCACTGTTTTGTAAAATAAAAACAAAAAAATAAAAACAATAATTTTTCAACGCTAAACAAAATTATTTAGGGGGTTTATCTAGATCAGGGGTGTCAGACGTACAGCCAGATCAGGCCCGCGAACAGGTTTTATTCGGCCTGCGGGATGAGTTTGCTAAGTATAAAAATGAGCCGAAATTTTTGAATGAAAGAAACTGCTGTTCTAAATGTGTCCACTAGATGTCGCAATAGCAATTCTTTGTATCTTTGTAGATGATGCTACATATGTAAAAAAAAATAAACCAGTCGAGGAAAATGAGCAAACTACATAAGTGACATCTTGTAATTTGATTTTAATATTATTTTTTTATTTTGATGGATTGAAAATTAACACAACAAAAACATGCACCTGGGGATGGGTTGATTGGCAACACTAAATTGGCCCTAGTGTTGGAATGTGAGTGTGAAAGTTGTCTGTCTATCTGTGTTGACCCTGTGATGAGGTGGCGACTTGTCCAGGGTGTACCCGGCCTTCCGCCCGAATGCAGCTGAGATAGGCTCCAGCACCCCCCGTGGCCCCAAAAGGGACAAGCGGTAGAAAATGGATGGATGGATGAAAATTAACACCAATAAGTGGACTGATGAACATTATCACATAATTATTCAGAAAGTATAAATAACAACAAATAAAGATAGAACACTATTAACCGCGACATGTAGGTGTAAAAAAAAACCCAACAACATTATGATTTGTACAATTTCAGAATGTGCTTGTTCTATTTTTAAACAAAGAAAACAATCTGAAGTTGTCTTTATTTTTAAGTTATCGTGCCGTGATTTTACCAGTCCGGCCCACTTGGGAGTAGATTTTTCTCCATGTGGCCCCCCATCTACAAGGAGTTTGACACCTCTGATCTAGATATAGTCTACATATATTAACCCCATCTTTAAAAAGTCAAAAACCGAAGTAATGATTTTACTTGTGTTTTAGATTTCAACCAAATACATACACTAATACGTTTTTTGTGTGTGTTTGTGCATGAGGTGGCCCCTCAGGAGTCTCGTGTATGGGGGCCCAGAATTTGGTGCTGCGCCCCCGCTTATTGTCAAAGTGAATATCTTATGACCGTGAGTCAACATGGTCGTGTTTACACTGTTCAAATGTCACTGAGCTTTTCTTCCACCTGTTGTGACATTTATCTCTCCTCCTCCCACCTCCCTTAATTGTCACAATGAATAACATTACCGCACAATGCCCAAAGTCGCCGCTTCCCATTTGCTCGGATTTGCTTGGTTTTTGCAAAGCTGTCATAAAAGGCCTGCCAGACTGCACCTGACAAAGTGGCAATTTGCACAATTTCTCCCATACGGACACTTGCGGCCCCCACTGCAGTCATTGTGCATATAAACAATGCCCCGCAGTGCTACCTAGCACACAAGAGTGAAGGATTGTGTGTGTGTGTGTGTGCGTGTGCATGTGCGTGTGTGTGTGTGTAGTCTGTGCATGTGCGAGGCCTGCCAGGCTGAATTACATTGCTGCCAACGTCGGCACATTTGGTAAAATGCAGATTTTGTTTTGCGGACGCAGATTTATGTGAACACTTGTGCTCATCTCACCGTGAAAGTATTATATGATAATGCCATAAATTGGACAGTTTGACAACTGTACATTTATAAGCTGAGGGCAATCTGATTTTATTGACCATATAGGCTGAAGCTGCAATGACATGGGTCATTGAGCAGGGGGTGTACTAGATTTACACTGAGAACAAACTTGGCTCTTTTTTTAAATGAGAAATGTTCTTTTTCTTTTTCCATTTGGGAAAGAGGAAAGGAAGATGATGATGAAGCAGCTTTGTTAGTTGGAACACAAGACAGTACGTGACGATGGTGACCAACACTTTCCATTTATTGAAGACCCATCCCAACAAGTGATTTACACGCTATAAAACAAAGACTTGGCCGACAAGGAATTCCAATCAGGTTTAGTTGCACCTTCCACTTTATTGGGATTGTGCATAGAATGCATCCTTTGATGTGGAATAACCCTCAAGTGGCTCAATTCGGAACTGTTTGGACAAAAATATGCCTGGTGACTAACTATCGTATTGTCCGGGCTATAAGCCGGTATATAAGCTGCACCCTCAAAAATGTTTTCAAATATTAGCCTCTCCGGACTGTAAACTGCAGATATATATGTTGTAAAAAGAGATATTTACATTGAAAGACTTTGTAAATGTTTACTTACATAAATTCATTGTTTCCAAACGGTGACTGTAACACGGCAATAAAACGGCTCATCAAACAAAACAGAAGAGTCATTGGTGACTGTATTTATTCTCTATGAGATGAACAAGATGTTCTCCTTGCTCAATAAGGTTCAAGATGTTAGCAGGATTCTTCTTCCTTGTACTTTGTAAACACTTAGAGTACAAACAGTTTCTTAAGTGGATAATTTTTGTACATTGTTTTATATCTTTGCCTAATGCATTCCATAATTTAGCTGTAAACAAAGAACAATCCACACATTTGCATAAGACGCAAAGTTCAAAGTTTGGGAAAAAAGACCGGAAAAAGCATAGAATGACTAAATGTACATGTGTGCTTTTTCTTGTTTTGTTAGTTGAGTTGCGTCATCAAATAATAATGTTGGATATAGAGAACATACAAATCGGCGTGGCGCAGTGGAAGAGTGGCCGTGCGCGACCCGAGAGTCCCTGGTTCAATCCCCACCTAGTACCAACCTCGTCATGTCCGTTGTGTCCTGAGCAAGACACTTCACCCTTGCTCCTGATGGGTGCTGGTAGCGCCTTGCATGGCAGCTCCCTCCATCAGTGTGTGAATGTGTGTGTGAATGGGTAAATGTGGAAGTAGTGTCAAAGCGCTTTGAGTACCTTGAAGGTAGAAAAGCGCTATACAAGTACAACCCATTTATCATTTATTTATTTATTTATTGAATCAAAAATACTGAAATTCCATGACATAGTGAATTTGCAAACAGCTAAAATTATACACAAAGCAAACTATAACCTGC
Source organism: Nerophis lumbriciformis (assembly GCF_033978685.3). Classification (NCBI taxonomy): domain Eukaryota; kingdom Metazoa; phylum Chordata; class Actinopteri; order Syngnathiformes; family Syngnathidae; genus Nerophis; species Nerophis lumbriciformis. The sequence goes on along the minus strand of NC_084556.2, from coordinate 19,140,122 downwards.
TACCCAAGAATATACAACAATTCTTCTCAAAAAAAGAGGAGAAATATAATCTTAGAGAAAAATTTAATTTAAAACATTTGTATGCACGTACACCACTTAAGACCTTCAGTATATCAGTATGTGGAATTAAATTATGGAATGAATTAAGCAAAGCAATCAAACAATGTACTAATATGATCCACTTCAAGAAACTCTTCAAACTCAAAGTGTTTACAAAATAGTGAATTATATTTATATAGTGAAGTGAATTATATTTATATAGCGCTTTTCTCTAGTGACTCAAAGCGCTTTTACATAGTGAAACCCAATATCTAAGTTACATTTAAACCAGTGTGGGTGGCACTGGGAGCAGGTGGGTAAAGTGTCTTGCCCAAGAACACAACGGCAGTGACTAGGATGGCAGAAGCGGGGATCAAACCTGCAACCCTCAAGTTGCTGGCATTGCCGCTCTACCAACCGAGCTATACCGCCCCAACAACAAAATACAAAGAACAAGAACCATGACAAACATTCTCAATTTATTTCATCCATCCATTCATTCATTCTCAAAATAATCTTACGTATCTCATCATATGAAATATGACTTACTTCACCAATTATTATTATTAAATTATTATTATTATTTATTTATTTATTTTGATTGTGATTACTTATGGAGTATATTGTGAATAAATTGTGATAAGGATTGAACAAAAAGTTTTAGCAACTGTTATGTAAAAGAAAAGGGGTAGGATTAAATAAGCTCTGCTTCTTCCTACTCCTTTTCGAACATGTTGAAAAGAGAAACTGGAAAATTGTGATGTATCATGTTGTATGCTTGCATGTTCGAAATAAACTCAAACTCAAACTCAAACTCAAACTCAAATTTAATCATCAAATTCAATCTTATGTTTTGATAAATTTAGTGGCTAACACTTGAAAAGGTGAAACGCAGGATGTTTATATGTGTACAGTCGTCCCTCGCCACATCACGCTTTGAAGTTTACGACTTCACTCTAATGCAGATTTTTTAAAAGCATGTTCTATGTAATTTTGGCCTAAATGACGGTACTTTTCGGGCTATAGAGCACTGAGGTATTTATGCTGTACCCCACACATCAAATTTTAGAAGAAGTAAATAATTTTCCATAAATAGGTCGCAGATATACACTAGTACGAAAGATTTTGTAAATGTTTATTTACAAACCTTAATTGTTTCCAAACGGTGCCTGTAACATGGCAGTAAAACAGCTGATTAAAAACAAAAGAGATGTCATCGTCATGGACCCACTGCTGCGGAAGCTAGCTATCTAAACAGTCAAACAGACTCAATAACTCCACGATGGCATTTTGGGGAATTTACGAAACGGAAACAATACAAAAAGAATGCCATTGTACGTTAATAATTTTAACACAGACACTTGTAAACGTGTTAGCATATTCGCTAATACTAAACGCTAGCTTGATTATATTATGATAGAACGCAGTGACGTGCAGTCAGGGGAGGCACGTGCCATCATGGAAAGAAAAAAAATGTAAAAAGAAAATAAATTAATTAAATTCTTATATGTATCCAGTGATTATACTATAAAGTTATTTTCCATTTAACTTCACCAGTTTTAGATTATTTTAATTAAAAATCGCTGAATTTTCACATTTGCCATTCAAATACTGAGAAGAGACTTGCGGTGATCAGCAGCCAGTTGAGGCACGTCACTGAGTTGAGCCTCACCATGGATTGCGCAATGACTCGGCTAACTGCTGGTCTGCTGTGCAGTAAGACCGTATTGCTATATGAATTATATTATACATTTCTATAGTTTAGTTAGCTGAGGTATATAATGTACAGTGTATTTTGTCAACAACTGTATGTGTGTAACGTATTTCTTGTGCTGAGCAATCATAAAACTGCTGCGAAGACGCACTGGCTGAGGCTCGCAGTAATCCTGCCTCCTGGTGGTAGAGGGCGCTAGTGATCCCAGAGATCATTTCTGCGACTACTCGGCTGCAGAATAAGTGACAACAAGCAGCAACAATTAGCAGCGATCTTTTATTTTTTCCTCTTGTCTGGACTATAAACATGGAGGATTACATATCTAAAATAAAACAGTTTTCTAAACTGGACTTTCAATCGAAGCAGGAGGTAATACTTAAAGGAAGATCTCCATCGAGACAGAGAGACTTTTAAAACTGAAGAAAGATAAGGAAGACTTCTCTAAACAAGTTATCAAGGCTTTTGTTCAGAAGGAGCGGCGCATGGACTTCATTTATAAGTAAAGGTAAGACCATAATAACGTTTTTTTTAATTAAATGTGCTTTTTTGTGTGCTACAGTTTGTATGTGTAAAGTTAAAGTTAAGTTAAAGTACCAATGATTGTCACACACACACACACACTAGGTGTGGTGAAATTTGTCCTCTGCATTTGACCCATCCCCTTGATCACCCCCTGGGAGGTGAGGGGAGCAGTGGCCAGCAGCGGCACCGCGCCCGGGAATCATTTTTGGTGATTTAACCCCCAATTCCAACCCTTGATGCTGAGTGCCAAGCAGGGAAGAATGCTGGTATGAGCTTTTAAACATAACTCGTTAACTGCTGCCAATAAAATGGTGAATAAGATACTCTTTAGGGTTCATATGTTTGTAAATCTGACTGTGATGAAGTCAGTGCCTCACCAGCAGAGGTGGGTAGTAACGCGCTACATTTACTCCGTTACATCTACTTGAGTAACTTTTGGGATAAATTGTACTTCTAAGACTAGTTTTAATGCAACATACTTTTACTTTTACTTAAGTATATTTATAGAGAAGGAACGCTACTTTTACTCCGCTACTTTTACTCCGCTACTTTTACTCCGCTACTTTTACTCCGCTACTTTTATCTACATTCAGCTCGCTACTCGCTACTAATTTTTATCGATCTGTTAATGCACGCTTTGTTTGTTTTGGTCTGTCAGACAGACCTTCAAAGTGCCTGCCTTACTGGTGACGCTTCACTTCGTTCCACCAATCAGATGTAGTCACTGGTGACGTTGGACCAATCAAACAGAGCCAGGTGGTCACATGACCTGACTTAAACAAGTTGAAAAACTTATTGGGGTGTTACCATTTAGTGGTCAATTGTACGGAATATGTACTGTACTGTGCAATCTACTAATAAAAGTTCCAATCAATCAATCAAAAGTGTGAAGGAAAAAAGATATATTTCAACCGTACATCCCGTCAAAAGCCTAAAGACTGACTGCACAGTTCCTGTCTTCACAATAAAAGTGCCGCTCCATCGCGCCTGCGCTTTCAATACAAGAGTCTCCGAAAGCCAGCGCAAACAAGCTAGCAAGCTAAGGAGTTTGACGCCAATGTATTTCTTGTAAAGTGTATAAAAACGAATATGGAAGCTGTACAAATAAGATGCCAAAAACCCACCACTTTCATGTGGTATTAGACAGAAAGGAGGAACTTTTCTTCTCCTCCATTTGAAAACGTGGACGTTATCATCATTACTGTCTGATTACAATCAACGCAAGTCATCAGAATCAGGTAATACACCAACTTATATTCTAGTCTTCATGAAAGAAAGGAATCTATATGTTAAACATGCATGTATATTCATTAAAACATCTTTAACATGTAAACAAAAACAGCAAAATAAATACATATAAATTATATACTGTATATATCAATGTATATGTATGTATGTATATATATATATATGTATATGTGTATATATATATATATATATATATATATATATATATATATATATATATATATATATATATATATATATGTATATATATGTATATGTGTGTGTGTGTACGTTACTCATCAGTTACTCAGTACTTGAGTAGTTTTTTCACAACATACTTTTTACTTTTACTCAAGTAAATATTTGGGTGACTACTCCTTACTTTTACTTGAGTAATAAATCTCTAAAGTAACAGTACTCTTACTTGAGTACAATTTCTGGCTACTCTACCCACCTCTGCTCACCAGCCATAAACCTCACCGCACGTCACTGATATAACGTACAAATATGCATGAAAACACTTCTACAGACATCACACATGGGACGATTTATTAAGTATGAATTGTTTTAATTAATGTATTTTCCCGACTATAGAGTGTGCCGGTGTATTGGCTGCACCCATTAAATTCTAAGAGAAAAAATATTTTCCATATATTAGCCGCACCAGACTATAAGCCACAGATGTTGCGAAATTAGTTGTTTACACAGAAAGATTCTGTAAATGTTTATTTACATACCTTAATTGTTTCTTAACCGTGTCTGTAACACGGCATTAAAACGGCTGATCAAACAAAACAGAAGTCATCGTCGTGGACCCACTAGCTGCGGAGGCTAGCTCTCCAATCAGCTAAACAGACTCCATAACTCCACGGTGACGTCTTGGTGAGTTCACTGCGGAATTTGTGAAACTGAAACAATACAAACGGAATGTCGTTGTAAGTTAATATTACTAACACAGACACTCGTAAACGTACTAGAATATTAGCTGTTGCTAACAACGCTAGTGTCATTACATTAGGATGGCACTTACAAATATGCACAAAAACACTCTGACAGACATTTCACATGGGAGGGTTTGGAAAGTATAAATAGTTTTAGTTATACAGTAAAACTTACAAAATCTGCTTGGAGTGATGAATGAAGAATCCACACAAGTATAAATGCTAAGGATATGTAGACGACTGAACGGAACTCCGGTTAAAAAGAACAAAAAATCATGACTAGTAAATAGAAGGACATTGCAGCACTTGCAGTGAGCAAAGTTGTCCAAAAGATGGCTTCATAGCACAAACAATAAAACCCCTTCTCATTGTATTCGCTTGTTTTAAAAAACAGAAAGAAAAAAAAAAGAAACATTTTTAACTACGGCTATTAGCGAAGAAAAATATATAAATTAGCCGCACCGTCTTGTAAGCCACAGGGTTCAAAGTGTAGGAAAAATGTAGCGGCTTATAGTCCGGAATTTGCGGGATATTGTAAAACTTACAAACGTTGCTTGGAGTGATGAATGAAAAATCCTTTCAAGCAGAAACTCTATGGACGAATACTTTTGGTTCAAGGTACGAAACAGGAAATACATTTTCAAGCCGTCCAAAATATGGCGCCATAGCACAAAAAATAAAAACTTTTCAGCGTTTTTTGTCGGTGTGATATGAAAACTGTTTGTCGAATATATATATTGTTAGCCAAAACAAATCCATAAATTAGCCACTCCGCTTTATAAGCCGCAGGGTTTAATGCATTGGAAAAAAGTAAGGGCTTATAGTCCGTAAAATACGGTTTGCATTTTCAAGCAAAAAAAAATGGTTACATGTCTGGATTTTTGTGCCTCCTGCTGGCGATGTCTCTCTCCTGTTCTTTTTCTTTTTTCTAGTTGCCATGGTGTCTGAGGGAAGGTGAGCATGACTGAGCACAGCTGATTGCAATCATCGTCATCCTACTTATACTGATCAGACACACCTGTGATTGCAGGATCTATCCCTCATGTTCTGCCACCATGTTCCTCGCCAACTCTGCACCATGTTCCTTTCCTGCTAAGTATTCTGACTGTATAGTCTGTTGTATTGTTGCTCAGTCCTGTTATCCCCCTAGGCCACTTTTTGTTGCAAGTTTGTTTCATTTTTTTTCATGCCACTGGCTGTCTCCCGCCAGTGACATTGTTGTTTGTTTTTTTACTCTGCCTCGCATTGTTTGATCTGGTACTACTAGCCAGTAGGGGTGTGGGAAAAAACCGATTCGAATTCGAATCGCGATTCTCACGTTGTGCGATTCAGAATCGATTCTCATTTTAAAAATTGATTTTATTTATTTATTATTATTATTATTATTATTATTATTATTTTTTTTATATTTTTTTTTTTTAATTAATCAATCCAACAAAACAATACACAGCAATACTATAACAATGCAATCCAATTCCAAAACCAAACCCGACCCAGCAACACTCAGAACTGCAATAAACAGAGCAATTGAGAGGAGACACAAACACGACACAGAACAAACCAAAAGTAGTGAAACAAAAATGATTATCAACAACAGTATCAATATTAGTTACAATTTCAACATAGCAGTGATTAAAAATCCCTCATTGACATTATCATTAGACATTTATAAAAAATTTAAAAAAAAAAGAACAATAGTGTCACAGTGGCTTACACTTGCATCGCATCTCATAAGCTTGACAACACACTGTGTCCAATATTTTCACAAAGATAAAATAAGTCATATTTTTGGTTCATTTAATAGTTAAAACAAATTTACATTATTGCAATCAGTTGATAAAACATTGTCCTTTACAATTATAAAAGCTTTTTACAAAGATCTACTACTCTGCTTGCATGTCAGCAGACTGGGGTAGATCCTGCTGAAATCCTATGTATTGAATGAATAGAGAATCGTTTTGAATCGGGAAAAAATCATTTTTGAATCGAGATTCGTGTTGAATTGAAAAAAAAATCGATTTTGAATCGAATCGTGACCCCAAGAATCGATATTGAATCGAATCGTGGGACACCCAAAGATTCACAACCCTACTAGCCAGGGTCGCCATCTTTTGTTATCACTCGCTTTTTGTGTGATTAAAACATCTTTTTGTCATATCGTCTCTCTGGTGGTTTTTTTGGAATACCTCCCGGTGAAAAAGCGTAACAAAAATGGCGAAATAAACTAAAATGACTTATACAGTAATCAGAGTGCACCGTTCAGTATTGTGGCCACTGATTGGCTCAGCCTCAGTTAGCATTACTATATTGTATTTAAATAGTGTAAAGGTGACCAAAGGGTGTTATTTCACGTGAAGAGGGCTCTCATAATGTTAACAAAAAACATATTAAATAAGTGTTTTCATGCTAACTTCCTACTTATGGTCAGGGCCGTAAAGGCGATAAGATAGGGATTATTATATTTGTATTCTGTTATCATAAAAAGTCAAATTTGAGATTTGTTGGAAAGTAAGAAGTGAAATATGTGAAGTTACAGTGATGATAATCAAGACTTGATTTTCATTTTACCTGTGTTGTTTAACTTATTCTTACAGCTAAGAATGTTCACATGTTACATAAAGCCTGTACAGTTAATAATTTGATCATTGCAAAACCTCTAAACTGGTTATTTCTATTTCTATTCATTCCTACAGGCAACATCACCTCCATCTGCTCTTATAGGTCTTTGCAAGAAGGCAGCCAAGCTTTTCAATTCAGTGAAAATTGCATAGTGTGTATATATATATATATATATATACGTTAGGTCAGGAAAAAACACAGGGAAACCTGCGAAACAGGCTTGTAGGGATGATATAGCCCCTGTGTTTTTTCCTGACCTAATGTATATTCCGCTCTACCCCGGTATTGAGCACTGTATAACAGATAAACCACAGAAACCTTGACTATATATATATATATATATATATATATATATATATATTTATATATATATATATATATATATATATATATATATATATGTGCAGTTGGTGCAGTTCAGCTAAATGTGTTGGTTTTCTGACATAGACTTGTTTCTTCAGCATTGTCCACACGTTTAAGTCAGGACTTTGGGAAGGACATTCTAAAACCTTAATTGTAGCCTGATTTAGTCATTCTTATACCACTTTTGATGTGTTTGGGGGTCATTGTCCTGTTGGAACACCCAACTGTGCCTAAGACCCAACCTCCGGGCTGATGATTTTAGGTTGTCTTGAAGAATTTGGAGGTAATCCTACTTTTTCAACTTTTCAATTAGTTTTGTAGTAACTTTATTTCCCCCAAGCCCTGAGAAAACAACGTTCTTGCAAAGATCATGCATAAAAGAAAGCTATTTACACTATTTTGATATGTCTGAATCTGATATGGCACAAAGTTACTGTTACTGTTAAAACAGGCAAATCTGTCACACAAACAAGTGTTATGATTGCACATCTGTCCAAATATACTGTACGTGCCGACTAGGCCTACTAACTCACGCCCTCCAGTTGTCATTATGGGAAGCAGATGTCCATCTGCAGTCTGCAACAGACATTTTATTTTATTTTTAATGTGCTAACTATTGAATGAAAACAACTTATATGCAGTCATTCCTCATTTATCACGACTAATTGGTTCCAGTCCAGTTCAACACATTTTCACAAAGTAGGTACTTCGGCTTCCTCCCACCTCCAAAGACATGCACCTGGGGATAGGTTGATTGGCAACATTAAATTGGCCCTAGTGTGTGAATGTGAGTGTGAATGTTGTCTGTCTGTCTGTGTTGGCCCTGTGATGAGGTGGTGACTTGTCTAGGGTGTACGCCTGAATGCAGCTGAGATAGGCTCCAACCACCCCTGCTGCCCCGAGAGGGACAAGCAGTACTAAATGGATGGATGGAGGATTATTATTAACACATCAAATATTTTCCTATTTTCGAGCACACAAACCTATTGATGAAGACATTAGTAGCATCATAACCACTAGCTGCCTGCACCGGCAGGTTTTTTCCCACTGTTGTTTTTTTCCCGCTCACCAATGCGTAAAAGTGTTATTGGTGAGGCAGGAGTCAAAAATGAAATGCACTAATAGGTATACTCTCTGCTTGGCCAGAAAGTTTGTTTGTTTATACGTTTTGTTTATTTGTTTAAAATGGATCCATTAGTTGCTACAGAGTGGCAGAGGTGGGACCAAGTCATTGCTTTGCAAGTCACAAGTAAGTCTCAAGTCTTTACCCTCAAGTCTCGAGTCAAGTCCCGAGTCAAGACAGGGCAAGTCCGAGTCAAGTCCAAAGTCAAGACTGGAAAGTCTCAAGTCAAGTCCCAAGTCCTGCATTTTGAGTTTCGAGTCCTTTCAAGTCATTTAACCACAGACTAATATATTTACACAGATTGTGTATGCTTTTAAAACGCTGTATTTATTTATTAAAACAAGTGCATTTGAAATTGCAGGGAAAAAGATAGTGCTGACATTGCACTTCAAAATAGCACTATTAACCAGTCATTTTAAACATGTAACTCATTCCTTTACAGAATAAACACATTTGAAAAAAACAAAACAAGTGCAACTGTACTTATTTGCACAAAAGTGTTAACATTGTATTTCCATGGCATATTGCATTGTAACTAGTTCCACAGCAGTTTCTATCCTGTTCTTACCTTATCTCATTGATCTCATCTCATACTGTATGTGTGTTTATGTGTGCGTACACATGAAAAACATAACAAATATATGAACATAACAATGAACAGAGTTGTACTTTTTAGATGTCAGGACCCTATACAATATGTACACATATTCTTAATATAGTATACATTTTAACTGACCTTTATTTGACTATGTTTGTCTTTTTGTAGGTGGCTAAAATACGCGGTGCTGCTGACTGCCGTCTAACGTTACGTTACTGTGTGTGATACATTGACTAACGTAATGTTACTGTGTGTGATACATTGACTAACATAATGTTACTGTGTGTGATACATTGACTAACGTCACGTTACTGTGTGTGATACATTGACTAACGTAACGTTATGTATAGGTACCTCATGAAACCCTGCTTAAAAAAAAATCACTTGACAAAAAGTATGAATAAGGTAGCAAACTGCAGTGGACGCAACAGATTGCCGTGTTTGCAATGACGTTATAACCATAGACATCTTATAAGTAGACGCAGCATTGGTTGCTGTGACGTGAGCAATTTGCCCGCCATCTTGAAGTGCTGATGAGGAGCCGGCGAGCAGCCTAAACTGACAGTTGAAAGGTAGAAAACAAAGATGCCGGGCTGGTGTTCAGCGTTTTCCTGCTCAAATGAGCGGACTGTTGAAAATAGGAATCGGGGGATTACTTTTCACAAGTAAGATTTAACATTAACGTACTATTGGTTGTATTTTATGAAAATAATATTACCACAGAGTTGAGAAGGATCAAAGATCTTCAATATTTGTATGTGAAAATCACAAAGAAATCTTCTGGGGGAGGATGACGCCCCTACAGGGGTTTGGTTTACAAACTTTCAGCCCTACCTAAAACAAAATTCACCAGCCACTACTGATTATGATGCATTCTCATTTTAGGCAAAGTATAAGACAATACTTTCTTAACATTATAATTGTAACCAGGAATCAGTCTTCAAGTAACAATATTCAAATACTAACATTGTTGGGTTAAACAGAATTTGGTTTTATTCTGAATCCAGTGAAACAGATTGGTGGTTTTAGCTGATATGAAGACTTTCAGGTGTTTATATATGTTTAAGTATTTGGCAGACGCTTTTATCCAAAGCGACTTACATAAAATAATACATATAAAACAATCACTGCAAACATTATCATTTAAGGGAAGAATGTAATAGAAAATATCAATACAAAGTGTCAAGACAGAATAAACTCTCTGCTGCTGAAGCAACAGAGATACAGTCTATAGGTCCCTAAGATATATAGATATCTAATGTATTCATACATTGTTTATGTAGGATACACGCATATGTATATATAACCTAATCATATTGTTTCTTCAACTTAAAAATAGTTTACCGTTTTTTTCCCCCTTCTCTGGGATTATATTCCCAGTTTTGATCTCGGACGTCTGGTCACTTATAGCGTATAAGAATATTATATTACTGTTAAGCAAACTATGAATAATAAAACACGCCAAAACATGTGTCTGTTACACACGTATGACAAAAAAGCGCGTGAAAATCAGTGGTATTCAGTGAGGTAAAATGAATTAAATGCGCTGACAGTTCATTGCTCCTGCCAAATGAATTGCACTGAGTGGAGCGGATCACCACTCCAAGATGGCGGCCCCGCGCCTCGTCTGCGCCAGTAGGCAGTAGCGCTCTATGCTGCGTCTACTTATAAGATGTCTATGGTTATAACGTTAGCAGTGAGTTTGCAGCCTCACTGATTTAACTACACAGCAAATAAAAGTCACGTTACTTAGCCAATAAACGTTATCTTACATTCAAAACTTACCCTTCTTTGTGCAACTTCAAATGTCAAACGAAGTTGGAAGTTGTTGCGTCTCCGTCTGTAATATTCGGACTGCGTGATTTGCATACGGCAATTCGTTTTTTGTTGACCAAGTCGTAGTTTTTATACCCGAACGAAACCAACTTTAACATAATTGTTTATCACTGGCACGTTGTTGGACCAACTCTTGTTCATTGGTTGTCCTGCAATTTGATTGGATGAATGCTGTGTGATGAAAACAACGTAGTTCTAATTTGATTGGCTGTTGTACTGACAGCACACCAGCTGACAGGAATAACACGCTGATAGACAGACGAAGAAAATGAAAAATACGGAGCGCTCCCAAATAACTTTTTAAGCTTTGGATTTTGGGGAAAGTGGCAAGTCATGTCAAGTCATGTCAAGTCAAAAGGCTCAAGTCCAAGTGAAGTCACAAGTCATTGATGTTAAAGTCTAAGTCGAGTTGCAAGTCTCTTTACATTTTGTCAAGTCGAGTCTAAAGTCATCAAATTCATGACTCGAGTCTGACTCGAGTCCAAGTCATGTGACTCGAGTCCACACCTCTGCAGAGTGGCTAGTAGTCTTCAAGCGGTCCATCACACAAAACCTTAACAACAACAAAACAAAAAACTTAACAGTACATAAAAAAGACATTCAAGAACAAAGGATATCCATATAAAATGCTATACACAAAAAACGTGTTTGGTAAACATAACACCGGAAGTTACTGTCAACCCAGAAACTGAATATTGTATTGATTGTCACAACATAACAATAAAAAAATAAGGCAAATACAGCACTGTAATAAATATAAAACATGAATAAGACTTAATTTTGTCAAAAAATACGTAGAATTTGCTCCCCAAAAAACAATGAGCTTCAAATATATAGCGATAGATTCAAATATTGTATTTGAAGCGCAATGTGGCGAGGGACTAGTGTTGTCCCGATACCAAAAATTGTTTCGATACTTTTCGCTGCTTTTCGATACTTTTCTAAATAAAGTGGTCCACAAAAAATTGCATTATTGGCTTCATTTTAACAAAACATTTTAGGGTACATTAAACACATGTTTTGTATTGCAAGTTTGTCTTTAAATAAAATAGTGAACATGCTAGACAACTTGTCTTTTAGTAGTAAGCAAGAAAATAAAGGCTCCTAATTAGTCTGCCGACATATGCAGTAACATATTGTGTCATTTATCATTCTATTATTTTGTCAAAATTATTAAGGACAAGTGATAGAAAAATATTTATTGATCTACTTGTTCATTTACTGTTAATATCTGCTTATTGTCTGTTTCAACATGTTCTGTCTACACTTCTGTTAAAATGTAATAATCACTTATTCTTCTGTTGTTTGATACTTTACATTAGTTTTGGATGATACCACAAATTTGGGTATCAATATGATACCAAGACATTACAGGATCATACATTGATCATATTCAAAGTCCTCATGTGTCCATGGACATTTTTCCTGAGTTTATAAACATAACATAAGTTTAAAAAAAAACTAAAGAAGATGTTGTGATAGATGTAATCATAGTAGTATCGACTAGATACGCTCTTGTACTTGGTATCATTACAGTGGATTTTAGGTGTAGATCCACCATGACGTTTGTTTACATTTTGACGCCGGTGAGCTACGGCGTGTAGTGAAACATGTTTAGCTATTCCTCGTCCTGCAGGGATGATACTTGTAAGAAACTCACTTTATTTGTCGCCATGGAGGCGAGGATTAGTGATTTAGAAGTAGCTAAAACGATGCCGACATTGGGTGGACTTTAGCCGCTAGCTAGCTGACCATGTCTTAAAGCACCTCTTCCTGAGGGCATTTCAGTGTTATGACTTCACTTTTATTGTTAGTTTTTAAGCCAAAATGCGTCTGTTCTCTCTTTTCTGTCTACACACTGTGTCTGCATGTAAGTACTCCATGATTGTGCGCTGCCGAACATGCTCCTCTGCTCGTAAACCAGCAATGGCAGGACGTGACGACGACGAGGGGTGTGGTGGACCGGTACTTTTCAGAGGCGGTATAGTACCGAATATGATTAATTAGTATCGCGGTACAACCCTACGAGGGACATACAGTCAGTCCCGGACAACTGGACATATGTGGGCTTATAGGTTGCCCCATTTAGGATTAGTCATGGCTGCTAAATACTTTACAAGACTGACTTAAGTGATTTAGTAGGTGTAAAAAATGTATAAAATGTTGCATTGTATGACTGGCTTTATTTTCACTCTCACACTTCATTTTGCGGCATGCAAATTTACAAGTGGTTCGACGATATTGTCTTCAAGTCTATTCTGTCATCAACAGTTCACCAACGTCATCAGTCACTTGTCAACAGAGTACAAGCTGGGGAGCATTTTTACTGCGAAGTTGACATGAGTGGTAGTTCATATGGAAATAAAAGTGGAGCGGCAAAGCGCAAAGAATAGAAAAAAAGAGACTAAGTGTAATGGTGGTGTACTCTCACTCTATCGACTGAGTTGAGTTGTGTGAATGTCAGTGTGTGAATGTGTGTGTGAATGGGTGAATGTGGAAATAGTGTCAAAGCGCTTTTCATCCATCCATCCATCCATTTTCTACCCCTTATTCCCTTCGGGGTTCGGCTACAATCGGGCGGAAGGCGCGGTACACCCTGGACAAGTCGCCACCTCATCGATTTGAGTTCCTTAAAAAAAAAAGGTAGAAAAGCGCTATACAAGTATAACCCATTTACCATTTGTTCTTACAGGTCCAAGTGGGGCGCTAACCCAGGTCGCCAGGCAAGCGTGCTGACTACCGAACTAAAAAAAAACCCGGCTATTTCCACCTGATTGCACAGAGTTTAAAGGGCCTCTGATTTGTTTTGCCACTGGCTGTAAGCTGTTTGTACTATTTGGGTTTTGTTTTTGTGCATTTAACTAATCAAAACAAAGGCACGTTGACTAAGACGATAATACAATTAACTGACATTTCATTTAACATCTAAAAAGGAGACAAAAATGTTGAGAGAAACGACATCCAATCATATTTAAGTTTGTCTTGTGTGGGAGAAGTCCAGAATATATCCAATCACAGCCTTTTCAACATCATACATATGACAGATGGGTGAGAGTTAGTGACGAAAGAGATGCAATCAGATGCTTTTCCTTCTGAGATGAGGAAGTCAGATTTCTCACCGACAAAACCAAAATGTGTTCATTTAACATGTTCCACATCGTAATATTTGTACACCTGGGAGAAAGTGAAGAGAACACACTTAATTTTTGATGCTAGGATGCCATTAGCAGGCCATCCAAGGGGACATCTACTTAGTTAAATCTATATGTATTTGCTGCGTCCGGTTCTCACTTGCTCACAAAAAAATGATGATGAAGGCATGCATCCTACCTCCGTTTCACAACATACATACTACCTACTTTTCCAGAGACATAGCCAGGGCATAAATTTCACATCGGCAAGGATGGCTATGGCTCTCTTTGCCCCTCTGTTTGGCCGTGTCCCCCTCGAAAACTGATATGCATCACAGCCATATGGCTGGCTGTGATGCCCCGACGGACGCATCTCTTTTCCTCTGCATGATTTTCATGTCATTAAGGCTTCTTTAACCAGTGGTGGGTTTATTTCTGCCTGTTACGAACCGCCGGAGTCCCACACGCTCTATACTGTATGTGGCCTGTTAGTGTGCACCTTACCTGTACTGATCGGTGGATGGCTGATTATGGCTCATTAAAAACAGCTGCATATTTGAGTGCTGTGGTACGACAGTTCGGCTTGCGCTTTGAGTTTGGGACTCCATGCTTGGGGTAAGTTGCTTGTTGTCCAGCCTTTTATTCCTGGTTCCTTATACCAACGCTGAACGCAAAACTGTTTGCTCCAAGCCTTGAGCTGCACCAGCTGTCCCTCTTCTCCTGCAGGTAAGCTCCAAAAGGCGCGGTTAAAGGGGAACATTATCACAATTTCAGAAGGGTTAAAACCATTAAAAATCAGTTCCCAGTGGCTTATTTTATTTTTCGAAGTTTTTTTCAAAATTGTACCCATCATGCAATATCCCTAAAAAAAGCTTCAAAGTGCCTGATTTTAACCACCCGTCCATTTTCCTGTGACGTCACATAGTGAAACCAATACAAACAAACATGGCGGATAGAACAGCAAGGTATAGCGACATTAGCTCGGATTCAGACTCGGATTTCAGCGGCTTAAGCGATTCAACAGATTACGCATGTATTGAAACGGATGGTTGTAGTGTGGAGGCAGGTAGCGAAAACGAAATTGAAGAAGAAACTGAAGCTATTGAGCCATATCGGTTTGAACCGTATGCAAGCGAAACCGATGAAAACGACACGACAGCCAGCGACACGGGAGAAAGCGAGGACGAATTTGGCGATCGCCTTCTAACCAACGATTGGTATGTGTTTGTTTGGCATTAAAGGAAACTAACAACTATGAACTAGGTTTACAGCATATGAAATACATTTGGCAACAACATGCACTTTGAGAGTGCAGACAGCCCATTTCAGGCGCGCTAAGAACATATATTTTTCCACGATTTCAGCACTCAGGTTAACCATACCTAAATAGACACAAAATACTGCATTACACAAGACTACCCGAATGTACTCGAATGATTGAAAAAAAAAAAAGTTTTTAAGCTAAATTATTGGTAAACACAGTTTATGTATAATAATTTACGTAAAACCGCGAGTAATGAATAAAGTTTTCATCAATTAATATATTCTGTAGACATACCCTCATCCGCTCTCTTTTCCTGAAAGCTGATCTGTCCAGTTGTCCCTGAATAGCTCACACACTCCGGCAGATTCAATGGGGGTCTGGCGGCAGATTTCTTTGACTTTATCGTTGGAAATGCATCTGCTTTGAGTGTCGCAGGATATCCACACATTCTTGCCATCTCTGTCGTAGCATAGCTTTCGTCGGTAAAGTGTGCGGAACAAACGACTGACCATTTCGTCGGTTTTCGCCACAGCCTCGTATTTTGAAGAAATTTCGTCCAATTTCTTGCCACTTTCGCATCTTTGGGCCACTGGTGCAACTTGAATCCGTCCCTGTTCGTGTTGTTACACCCTCCGACAACACACCGACGAAAGTGAGAAAATGGCGGATTGCTTCCCGATGTGACGTCACAACGTGACGGGAGCGAATAATAGAAAGGCGTTTAATTCGCCAAAATTCACCCATTTAGAGTTCGGAAATCGGTTAAAAAAATATATGGTCTTTTTTCTGCAACATTAAGGTATATATTGACGCTTAAATAGGTCTGGTGATAATGTTCCCCTTTAACTAAAAAATTCTAAGTATTTTTTTAAGACCAGTGTTTCTTTTCTAGCCACATTCTTCTTCTGCATGTGGTCCAAAAGAAGGGCAACCGCCCGAAAGGGACCCGTTGTTTTGACCAAAGTTGTCCTCCATTCACAAAACCTTTAGTTTTTAACTTGAACTTGACTGTACTATGTTAAGACATTGGAAAAACTGTTTTGTTTTTAGTTTTCATCTTAAAAATTACCAACATGACCAAAAATGACTAAAGATTGTGTTTTAAGGCACTCGAAACATTTCAAAGCACAATAATCGGATATAACTGCTGAATTGTCTTGTGCTCATATACCATGCTCACATGACAGCTATTTTGGGAAAGATGGATCTTCTAATTTATTGGACAAATTACCAGTGATGGGCAAGCTACTTGGAAAAAGTAGCAAGCTAAGCTAGAAGTTACTCTCGATTAAATGTAGCTAGGCTACTGGGGAAGCTATCCCCGGAGAATTGTAGCAAGCTACACTACAAGCTACACGGCAAAAGTAGCTTGCTACAGCAACTGCATTTCTATCTATGGACCCACATGTATAATATCAATATTAATGTAACTGAGAGTGTACAAATGGACCTAATAAGGATCCATTAGGATAGGCTCCAGCATCCCCCGTGAATCCAAAAGGGACAAGCGGTAGAAAATGTATGGATGGATGGATGGATAGTATTAACTATATGCCATTTAGCTGGGGACACCTTGCAACTACCTCTAGGAGTCCCTGCACCCCACTGTATTTATTTATTTAGTTTGCCTTTTCTTTGGCCCACCCATATAATGTTATTCACTTTCTCTGCCTACTGTAACAAAAACAAAAAAAACAGCATCTATCTATTGCTTGACAAAAAACACAAAGGCTAGTGTGTTGTTTAGGAACAGTTGGTAATAGTTATGTGCAGTAAAACTTTTCATGAACTTAACTCACCTTAATGTGTGTTCCTAAATTTGTGTTGGACGTCTTAGATGAAGAGAACAGTTATGATTTTGGTTTACAGAGTAAACAACTAAAAACTAAGGTTTTGGGAGTTGTTTTCTCTAAACGCATACATTTGTCTAAATATGGCTAAGGACCCACAATGTTATGGGTTTTCTGGAGTTGGTCTTCATCACTTAAGGTAAAATCTAATCTGCAGGATAGAATCCCTCTGTCATTTTCAAGTATGTTTTTTTTTTTGAGTTGTTAGATTGAAGCATCCCTCTGTCTCAGACTCCCTCGTCGCCATGTGACATCAGCGCGTGACCGTTA
This sequence comes from Nerophis lumbriciformis, assembly GCF_033978685.3. Classification (NCBI taxonomy): domain Eukaryota; kingdom Metazoa; phylum Chordata; class Actinopteri; order Syngnathiformes; family Syngnathidae; genus Nerophis; species Nerophis lumbriciformis. Next base: position 19,122,625 of record NC_084556.2, on the reverse strand, counting down.
TGATTTTGCTTACTAGTTTCAATGACTCGCTGTGGTGCCATACACCTGAGACCATCACCTGATGTTGCAGCATGACAATGCAAGGCCCCATGTTGCAAGGATCTGTACACAATTCCTGTAAGCTGAAAACATCCCAGTTCTTGCAAGGCCAGCATACTCAGAAAATCTGGAATCATGAAAAACACACAAACAAGACAACACTATGGCACAGTACAATTACTTTGTTGCACCAACGTTGGCATGTATAAAAGATTGCAGTCTCTGAGGCATGGACCTGAAGAATAAATTACTCTTTATTATTCTTGCTCCAACTTCTTGTAATTGACATTGACCTTGTGTACCTTTCTTCAAGGAAAGTTTTTACAGTTTTTTCTTCATGGCAAGATTAATCTTCTTAAAATATTACGTAATCATCCCCAAACATCTTTTCGATTGATGAAATAAGAAAAATGTCCAAAATGTCAACGTAAAGTTGTGCATTTATTGAAGATGTAATGACAGTCATCCCCAGTGCCATTACCTGACTGTGGAAATGTACATGTTTTTTTCAGGCAGTCGTCTTCATAAATCTCAGAACGGTATCAAACATCATCATCTTGCCCAATGCACGTTCACGATTCATCACTGAATATTACTTTCATCCTGTCATCCATAATTCACAATTGCTTGTCATTAGCATATTGGAACCTTGTTTTTTTCCCTGTTTAGATGTTTATGACGGCTTTTGTATAGCTTTTCTGTCTTTTTATCCCATTTCCTTTAGGAACGTTCTTACAGTTCGGTCACAGACGGTGACTCCAATTTCTATCCATTTGTTCTTCATTTGTTTTGCTGTGCATTTTCTGTTTTCAAGTAGGACTAGAAGCTTTGTGCATTTCTCTGCTTGTCCGACATTGTCACTGTATTTATTTATAATTGTTTCCTTTTGTTCACTACTTTTGTTTTACCTTTCTTTTTGAAATGGAGCTGTTCTGTCCTTTTAATGTTGTGATTATGTACAGGTTTTAGCGCGTCTTTATGTTACGCCAAAATATTCCGAATGGCGTGTATATATGGAGCATTTTTATTCCGGTTACGCTTTTAATCTGATTAAAGATCAGTTAGAATAATACATAATGTTAGATATAGAGAACATACAAACCCTTTATTTATTGAGTCAAAAATATTAAAGTTCGGTGATTTGGTAAAATTGCAAACGGCTAAAATGATGTACAAAGCAAACTATAACTTGCTACCAAAGAATGTACAACAATTCTTCTCAGCTAAAGAGGAGAAATATAACCTTAGAGGAAAAAATTATTTAAAACATTTATATGCACGTACAACACTTAGAACTTTTAGCATATCAGTATGTGGAATTAAATTATGGAATGGATTAAGTAAAGTAGTTAAAAATAGTACTCATATGATCCAGTTCAAGAGGTTGTTCAAAATAATAGTGCTTACAAAGTACAAAGAAGAAGAATTATGAGAAACATTTCCAACCTTATTGGAAATAAGATATTCTTCATCTCAGTATGTTAATAATGACTGAATTAATTAATTAAATATTACAAAACTGTTGTGTATACTAATTCATAGATGTTATTTTATTATATAAAAAGGTCAGTAAATGATTCTATATATTTGTAAATGCTCTTAAGTGGGAAAGGGGTAGGATTAAATAAGCATTGCTTCTTCCTACTCCTTTTCGGGCATGATGTAAAATGAAATGATATGAAATTGTGTGATGTATTATGCTGTAAGTGTGTTCATGTTCGAAAAAAACTAAAGAAAGAAAAAAAAATTGTTCCTTGTGAACATATCTAGTAACGTCATCTCAGTCACATTACGCCATCTTTCATGAGATTCTGTTTCTCAAGAACTTTGATTCCGTCAATGACGCGTAAATCTATGATTCTGTTTCCTTCCGTGTACCGTGTAACCGGAAATGGGGCAATAAAAGGTTGGCTGTTCTGCCGTGTCTTTTTTATGCTTTGGAGCGGCACCTGAATGAATTTGACAGCGCGCGAGTGTCATAATTACAACAGTCAGCTGGATTTAAAAAGTCCCGATCGCTGTATAATTCGTTCAGAATTGTAACGCTACCGGTACCAAAAAATACCAGTACTCTGTATACAACCCTAGTCTTGACACTTTGATGTTTTCCTTGGTCTACCAGTATGTTTGCCTTTTACAACCTTCCCATGTTTTTTGTACTTGGTCCAAATTTTAGACACAGCTGACTGTAAACAATCAAACATCTTTTGAATAACTTTGATAATCATCTCCTTTGCTTCAATTGGCATCTTGGAGCCATGATTCATGTGCATGCACCTGGTGCAACAGCTCTCCAAATTGTGAACACTCCTTTTTAACTGCATTTTAATGAACATATTTAATATGCTGCAGGTGTTACCTTTTGTAAATCAACATTTACAGGAGTTTACAGGGGCCGTCCATAATTTCCTCAGCATTGACTGATTCAATTTTTTTTTTTAACTCTGCTTGATCTAAAATGATTATCACAATTTATATTCTTGATTTATTTTAGTGTTTCTTAAAGCCAGAAAGTTCCCATTTGAAATGACTATAGTTCGACCAAAATAAAAACAACTGAGTGAACATCCTCCAAGACTGGTAGTTCCATAATTTTTTTCAGAGGTTGTAGAAGTGGTAAAAGTTGAGTTACACATCTCTGGAGGTTTTCTGCACGCTGTGTTAATGTACATTCCCTGGGATTGTGACCATTTGCATGGAGATACAGTTAGCTGGTGGCCGCTTTGGTGGCAGTTTTTCTTCCGGTGGGCGGACTAAGCATCGAAAATATGGAGCAACATTTCAAATATCGGACGGTTCCGTGGGAATTGGAATGTAAATCCCTGTTCCATCGATGTGCGATGCCCAATTGAAATAATGCTGTTGAATGTTTGTCCTTTGCAAAGGACAACAAAGCATTGCTGAGTCCAATGCCAATTTGTATATGTAACGGGGATATGTATTAGAAATTTAATTTTTTAGGTGTTTAGGAGTTTTTTTCCCTTCATTCCAAAATTCCCTTCCAAGTGGGTCATCATCTGCTCATTAATTGATTCCCCCCTCAAGACTTAGTGGTTCTGCTTACATAAAAAAGGGAGGCTGTATAGACAAAGTGAGGAAAGCGAAGGAGGATGTGATGATGAAGTGTTTGATGTATGTCTCGAGAACAAGCTTGGCCTTAATGATAAAACACAGCCAATGAATAAGTCTGGCAGTGGACATAGGCAGCCTGTCAGGGTAAGCATAAAACGGTGATGGGTGAGAGCGTTGCATTGTTAAACCTTCACGCCGCACGATGAACAGCTCTGAAGACATACATGAGGGCTGAGAGCATAAAACATAGCTGTAATTAAAGGTACACTCTGTGATTGTAAGCCAATATTTTTTTAGTTTTTCTTTTTGTCAAAGTCAGCAAATATGTGCTTATGGTTGAGAAGCTGTTCATTCTCAGATGTTCTTGCATAATTTGTAAACAAGATGGATAAATAAATAGATAGCACAATGACACATTTACACATATTTATGTAATTAACATGCCGGAAAAAAATCGATTCACATCCGAATCGCGATTGTTAATTATTACGATTCTGAATCAAATAAAATATTTCAAGAATTTGCACTTAGTTACTGAGTCTATACATCATACGGCAGCAGACAAGAAGAGCTTTTGTAACTTGTAACATGTTTTAGAAGGTTTTGTTATCATTCCATCCATTCATTCATTTTCAACCGCTTGTCCCTATCGGGGTCGCGGGGGGTGCTGGAGCCTATTCCAGCTGCATTCGGGCGGAAGGCGGTGTACACCCTGGACAAGTCGCCACCTCATCGCAGGGCCAACACATATAGACAGACAACATTCATTTATGAACCAAAAATATTATTTTAGTTGAATCGGGAATGGATTCTGAATCAAATCATCACCCCGAGAATTTGGAATCAAATTGTTTCCTGAGTTGTTGTTCAGTTCAGTTTCAGTTTATTTCGAAAATGCATACAATACAATGTAATGCATCACACAATTCCAGTTGTTTCATTACAGCACGTCCGACAAGGAGTAGGAAGAAGCAGAGCTTATTTAATCCTACCCCTTTTTCATACCATAGCAATTTTATCCCATTTCCTTGTTCTCTGTAACAGAACAGTGAACAAATAAATAATACATAAATAATATACCATAGTAAGCAAACACATATTAAATACATAAATAATATTTATCTCAATGAACAAAAAAAAAGGTTCAAGATGTTTATCATAATTATTGTTCTGTGTACTTTGTGAACACTTGTAGTTTGAACCGTCTCTTGAACTGAATCATATTGGCGCTTTGTTTGATTTCTTTGGTTAATCCATTCCATAATTTAATTCCACATACGGATATGCTAAAGGTTTTAAGTGTTGTACCAGCATACAAATGTTTTAAATTAGATGTTCCTCTAGGGTTATATTTATCCTCTTTTGTTGAGAACAATTGTTGTATATTCTTGGGTCACAGATTATAGTTTACTTTATACATAATTTTAGCTGTTTGCAAATGCACCAAATCGTTGAATTTTGATAATTGTGATTTAATAAACAAAGGGTTTGCATGTTCTCTATATCCAACATTATGTATTATTCTAATTGATTGATTGGTTGTTTTACTGCAAGATTCACAGCCCTAATACACAGTATAGTACACAAATGTACGATACTATTTTTTACAAACATATGAATACACAACACTTGTAGGTTGTAACCTCATGAGACACCAAATTTAAAATTTCTATTAGCTGTAAAGTAGGGTTGCGATGATTCATCTATTAAATAGATTTGTATTGTGTTGCTCCGACGATTCGTTTAATGAGTAAAATACACAGACATTCTATTTCTCCAGCGCACACGAGAGCAGTGCGCCTATTGGTGATCTGGTTTGCACTCCTGGTGTAGTGGCCTGTAAGTGTGCGAAGGGAGGCGGGACTATTGGAGTCATATTTGCCAACCTTGAGACCTCCGAATTCGGGAGATTTGGGGGGGTAGGGGGGTTAAGGGGGGCGGGGTTAAGGGGGAGGAGTATATTTATAGCTAGAATTCACTGAAATTAAAGTATTTCTTATATTTATATATATATATATATATATATATATATATATATATATAGTACAGTAAACTGTAATGAAAACACAGTTGTTCTACTAACTGTACAGTACTTGCTGCTTACTTAAAAAAAAAAAACACTTACCTTTCACTATGTGAGTAGTTTTTGTTCTGCCATTTGAGTACTGGCGAGCGATCTCTGAATCCGGGAACATATCCTTTACGGATTTGTTGAAAACATCCGCAAATGAGAACGGGATGTTGCTTGCAAGGTGTCCCATAATACTGCGTTGCCGCCGACTTGTGCTTCTCTGACCGTTCATGAGTGACTATATCCATTCGGCCACTGTGTTATGGGTTATAGATAAACTTATGGATAACGGAGACATATATAATAGTCTTCTTTTCAGGTAAGAGGACGCTAAACGCAGCGCCTTTAAGGCACACCCCCAATATTGTTTGTCCGGCTGGAAATTGCCGTAGTTTTGATGCAATGCATGATGGGAATCCAGATGTTGTGTGCCAGTGTATTAACGTGCCGGCTGGAATAAACACACGCTGAGAAATAATTCCGTGCCTGCCTACTTTATGGGTTATAGATAAACCTATGGATAACGGAGACATAATATAATAGCTAAAGGCAGTGCCTTTAAGGCACGCCCCCAAAATAGTTGTCCGGCTGGAAATCGGGAGATTTTCAGGAGAATTGTTGTCCCGGGAGATTTTCGGGAGAGGCACTGAAATTCGGGAATCTCCCGGAAAATTTGGGAGGGTTGGCAAGTATGATTGGAGTGGTGATAGAAAGAAATGGCTCAAAAAACAAGGACAAAGTGAAAATAGAGCAAAAAGCTCAGGGAAGATGAGAAAGGTTTGGCGATCGTTCCAAAGTGAAAAAGACAGACATGGTGTTGAAGTGTTGGCATTGTCAAACAGTTGGCATTTCACAATAGCGCTGCATCACTGGTACATTACCAAAAATCATTCTGCATATTCAAGAGAAGCGAACACGCAGCAACAAGATACAAGTCTATTTTGGTAGATAACGCCATCTTATGTTTGACTTGTATAACAAATGTTTTATATATACACATGTCAGGACACATGTACTAATATGATCCACTTCAAACTTAAAGTGTTTACAAAGTACAAAGAAGAACCATGATAAACATTCTGAATGTATTTCATTCATCCATTCATTTTCTAAATTATCTTACTCACCTCACTATATGAAATGTAACTTACTTCACCGAGTATTATTTATTTATTTATTTTTATTGTGATTACTTATGGAGTATATTGTGAATAAATTGAGAACAGCAAGTGAACAAAAGTTTTAGCAACTGCTATGTAAAAGAATAGGGGTAGGATTAAATAAGCTCTGCTTCTTCCTACTCCTTTTCGAACTCGTTGAAAAGAGAAACTGGAAATTGTGATGTATCATGTTGTATGCTTGCATGTTCGAAAGAAACTCAAACTCAAACTCAAACTCAAACTCAAATGTTAGCATCTACAGTTTGAATGTTAATGCTAATGAGTTGTTTGTCCAAAAACCAAACCCCCACTCCTCCATTTAATAACATTTCAAATGTGTAAATGTTCAATTGTTTTGTACATTGTCACAATGGTTCATACTTATCAGTCTTTTTTGTTTAGTTTGGTTCTTCTGTATATATCACTCATTACATATTATTCTAACTGATCTTTCTTTTTTGTAACATTGGTAAGTGAATAAATGTACTTTTGTACATAATTCCCCATATTTCGGCACAATCACTCAGATATGGTAACACTGGCGAGCAGTAGAGAACATGGAGTGATTTTTGGTCCTGAACATATTTTTGCTTTGATCATTATTGAAGTATTTCTTGCCACTTTATGTTGTATATTTTTTAATGAGATTTCCAGTTAATTTTTATCATCTATTATTACACAATACATTTGGTTTATTTTACTCTTTCAATGTCTTTCAGACAATTTGTATTTATTTTTTTGCAGCCACGGAACTGCATTCATCATTATGGAGTGTCGGGCCTGTTTGCAGGCATCGATGATCAGGATTCTCCAGTCTTCTCTGTCGTCCGCCCTATGTATGAGTTCTATATTATTGATATTTTGGACCACAATGGAAACAAGCCTTTTGGCTTTTTGTGCCATCATTTGCCTTTTTAAAGCATTACATGGATTCAATTCTTTAAGATGTCAATAAACTTCTCAATCAATCAATCAATCAATTTACGATTGAATTTCTTAGGATGTTGATATAGGTTGTTCGTTGTCGACTTGTAGCTTTCTTTCTTACTAGTTTTTCTATGAACATCAGTTTTTCAAAGCTGTCTTTTCAAATGATATGTCTGAGGAATTTCAGCCGTCTCTTTTGAATCGTTGCAAAAGGGAGCTCTTCTTGTTTTTGCCCGCACCAATAACTCTTAATTTTTTTTCTTTTCAGTCCATGATGTGAGGAGTATTTTTCGGAATGACCACATTTCAGTTCCCTCTAATTTTCTCCGTTGATTATTTAAAGTCCAGAATTCACAGGCATAAAGTACCTCAATTTCAAATGTCACATTAGCCATCTGTTAAACAAATTATCCAAATATGTTGGCCTGTTCTTTCACCTTCGTCATGATCTTCCTCTTTATGCTCTACTCACACTATATAAAACTCTCTTTGAACCACATCTAAACTACTGTAATGTCATCTGGTGTAACACCTTCCCTACCTACCTCCACAAATTAGAATCTATGCAAAAGAAAATTATACGGGCCCTGTCATGGTCCAAGTTTAATGCCCCCACTCGACATCTATTCCATAATTATCATCTCTTAAGACTGACAGAGTTCAATATTTATCAAAATGCTTGTTTAACCTATCAAGTCATTTACAGGCTGAATTTAAGGCTCTGTAGCTTGGTTCCTATCTACCATCCCCAGCATGCCCACAACACTCGTAACTTAGATTTGATATCAGGGAAACATCGTTTACTGGATTGTACCGCTCGAAGTGTTGTATGCAGGGGACCAAAGATTTGGAACCGGCTTAATGAGAACCTCAAGATGCTGTATCCATTCTCCAACTTCAAAAATAAACTAAAAACTTATCTATTAACCACCTATATTTAATGCCTCATGTAGGGTAGACTACTGTTGGGTTTTGCATGGTTGAATGAATGTATGTATGTATGTGTATGCTTGCTTTAGTACTATTATCTTGTGTTAATCATATAGCGTTGTTTTTTGTTTTGTTTTTTGTTGTTGTACTTGCTACCATGTTCCATCATTCCATGTATATTCCATCATTTCATGTATATTCTATCCTCTGGACCCCCTGTCAAAAGCTTCTTCTAGCTTATTTGGGGGACCCTTTCACGTACCAACATCTTTAAATGATGATATTTTACTACTATTGTATTTGTTATATGGTATTGTGAATAAACTTGAAACTTGAAACTTGAAACTTGAAACTTGAAAGTAGGACAGACCATGAATACGTTTTCAGGAGTCTGAGTTTGGTGTCAAGTTTTGTTTTTTTAATGAGATTTCCAGTTGATTTTCTCATCTATTAATACACCCAAGTTGCATTATTTTAGTTTTATGCTGGGATAGGCTCCAGCCCCCAACCCTCTAGTTTGGTGCGGGTACTGTGTCTCGATTGTTTGGACGCTGGTGTGCTTGTGCGGGTTTGGATTGGGGAGTGGAATCTATAAGTGGGGGGGATGTTGATGTCTCTTGTCTGCGTGTTGGCGTTAGGCTGACTGGCGACCTGGCGCTGGCTGGTCTCCATGGTCCTGTTGGTGTGTGGTTGTCGGTCGCGGTTTTTCGTTCGCTTTGATTTGATCGAGTGGTGCTAGTTGACAGGGTTATTGCGGCTGTTTGTTTATGGTGTGGGCGCCAATGGCTGCTGAGTGCGGTGCGGGGAGGTGGCCGATGTTGTGGTTTATGGCAGCGCGTGCATGTGGTGGTTGTCAGGGCTGGCAAACTTGCCGGTTTCATTCTCTTTTTTTGTCGTGTTGGTTGGCTTGTCGGGTGTTGGCCTGGGCCTGCCCTTGCGCTCTCCCGTGCCGTCCTTCACACCGAGTGTCATGCCGTCGTCGGGGGTTGTCCCTAGGTGGAGGACACGCGGCCAGGACTACACCGAGTGATCGGTTGGTTTTCAGTGGACAGTGGGTTACGGGGCTGGACCGTTGCCCCGCCGGCTTGTGTATGGATTTTTTTGTTTATATGTGTCTGCATGTATATGTGTATGTATGGATGTATGCATGTTTGTAGGTATTTATATGTGTATGTATGCATGTGTGTGTACATATGTGTGTACATATATTTGTGTGTATATATATATATATATATATATATATATATATATATATATATATATATATATATATATATATATATTAGAGATGTCCGATAATGGCTTTTTGCCGATATCCGATATTCCTATTTTGTCCAACTCTTTAATTACTGATACCGATATCAACCGATACCGATATCAACCGATATATACAGTCGTGGAATTAACACATTATTATGCCTAATTTGGACAACCAGGTATGGTGAAGATAAGGTACTTTAAAAAAATAAAAAAATAAAAAAAATAAGATAAATAAATTAAAAACATTTTCTTGAAAAGAAAAGAAAGTAAAACAATATAAAAACAGTTACATAGAAACTAGTAATTCATGAAAATGAGTAAAATGAACTGTTAAAGGTTAGTACTATTAGTGGACCAGCAGCACGCACAATCATGTGTGCTTACGGACTGTATCCCTTGCAGACTGTATTGATATATATTGATATATAATGTAGGAACCAGAATATTAATAACAGAAAGAAACAACCCTTTTGTGTGAATGAGTGTGAATGAGTGTAAATGGGCGAGGGAGGTTTTTTGGGTTGGTGCACTAATTGTAAGTGTATCTTGTGTTTTTATGTTGATTTAATAAAAATAATAATACAATAAAATAAAAAAAATTAAAAAAAACGATACCGATAATAAAAAAAAAACGATACCGATAATTTCCGATATTACATTTTAACGCATTTATCGGCCAATATCGGTAGGCCGATATTATGGGACATCTCTAAAATATATATATATATATGTATATATATATATATATATATATATATATATATATATATATATATATATATATATATATATATATATATATGTAGAGCGGCGCAGCCGTGCCAACAATTTGAGGGTTCCAGTTTCGATCCCCGCTTCCGTTATCCTAGTCACTGCCATTATGTCCTCGGGCAAGACGATTTACCCACCTGCTCCCAGTGTTACCAACACCGGTTTAAATGTAAGTTAGATAATGGGTTTCACTATGTAAAGCGCTTTGAGTCACTAGAGAAAAGGGGGGTCCCCACATCTGCGGTCCCTTCCAAGGTTTCTCGTTGTTCCCATCGGGTTGAGTTTTTTTCTTGCCCTGATGTGGGATCTGAGCCGAGGATGTCGTTGTGGCTTGTGCAGCCCTTTGAGACATTTGTGATTCAGGCTTTTATAAGTAAACTTTGATAAATGGATTGATTGATTCTCTTTCTTCTCCTCCATTTATCTGCTTTCTTTTGTCATTCAAGTGATCATTACATATATGTATTGTTGCATTTGAAACAATTGTATTTTTGATAATAAAGGTAATTATTGTTTTCATTCATTATCAAAAGTGCTATTTCTATTGGGATTTTTTTGTAGCTTCATTTGTAGTGCAATAATGTCCGTTGTTATTTCTGTGTTATTAATATTTATTTCACTAACTGATGCTTTGCTATCACCTTTCGTATCATATTTTTACATATCGTATTTGCTAATGTTGTTCTGTTGTTGTTGTTGTTGTTATTGTTGTCTCTCTGTCTTATCCCCCTCTTGTCCCCGCAATTTCCCCCTCCCTCTTCCTTTTTTTCTCCCCCTCCTGCTCCGGTCCCGCTGCGCCAAACATTAATATAAATCAATTTAATGAAGTCAAATACAAATCTGTTGTACAGATTGTAAAGCAAATCTGTACAGCAGATATGGGCATCTACATCAACAATATGATTTACCTGAGTAGCTGGACAGGACAAAAAAAACCCTCTACCTTGTTTTTAATGAATACTTACCTACTATGCTACTGTACATTAATGTTGGTCATTATGGTGGTACTTGAACCACTGATCTAGAGAATGTCCAAAGGTGTGTCCAAAGTGCGGCCCGGGGTCGATTTGCAGCCTGCAGCTCAAGTTTTGTTGGCCCACAACATATTGTTGAAGTAAAACAAACAATTTGGTACTTTAACTTTAACTTAAGTAACTGTAAACATGTAGGAAAAAGGAACAAAAAGATTAGGAAAAAGTTGAATGTTTTATACCCCTAAGTAATAATAATGTATACACTAAATGTTATGATCCGCTGCCCGGATCATAGTCTGTTTACGTCTTCAAGTCACTTGCGTTTTCAGCACCTCTTGAGTTTGTTTGTTTCAGTTGCCATGACGGCAGATTGCACTCAGCTGCTTCTGGTTAGTGTTCGAGACGCTCACCTGTTGTCCGGGCACTAATCAGAGGGCTATTTAGTCTTTGCCCTGGCCTCACTCGGTCTGGCTTTCTAATTTGCTTTATGCAACAGTTGAGGACGTTTGATTCCTGCTCTATACCTGCTAGCTTCCACGCTAGGCTATTTTGCTTGCTAGCTCCCACGCTAGCCCATTTAGTTTTTGCCTTAAGAGCACGTTTTTCTTTGTTCTGTCTGATTTATTCCTTAAATAAATCATTTCCTACCTGCACGCCGTGTCCGAAGCCCGTCTGCATTCCTGGGAGAACAAGCCCCGCATCACGATGCGACCCGGTCGTCACACTAAAGCTGACACCAAGTTTTGTCTTCAATGTCTGTTTGTTTAGTTTTTTTCTTTGCAAATAAAAAACATATCCAAATGGCCCCTGCATGCTTTGACTTTTCAGTATGCAGCTCTTGGTGAAAAAAGTTTAGACACCCCTGATACTGACCTCTCCGCACCCTCTAACCTACGACCAGTGTTGGGTTAGTTACTGAAAAGCAGTAACTAGTTACAGTTACTAGTTACTTCATTTCAAAAGTAACTCAGTTACTAACTCAGTTACTTACACCAAAAAGTAATGCGTTACTGTGAAAAGTACCTATTTAGTTACTTCTTTTTTCTTTCTTTTTTAAAGCTCCAATTAATGCCCTTTTAGCCTTCATTTCAGTACTGTTATTGCACTGGAGAATAATACAATCTGTTGATCAACTTGACATGCATTTGCATCACTCAACTCTGCTAAGCCATGTGGTCTACATACAACACACAAAGACAAATATATGTTACAAAGGCCAATTTGTTTCTGGCCAGAACAAATTGACAAAACTATTTTAAATAGCTGCAACATAACATACATAAGTAACAAACAGCATAATAACAGCATAGATGTAAACCAAGAAAGGCACACACTACATACACAAAGTCTAACCAGGCATTTTCTTCCTCAAGTAATTCTTATACAAAATCATGTCTGAAACCCAGAACACTACACATTTCCCCAGTTTTAGTTTAGAGATAAGGAAAGATTGGCCTGGCCCACTAGGATCCCTCTTTATGTTTGTGAACTTTATAGTCTATACATTTAGAGTGATGTGATAATCAAACACTCTAGAAGTCTAGAATGAAAGAGTATATAAGAGAATTGACAGCAACGTTCCCTCTCAGGAGCGCGCATGTGCAATTGCGCACTGCTCAAGCGTCCTCTGCGCACGGCAAATCTATGCCATGCACAAAATCAAATAAAAAAATAAGCGCATAACAATTTTCGACACGACACGGACACGACAGAGAAAACCGTTTTCGTCATCATTGTTCAAATATTGTAACGTCTGTCGAGACACTTTGAGGACATGAATTCCATCCATCACTTTACTGAGCAAAACTCTTTACTGTCGGCCATAAACACATCACCAAAACATTAGTAAAAAAAATGATATCTAGCAAAACTGGTCATTTTATGCAGTACAAACCAGACCAAAAGCAACTTTGTTATATCAACAGCAGCCGCTCGCTCTCTCACGTGCGCCAACACTTGCACATATGGCACTTAGCCAGTGATGCGTTTACAGCCACACAAAAAGTCGGACAACTCCAACACCACACATAAAGTGTCATTCCAGGTCGTTACACTATGATTTACCAATCAAATGTGTGCTTATTCTAGTGTCATTTATTAGGAATCTTAATTTATAAATATTAATCATTAAATGCTGTTAGTATATTAAATAAATACTAATAAAAATATATTTTTTACAAACAGGAAGTTGCAGGAATGTACACATGATCCCCTGCTTACATCTCATTGTGCAACATGTGAATGTTTTAATGGGAACTAAATGCAATGTCTGAAAGGGTTACAAATTATTTCCAAAGCAGGACCTCCACCCAGACAAACAATACAAGTACACAGTTCATGAAAAACAATATTTTTTGTTATTGTCATTATAAGTGGGCCTAAACACTTATATTAGAAATGGAAATGACTGCTGTCATTTGATTATAATAATAAGAGAATGTTGTCTGTCTATCTGTGTTGGCCCTGTGATGAGGTGGGGACTTGTCCAGGGTGTACACTGCCTTCCGCCCGAATGCAGCTGAGATAGGCTCCAGCGACCCCGAAAGGGACAAGCGGTAGGAAATGGATGGATGGATGGAGATGTAAGTTGTTATTTAGTGAGGTTTGGGACAGGTGTGCTGCTAGTGTAGCCACAGTGTGCACGTCTAAAGTTGCTCACATGGACTCCACTCAATGCTCAGGGACTTTTTGCGTTTGCTCACACATGAACAATTAGAGGGAACATTGATTGACAGAGTGTGTACCTTCAGCGGTGAATGGTGGTGGTGGTGGAGGTGAAGTGGCATCAGAGTCTCTGTCTCTCTTTACTAGCTTCGTCGAAGCATGTTGCTATGTAGCTTGTTTCAGCAGATTTGAATTGCTGTTTTGGGCAGTAGATGGCATCTTTGATCCAAAGCACAATTTACATTTAACTAAAATGTTATTTTCTTTGTGCTCGACAAAAGAAAAGTAGTGAAAATATCTCCATGTTAGCAAACTCGACTTCTGGCTCCGCCATGATCAGACACGCCCCCCCCCCTCGCTCCCCACACTCGCACTCAGACACACCCACACAGAGCGCATGTCTCTCTCTCTTCTCCGGCTTGTGACACAAGAAGAATCAGAACGCAGCGCTCCGATAAAACACACTTTATACTACATAAAAAGTAACGTAAAATAACGCAGTAACGCATCATGTAGTAACGGTAACTGAGTTACTGAATATAAAAAAATAACGCGTTAGATTACTAGTTACCGCCGAAACTAACGCGTTACTTTGTAACGCGTTAGTCCCAACACTGCCTACGACTAATAGATTGCATTGCTGTGAAAAACACTGGAAATGCACATAACGTAAAATGTGAATAAAATGTAAATGAAGCTCTTGCTTTCATAGATCATGACCTGATTTAGTAAAAAAAACAAAAAAAAACTATTTAAAACATATACTGTATGCTGTGACATTGATGCACTGGATGTAATGATGGCTGCTTTATTATAGTCTTCCTGCACTTTCTGACTCTGACACAATATGAATGAAGCGTCATCAGCAGCCTGTCCTAATGATGTGAATAAAATAGCATGTGCGGGTCCATTGTGTCTTTTTTTTCTTTTTAAATATCCAGCCGCTCAGTGTGGGGAAAAATAATAGAATGCACACTTTTAGGGCTTGTAGGTAGTCTCATGCCTGTCAAGCGCATGACAGCTGAGCTAAGGCTGAAGCTGAGCACGCTCCCTGGATAGGTTTTTTTTTATAATCCACCTTCAGTTTTAAGGTGCTTTTATTTGCACATCAGTATTTCACACACACACACACATATGCCCCACACATTCCCCAGAGTCACATTAGTTTGCTGTGGACCTCTTGTCATCGCCTTTTCTAGCTTGACCTTTACCCTGCCCTTTACTTCACCTTCGCTAAAGCCTTTATACCCGAGAGTTTGCTGATTTACGTTACGGGGACTTGGCTTGTGGACCTAAAAGGGAGGCCCGTCTCCACGCTGGGGTCCTACATGCTAATGTACAGTAAATATAACACTTACACACGTATAAATGTTCCAATTTCAGTGTGAAAATGATGTCACCACTTTTACTGCCATTTGTTACACACTCACACCACAAAAGCAAACCATATGCACAAGCAAGTCCCTTCCGAATGCATTTATCAATCAATAAATCAATCAAAGTTGATTTATATAGCTCTAAATCACGAGTGTCTCAAACAAGCCACAACGACATCTTCGGCTAAGATCCCACATCAGGGCAAGGAAAAACTCAACCTAATGGGCTACATTGAGAAACCTTGGGGGGGGGGGGGGGGGGGGGGCGCAGATATGGGGACACCCCGCCCCTGGGCGACCGGTACAATGGACGTCGAGTGGATCTAGTTAATAGTGTGAGAGTCCAGTCCAGGGGTCGGGAACCTTTTTGGCTGAGAGAGCCATGAAAGTCAAATATTTTAAAATGTATTTCCGTGAGAGCCAAATAATATTTTTTAACACTGAATACAACTAAATGCGTGCATTTTTAAGTAAGACCAACATTTTTAGAGTATAATTAGTCTCTTATTATTTTTAATAACATTGGTATTCTGAAGCTAACCAATAATAAATACAATACTTCTTACCATTAATGCGACTTCTTGAACAGGTGCGGTAGAAAACGGATGAATGGATTAAAATGCATGAGAATGTTTTATATTTTGAACGTTATTTTTAACACTGATTACCAACTGAATTATTCATTACTTATCGTGTTAAGCAATGTCAGCTAAGATTTATCTTAGAGCCAGGTGCAGTCATCAAAAGAGCCACATTTGGCTCTAGAGCCATAGGTTCCCTACCCCTGGTCCAGTCCATAGTGGATCTAACATAATAGTGTGAGAGTCCAGTCCATAGTGGATCTAACATAATAATGAGAGTCCAGTCCATAGTGGGGCCAGTACAGGATCATCTTGAGTGGAGACAGGTCAGCAGCGCAGAGACGTCCCCAACTGATGCACAGATGAGTGGTCCACCCCTGGTCCCGACTTTGAACAGCTAGCGCAACATCTGTGGTCACCAAATCTGTGCCCCCATTCTCCACGAAGGAGAGGGAGGGGCAGAGCAGAAAAGAGACGGCAGATCAACTGGTCTAAAAAGGGATTTATTTAAAGGCTAGAGCAGGGGTCGGCAACCCGCGGCTCCGGAGCCGCATGCGGCTCTTTGATCACTCTGATGCGGCTCAGCAGCTTACTTGCTGAACCCTCCGATTTTCCCGTGAGACTTCAGTTTCTCTCGCAGAAAACTCCCCCGGGATTAATATTCAACGATTTTCACCCTTACAGCTATAATAAGGGCATGCCATGATGGTACAACATTTGGCACCTTCTACAATATATATCAACAGCGTGCTAGCCCATCACTTGTTATACAATTTACATCCTCTGCTTCCATACGTACGTGACAGCAAGGCATACTTTGTCAACAGCCACACAGGTTACACTGACGGTGACCATATAAAACAACTTTAACACTCTTACTAATAATGCGCCACACTTTGAACCAAAACCAAACAAGAATGACAAACACATTTTGGGAGAACATCTGCACCTTAACACAACATAAACACAACAGAACAAACACCCAGAATCCCATGCAGCCCCGACTCTTCCGGGCTATATTATACACCCCTGCTACCACCAAACCCCGCCTCCACCCCAACCCTGCTCCCTCACACATCAACCCCCCCCCCCCCCCCCCCCCCCCCCCCTCTCTCTCTGTGCGTCGGTTGAGGTGGGCGGGGTTTGGTAGCGGGGGTGTATAATGTATCCCGGAAGAGTTAGGGCTGCATGGGATTCTGGGTATTGTCCTGTTGTGTTTATGTTGTGTTAAAGTGCAGATGTTCTCCCGAAATGTGTTTGTCATTCTTGTTTGGTGTGGGTTCACAGTGTGGCGCATTATTAGTAAGAGTGTTAAAAAAAAATTCATACCGCCACCGTCAGTGTAACCTGTGTGGTTGTTGACCAAGTATGCGTTGCTGTCACCTACGTGAGCAAGCAAAAGCCACATACAACGTGAGGCTGATCAGGCACGCTGTTCATGGTGGGTGCTGTATGCTGTACCAACACGGCACGCATGACGCTGACAGGCGCCATTCAGTTAAAACCCGTGTGCCGACCAGCTTTCAAATTCTATATAAAGGTGTGGGCAGCGAGTCTGAAATCCCTAGTTTAAACATAGCACAAAGTAAAAAAAAATCTCTGTATACATTGTTATTTCATTTAAAATTTCATAAATTTTTTGCGGCTCCCATAGTTTTCTATAATTTGTGAAACTGGTCAAAATGGCTCTTTGACTGGTAAAGGTTGCCGAACCCTGGGCTAGAGTATACAAATGAGTTTTAAGATGGGACTTAAATGCTTCAACTGAAGTAGCATCTCTAATTGTTACCGGGAGGGCATTCCAGAGTACTGGAGCCCGAATAGAAAATAGAAAACTTTTTTGGGGCTCCGGGGATCACTAATAAGCCGTAGTTCTTTGAACGCAGATTTCTGGCCGGGACATATGGCACAATACAATCAGCAAAATAGGATGAAGCTAGACCCTTTAGTATTTTATACGTAAGTAGTAAAACCTTAAAGTCGCATCTTAAGTGCACAGGAAGCCAGTGCAGGTGAGCCAGTAATATGATCAAACTTTCTGCAGCCGCATTTTGGACCAACTGTAATCTTTTAATTTAGAGTTTTTTCCTTATTAAGGTAATTAAGGTGAGCCGAGGTCAACTTTCGTCCGGTCTTGTGCCGCCTTTGGTTCCGACAGGGCCAGTGACCAGACGCCTGCAAGTAAACAGTCCTAGCAGTTTGAGGTTTACACAAAGCCTCCCTCTCTAGTGAAATGCTCACAATAGCAGAGGCGCTTTTGGAGACTTTTGCTTTGCGGGTAAATTATTCCACTTAATGGATTCATCTCTGCTCCCCTCTGCCGCCACAGATAGGATGGAGAGTACACGGCCAAATCTGCGGGAATGTGGAGAAATACGGCGGGATGAAGCAGAGCGAGAATTGGAGGGAGAGAGCGAGAGGAAGCAAGTCGAAGAGCGAGATGGGATATCTCAAAGGTTAAGACGCAGCCACGGGCTTTAAAGCGCTAAATCCTCCTTTCTTTATAAGATCGGTTTCTTTTTTTCTTTCTTCATCTTCCCTCCTCGTCTTATATTCCTCTATTTGCACCCGCCTTTCTAAATACACAAACAACACTCATATAGATACACAAACACACTGCAGTTTCACATTAAAACACTGTTCTTCTCATAAAGTTGAGCCATCCACACTTGCACTGTAAGCTCTATGTTGTTATCTCGTTAATGATAACAACCGTGATGGCAGTGGCGCCGGTTCTACTTCGGGGAAATAAGTGGCAAAGCCCCCTCAAATAAATGTCTTAAAGTTGAGAACCTTAACATTTGACAACCAAACAATTACACAAGGCGAATCAGTAAAGAATCTGGGTATTATCTTCGACCCAACTCTCTCGTTTGAATCACACATTAAGAGTGTTACTAAAACGGCCTTCTTTCATCTCCGTAATATCGCTAAAATTCGTTCTATTTTAGCCACTAGCGACGCTGAGATCATTATTCATGCGTTCGTTACGTCTCGTCTCAACTACTGTAACGTATTATTTTCGGGTCTCCCTATGTCTAGCATTAAAAGATTACAATTGGTACAAAATGCGGCTGCTAGACTTTTGACAAGAACAAGAAAGTTTGATCATATTACGCCTATCCTGGCTAACCTGCACTGGCTTCCTGTGCACTTAAGATGTGACTTTAAGGTTTTACTACTTACGTATAAAATACTACACGGTCTAGCTCCGTCCTATCTTGTCGATTGTATTGTACCATATGTCCCGGCAAGAAATCTGCGTTCAAAGAACTCCGGCTTATTAGTGATTCCCAGAGCCCAAAAAAAGTCTGCGGGCTATAGAGCGTTTTCTATTCGGGCTCCAGTACTATGGAATGCCCTCCCGGTAACAATTAGAGATGCTACCTCAGTAGAAGCATTTAAGTCCCATCTTAAAACTTATTTGTATACTCTAGCCTTTAAATAGACCCCCCTTTTAGACCAGTTGATCTGCCGTTTCTTTTCTTTTCTCCTCTGCTCCCCTCTTCCTTGTGGAGGGGCGGGGGGTGGGGGGTGGGGGGGGCACAGGTCCGGTGGCCATGGATGAAGTACTGGCTGTCCAGAGTCGGGACCCGGGGTGGACCGCTCGCCTGTGCATCGGCTGGGAACATCTCTGCGCTGTTGACCCGTCTCCGCTCGGCATGGTGTCCTGCTGGCCCCACTATGGACTGGACTCTTACTATTATGTTGGATCCACTATAGACTGGACTCTCACAATATTATGTCAGACCCACTCGACATCCATTGCATTCGGTCTCCCCTAGGGGGGGGGTTACCCACATATGCGGTCCTCTCCAAGGTTTCTCATAGTCATTCACATTGACGTCCCACTGGGGTGAGTTTTTCCTTGCCCTTATGTGGGCTTTGTACCGAGGATGTCGTTGTGGCTTGTGCAGCCCTTTTAGACACTTGTGATTTAGGGCTATATAAATAAACATTGATTGATTGATTAAAAGTACATTTTAATATACCCACAAAATGTATATATGACAAGTTGACAAAATTATCCATGGTAGCGTAGAAATCCGCTGAATAAAGGAAATGCTACAACACTTCTATGATGTAATCTTCTCTCTTTTCTGTCCTTTGTTTGTGTCAGGCTCTGCGATTCTGCACAAACACATCCCTCCCCTTAGCCCTCAGTAAACGAAATAAAAACGAGACGAAAAGTTGTCAGAAACTAAATCCAATCATATTTATTTTTGTCTTGTAAATGGGTGGGACAAGTTCGGAATGCATCCAATCACAGTTATTTAATAGCGTACAATATGAGAGAGGGTGAGGGTTAGCGGCGAATGAGTGCCAATTAGATGCTTTTCATTGTGAGATTAATTTCTCATCGGCGGCGGCGCCTAAACAAAAAAAGGGGATGATTTACCGTGTTCTACATTGTAATATGTGAACACCTGGGAGAAAGTGAGAAGTACACATTTTATTTTTAACACCATGTGATGATATCAGTAGGCGAGCCATCAATCGTGACATCAATCAATCTATCAATCAAAGTTTATTTATATATCCCTAAATCACGAGTGTCTCAAAGGGCTGCACAAGCCACAACCACATTCTCGGCTCAGATCCCACATCAGGGCAAGAAAAAACTCAAACCTAATGGGATTACATTGAGAAACCTTGGCGGGGGGGGACCACAGATGTGGGGACCCCCCTCCTGGGCGACCGGTGCAATGGACGTCGAGTGGATCTAACATAATAGTGTGAGAGTCCAGTCCATAGTGGGGCCAGCAGGAGATCATCTTGAGTGGAGACAGGTCTGCAGTGAAGAGACGTCCCCAACTGATGCACAGATGAGTGGTCCACCCCGGGTTAAGACTTTGAACAGCTAGCGGTTCATCTGTGGTCACCAAATCTGTGCAAAGGAGAAAAGAGACGTGCAGTCCATTTTGCAGCTCTCTCTCCGTTAATATGCAAAATATATGCTGATCATCAAAACGCCCCCAATACTGGGAGAAGAAGTTGTAAATATAATTACTTATAATGCGCAATGTGATTTATCAACCGTTTTGCGAGCACTATTTTGAGTATTATTTAGTAACTGTGCAAACTGACAGTTCCACACACGGCTGCAGGATCCGTGCTCGCGCTGCACAGATAGATAACAATCCTCTGTCATACGTGGGTGTGTCAATATTTTTGGATGGTAAACATTTTTTTAAATATTAGACATATCGTCTATTCAGCAATATCATTTTATAGCTGCTAGTGGACTTAAGGGGCCGATTAAAACAAATTCAATTTATGTGTTTTGGTGTCCTTTTTTAAAGGGGAACATTATCATCAGACCTATGTAAGCGTCAATATATACCTTGATGTTGCAGAAAAAAGACCATATATTTTTTTAACCGATTTCCGAACTCTAAATGGGTGAATTTTGGCGAATTAAACGCCTTTCTAATATTCGCTCTCGGAGCGATGACGTCACAATGTGACGTCGCATCGGGAAGCAATCCGCCATTTTCTCAAACACCGAGTCAAATGAGCTCTGTTATTTTCCGTTTTTTCGACTGTTTTCCGTACCTTGGAGACATCATGCCTCGTCGGTGTGTTGTCGGAGGGTGTAACAACACAAACAGGGACGGATTCAAGTTGCACCAGTGGCCCAAAGATGCGAAAGTGGCAAGAAATTGGACGTTTGTGCCGCACACTTTACCGACGAAAGCTATGCTACGACAGAGATGGCAAGAATGTGTGGATATCCTGCGACACTCAAAGCAGATGCATTTCCAACGATAAAGTTGAAGAAATCTGCCGCCAGACCCCCATTGAATCTGCCGGAGTGTGTGAGCAATTCAGGGACAAAGGACCTCGGTAGCACGGCAAGCAATGGCGGCAGTTTGTTCCCGCAGACGAGCGAGCTAAACCCCCTGGATGTCTTGGCTTACACCGTCCCGAAGATGATCAAGAGAAGAATATCGACCCTAGCTTCCCTGGCCTGCTGACATGAGGGTATGTCTACAGAATATATTAGTTGATGAAAATTGGGCTGTCTGCACTCTCAAAGTGCATGTTGTTGCCAAATGTATTGCATATGCTGTAAACCTAGTTCATAGTTGTTAGTTTCCTTTAATGCCAAACAAACACATACCAATCGTTGGTTAGAAGGCGATCGCCGAATTCGTCCTCGCTTTCTCCCGTGTCGCTGGCTGTCGTGTCGTTTTCGTTGGTTTCGCTTGCATACGGTTCAAACCGATATGGCTCAATAGCTTCAGTTTCTTCTTCAATTTCGTTTTCGCTACCTGCCTCCACACTACAACCATCCGTTTCAATACATTCGTAATCTGTTGAATCGCTTAAGCCGCTGAAATCCAAGTCTGAATCCGAGCTAATGTCGCTATAGCTTGCTGTTCTTTCCGCCATGTTTGTTTGTGTTGGCTTCACTATGTGACGTCACAGGAAAATGGACGGGTGGTTAAAATCAGGCACTTTGAAGCTTTTTTTAGGGATATGGCGTGATGGGTAAAATTTTGAAAAAAACTTCGAAAAATATAAAAAGCCACTGGGAACTGATTTTTAATGGTTTTAACAGTTCTGAAATTGTGATAATGTTCCCCTTTAATTATGTTAGTTTTTTTCACATAGAATGTATGTCATTAAAAAAAAAATATGTATATAATATGAAAAGAAACTTCTTGAAGTATGCATTTTTGCGTATTGAGCGGAGTAAGTGCAGCCTCTATCCCATGCACCTTCAGAGGTGAAAAAAAGAAAAGAAAAAGGAAATGTGTCAATGTAGATGCACTGCACAACTGCTTCTAAAATGCCCATAAAAAGTGGTAGATGTCTCCAGCATGTTTGAAAACATAGCAAAACGCCACAAGTAACATGAATGTGCAGTTGACACTGCACTTGTCACCTTCCAAAACACAAGGGACACCTGTCATCTCTCTAATAATACAAATACATTTTACTAGTCTATTTTAATGCTGTCAAACTATTAGATTTTATGTCCGTCAACTGCACCTTCATGTGTTTTGTATTCAAATTTCCCATGGAGACATCTAAAGTGCTGTTTAGCATCTTCCACATTGACGACCGCCCTCACTACCGCATTGAAGCCTCTGGAGTTTTTTCAAAAACGGTATATTCATATGCTCTAATCACTATCATTCACTATGGCTATGGAATCCATATGTTTTTCCTTTTTTTATGCATTCCAATTCATGAAATACGGCAAGTCCAAGGTGGCTAACAATGCAGCTAATGGGAGTACTCTAATGTGCCCTTAAAGTCCTCTAAAAAAACATCCAAAAACCACCAATACTCCATTGACATCTCGTGACCTGAATATTAACCAAGTATTAGCGATATTGCTTATTATAAGCGTAATTAAAAACTACTTTTAGCCACTAACTAGCTTATGCAGCTATTGTCATATTGAGCTGCTGCCTGCTGCTGCTGCATCGCCTCCGAGTTGGTAAAAGTTAATTCTACATTATAAATCATGCCACTCACCTGTAAAGTAAAAGGTTGTGGCCAAAAACACAGAAGTTGGTCAACTTTGACATCCAACTTAGACCCGTAGATGGCAAGAAACACACTAAAAGACGCTCATATACTCCCACCTTTTTTAATTTTATTTACCTGCGTGAGGATTTTGATTAATTATTTAACTAAACGGGAAGATATGAACATTCCATCAGTCGGCATCCCAGTGAGAGCAGAAATTGTACAGTAAGTGTTTGTTTTATTATGTTTGTCGTTTGTATTTCTGGTTTAACACTTAGCTATACTGCTACTTGCCGGATCTGCTTATCACTTAGCTTCTAATATGTGTACATTGTTAAAAGTCGATTTTGGCTTTTAGTCAGAAGGACTATTGTTGTCAAGTTGACAGAACATATTGCCCATCACAACTAAGTAAGAAGAGTTATGACAACTTCAACTAGAAACAAGTGCGAAACTCAGTAAAATCGCATAATAATATGTTTAGTTCACTTCAGAAAGTAAGTCAAGGTGGGCCTTTCAGCCGACACGCAGTACTACTCAGACAAAGTGGCTGAAATACGATGCCAGAAAAGGGACATTTCAGGGATTTTGAGTCATTCTGCACTGCAGATGGGTTAGTTGCCTTCCAACGGAAGTGATTTTAAGATGAATGAACTAACAAAGTTAACATCTGACTGTTATTCTACATTAATATCAAATAGATTCAGAGGCAGACATTCTGGCTCCATGGCAGAGGAATCCCAGCCTCCCCCTCTGTATTGCAGTGGAAATGGAGGTGGTACAACTTGCTTTTGCATCAACTGCAAGTTGTCCTATACCGGGGGTCAGCAACCAGCGGCTCTCCAGCCGCATGCGGCTCTTTAGTGCCGCCCCGGTGGCTCTTTGGAGCATTTTTTAAAAAGGACTGAAAATGGAAAAAGATGGGGGAAAAATATATTTTTTTGTTGTAGTATGTTTTTTGTTTGAGGACAAACATGACACAAGCCTTCCCAACTGTTAGAAAGCCCACTATTTATTATGTTTGTGTGTACACTTCACTGATGAGAGTATTTGGTGAACATCGTTTTGTCCTACTAATTTCGGCGGTTCTTGAACTCACCATAGTGTGGACTGTGACGCAACAGTTTGTTTACATGTAAAATCTTCCACTCATTCTTTGTCTCATTTTGTCCACCAAAAGTTTTATGCTGTGCGTGGATGCACAAAGGTGCGCTTTGTTGATGTTATTGACTTGTTGGAGTGCTAATCAGGCTATTTAGGCTAGCTGTATGTACATATCACATCATTATGCCTCGTTTGTAGATATATTTGAGCTCATTTAATATCCTTTACTTTTATTCTCCATCCATCCATCCATTTTCTACCGCTTATTCCCTTTGGGGTCGAGGGGGGCGCTGGAGCCTATCTCAGCTACAATCGGGCGGAAGGCGGGGTACACCCTGGACAAGTCAGATAGACAGACAACATTCACACTCACATTCACACACTAGGGCCAATTTAGTGTTGCCAATCAACTTATCCCCAGGTGCATGTCTTTGGAGGTGGGAGGAAGCCGGAGTACCCGGAGGGAACCCACGCAGTCACGGGGAGGACATGCAAACTCCACACAGAAAGATCCCGAGCCCGGGATTGAACCCAAGACTACTCAGGACCTTCGTATTGTGAGGCAGATGCACTAACCCCTCTGCCACCGTGAAGCCACTTTTATTCTCTTTGTATATAATTTAGTTTTGCATGTCTCATGACACATTATCTGTATGTAATATTGGCTACATTTCAGATAGTTGTTTGTGTGCCTTGTTTGTTGTTCCAGACCACAGCAAACATCACTTAGCTTGCCAAAGATTGTAATAAATCTATTAAAAGAAGCCTGCCGTTTCCTTTAACTTGGACACACACATCTATACATTTGGCCATTAAAAGCCAGTAATTTCCAGGAGTTATCTCACCTTCTGAGTAGCCTCTGATTTACTAATGGTTTCTAATGTTGTAAAAATGTGTAGAATAAATATTACATTTCAACATTTCTGTCAACAAAAATTTGCTTCAGCCTGTGACACATTTTGATAGTAGGCTATTATAGCTAATATAGACACTTATATCATGTGTTCTCTTCATTATAACACTTTTATAAGACTTTTAAAGTAATTTTGATAGTAGGCTATTATAGCTAATATAGACACTTACGTCATGTGTTGCCTTTATTATAAGACTTATATAAAGTTTTTCATTTTTTGCGGCTCCAGACAGATTTGTTTTTGGTATTTTTGGTCCAATATGGCTCTTTCAACGTTTTGGGTTGCCGACCCCTGTCCTATACATATACAGTATATATAAAATGACACATTCTAAAACAGCTATGTGACATGCCATTGGTAAAATGAAGCCACAAACCAACACACAGCATCTAAATATTGATAATTTTTTGTTGGGAGTGAAAATCCCAGAGAGCAGAGGCTTGGTGAAGAATGCAGACGAGTGTGCAGGGGTGATAGGACAGGAGGCAAAAAGGACGGAAAAACAGTCCAGCTATCTTGTGTTTAGAAAACCAACAGACATTGGATCTTGACACGGAGGCAGGTGGGTGGGAGCAGATAGAGCGGGCTTGGAATGCAGTGTATACAGATTAAGAGTGGTGTTAATGCTGACCCATAATCTCCGCCTCTGTAATTGAGGTCGTCCGCCAGGGGAGGCAGGAGGAGTTTGGACTGTCTTTCTGCTTTGCTGGGTTCTGAGGATGAGCAAACAGAACCAGGCAGGAAAATTCCTCACTGGAATTCTTTGGACTGCAGAATGCAGTGTTCACGTTCAAGAAGCGACACGCTGATGGCCACCTACTTTGGCAATAAAACATCATGGTTGGATTAGATCAGTCCTTTTCAAATAGCGAGGCGGGCCCCCCTGGGGGGTCGCGGTGCGATGGCAGGTGGGGAGCATGTGATCTCGGGGAACATGCTTTTTTTGCCGTACTGGAATATGATGAAGCGTATGTAGCACTTGGCTTCACTGTAACCACGGTGGGAGATGAGGAAAGACTGGTGGGTTGTTTCCTTTAAGCCTACAATGTTATGTAGAGGTATAGATATAACAATTGTATACTGAAATTATACTTTTTTCAGTCACGGTAGAGAGTGGGGGGTAGGCAAAATATTTTTGTCTTTCTATTTGAGAAGCAATGGATTGGATGCAGGTACATCCACTGGACACTTTATTAGGTACACCTACAAGACTTCTATCAGAAAGAGAAGAATTATTTTGACAGTATGGTAAGTTGTGTGGTGCAGTGGTGTAGAACGGCACTGCTCTGTGCTTTCTTGTGTTGAGTAACTCCATACTGTATGTTGCTGTCATACAACTCTTCTACAGCGCTATACCGCTGCAACACTATTAAACATTTATACGGCGGGACAGTCTGGGGGTGAAACAACTTAGACTTTGACTTAAAAATGTGTTACAAAAGTCAGACAAAAATGTAGAATCCAAACAAAAACAGGAGATTTGTTATCAGGTATCAGACGAAGATAAAAGTTAATGGGTACTCATTAAAAATAGAAAAAAGGAGTGATATGGTCAACTACTGGTATTTTGACATAGTTTGTTCAACTTTTGAGGGGTATTTTTCCAGAAAATATAGCTTGATACCCAAATTATACCACATTTGGGGCGTTTGACTTCGCAGTGTCCACTGTATTTTATATTTTAACTTGTGGTATCAAATTATTATTATTGTTTTTAATTCACATTAATTACACTGAATAAGGATTACCGGTAATCATGATTAATGAGAGGTTATTACTCGTTTGCATAATTTCATTTGTCTGGAAAAAAACTAATTTCTATTGTCAAACTGTCTTACAGGAACATGTTTGAATATTTTACTTGAATGCACACCATTTATTGGCTTAAAACTTGGTAACTGTTTTATTAAGAGTCCAGTCAGGTTTCATTTTGAAGTGAAATTTGCCAGTGAGCACATCAGTTGGAGTCCTTTTGGTCTCGTTACTTTTGACAGCCATATAGCTTAACTAATAAATCACCAAAAATTATTCCCGGGCGTGGCCACCGCTGCTGCTCACTGCTCCCCTCACCTCCCAGAGGGTGATCAAGGGTGATGGGTCAAATGCAGAGAATAATTTCGCCACACCTTGTGTGTGTGTGTGTGACAAGCATGGGTACTTTAACTTTAACTTAATATCTTCATCAAACTTCAGATTCAGAATCAAAAATACTTTATTAATCCCCGAGGTTGAAATTTAAATTTTCAGCACAATCCCATTCAAGTTCAGACAAACATTACAGGGAGACAGAACAGGATCGCTGACGGGTCTGCCAACCCTTACAAAAAAGGTGAGAAACCGGTAAATGCTGGGGAGAGAGGGGGGTGAGAAAATGTTTTTTTAAGTCTAAGCCTGGGCCGCTGGAGACGGGGTCCAGACTGAGGCCAAGGGGGAAAAAACTCATAGCCATAGCACACATAAACGTGTGTGTAAGAGAGAAACATCAAAGAACACAAAGGACATTAAAGACATTAAAAGAGCAGAGCTGATGTAACCAGACTTTTCTGCATACAGCTACAAAAGTAAAACAAAAAAAACAAAAACATACACTGTGGTGGCCTTTGCGGTGTTCCACGCCATCGTCTGCTGGGTTGGGGTGAGCATGGCCAGAGACAGGAGCAGACCCAACAAAGCAACCAAGCACCTCATTAAGTTAAAGTTAAAGTTAAAGTACCAATGATTGTCACACACACACTAGGTGTGGTGAAATTTGTCCTCTGCCTTTGACCCATCCCCTTGTTCACCCCCTGGGAGGTGAGGGGAGCAGTGGGCAGCAGCGGTGCCGCGCCCGGGAATCATTTTTGGTGCTTTCCTCTCACCTTGATACTGCTCGTTTATTGGATTGTATTAGATTGCGCAAATGTACTTAGCAATATGTCTGGTGAATGTACGAAGTCACTGCAATTGCTGAGTGTAACCTAAAAAATCAGTTTAAGTAAGAATGTGTTGAAAATAGCATAGCAGCCAAATCCAACCACCTGTGTAGAGAAGGACTAACCTCCACAAGCAGTGCCAAGCCAGCCTGCTGCCTTTTTGTTTACCAGCATCCAAAAGTCACCCAGCCCTTCCATACAGACTGGGCTCCTCTGTATCAGTGTGAGATCAATATTGTAATAACTGGAGAAGAGAGAGCCTCATCATAATCGATGCAAGCAATGTATGGCTCAGAGCAGAGGTAGACAGAGAGAAATCATTGTGCCCAAAAGCGGAGCTGACTGTTTCTGGCACCTCATTCATTACACTATTGAATAATCCATCTGTCACAGCCACACAAGAGCAGAGGGACACAGTAAGCTGTGATGCAAATACGTGTGCAGGCGGCTGCATGATGGCGGAAGACCCACACAGGGCTTTCACATTTGCCTGGCGTAAACAAAACACACAAAGAATATCCTGACAGATCCGCAGGGAGGCTGGAAAAGTAAATACAGTCTCAATGCTGTCAGAGTCTCATCTCACATCACACATTGTCATTTATGAGGTGAATTCATATACAATGTTATCTCTACTTTTGTAAGGACTCTTACATTTTCATCACCAGTTGTTTGTTTGTTGTTATCACACGAAAGAATGACATGCTTGATTTTGAGGTGGACTTTCATACAGATTAAGTATAATTATCATTATTGGTGTTCTGGACTGAGTATGCGCTCTCATTCGCATCAACGCTAAAAGGCTCCTCGAACAAAATAACCACAGCAATTAAAGTAAAAAAAACTTTGATATCTTGTGGTTATTATTTATCTTTTTTTTTTTTTACACACCAGGAAAAAAAGCAAAAAAAAAACTGTATGAACCTTGATTAACCTAAAATGTATGGCTTGTTGTTTGTCTATACTCTATGGCAGGGGTCGGCAACCCAAAAGGTTGAAAGAGCCATATTGGACCAAAAATACAAAAAACAAATCTGTCTGGAGCCGCAAAAAATTTAAAGCCATATATAACTCTTTTAATGAAGGCAACACATGATGTAAGTGTCTATATTAGCTATAATATCCTACTATCAAAATGACTGTGTCGCAGGCTGAAGCAAATCTTTGTTGACAGAAATGTTGAAATGTAATATTTATTCTACACATTTTTACAACATTGGAAACCATTAGTAAATCAGAGGCTACTCAGAAGGTGAGATTACTGGCTTTTGATGGCCAAAGGTATAGATGTGTCCGTCCAAGTTAAAGGAAACAGCAGGCTGTCTTCTTCTAATAGATTTATTACAAGCAAGGTAATGTTTGCTGTGGTCTGGAACAACATGGCACACAAACAACTGTCTGAAATGCAGCCAATATTACATACAGATAATGTGTCATGAGACATGCAAAATGTCACACCGCGGTGAGGGAAGTCTTGTCTTGGTTTTTTCTGTCTTGTGATTTACATGTTTTATTTTGAAAAGCAACTCCTCTTGTTTCAGATCACGGGTCCTTCCTCTTGTGTCACCAGTCTGACGTCATTCCTGAACCTTGATTGTTTCCACCTGTTTCCCATTACCCTCATGTTCTTTATAAGCCCATTCCTCCCCTTGTTCTGTGCCAGATTGTCTCGAGCTTTCGTGCGTGTTTTGCGTTCCATGTTCATGTTCATGTCCATGCCTTGCCTTGTCCCACGTCTACGTCCTTGTTTCCAGAATAACCCACGCTGTAATTTTGAATTAACTTTTTTCCTCCCTCAGAGCGACTTTTGTTATTCTACCTTTTTCTACCGCAGTGGTGAGTTATAATTTTTCCTTAAAGATTTTTTCCTCAAAGTTTTTTTGAGTGATTTTTTGTTTACATTTATTAGAGTAGTTAAGTTTTATAGTCTTTATTTTCTTCCTCCTGTTGGAGCGTTTTTTGTTAAAAAAAGAATTTTGATAACAGATACGGTGCTAATTATAATTGTCCTTATTTTTGTATTTCCTCCTTTTGGAGTGATTTTCGGTTTTTCCCTTTTTGGAACATTTTGTCGATAGCTATTTTTGTCATTTCATAGTATTTGAATTTACTCGGCTCTGGAGGCTTAAAGAGTTTTTCAAAATAAAAGCTTTATTTGGAATCACATCTCTGCCTTCCTTCGTCCAAGCCTGACACAAAATATAAAATAAATACACAGAGGACATAAGTAAAGGAATTTAAATGAGCTCACATATAGCTACAAACAAGGCATAATGATACAATATGTACATACAGCTAGCCTAAATAGCCTGTTAGCATCGATTAACTTGCAGTCATGCAGTGACCAAATATGCCTGATTAGCACTCTAACAAGTCAATAATATCATCAAAGCTCACCTTTGTGCATTCACGCACAGTATACAACTTTTGGTGGACAAAATGAAACAAAGAAGGAGTGGAAGATCTTACATGTAAACAAACTGTTGCGTCACAGTCCACACTATGGTGAGTTCAAGAACCGCCGAAATTAGTAGGACAGAACGATGTTCACCAAATACTCTCATCAGTAAAGCACACACACACACACACACACATATTAAACAGTGGGCTTTCAAACAATTGGAAAGGTTTGTGTCATGTTTGTCCTCAAACAAAACCCATACTAAAAAAAAACCCAAAAATATGTTTTCCCCATCTGTTTCCATTTTCAATCCTTTTTTAAAAATGCTCCAGAGAGCCGCATGCGGCTTGAGAGCCGCGGGTTGCTGACCCCCGCTTTATGGTGACAAAATGAATTTCAACAATTCATATTTTTGACAAGCTCATACTGTATATGAATAATGATAAAACTACAAAAGCACATTTTCTGAAAATCTCATAAAAATCCGTCCATTACTTGTTTCTAACTATCGGATTATGCAACTGGTTAAAATAGTAGCACCTTTTTTCACAACACCGTCAGTAGTAGACTACTAGTTAAATAATATCATTACAGCATTAATTCATCTTCCTGCCATTTATCAGTCATGAAATGACAAAGTTCAGGCTATATGGGTTAGTATCTATACTGTATGAAAGCTATAATTTTATGCTGATCTAAATTAGCATAATACTACCAGTGTTTTTTAATTATTTATTTGCTGTGTGTTTTTTTCACAGCATTCGTCATTAATTGATCATTAACTTATTTAAAAATGTTAAGTGAATTATACATTAATCTTAAGGATAAACAATACAGTTAAGGCATGTAGTGTACAAAGGTGCTGATCTAAATTGAAAGTATTAGGCCCAGGTCAAAGCCAAACCCATTTAAATCTGTCGGGCCTTGTATTGATTATTTCATATGTACACAACATAGTGGCTGCCTTGCTTAACAAAGTTAAGTTAGTTAAAGTTAGGGACAAAAAGTTTTTTTCCTTCTGGCTCTTTAAGTTGTAAATGTGATATTTAGGCTTCAAACATCATTTGAGTCGCCTGTCAGCGCTAGCGGCGGTCACATCATGCAGAAAAGTTTAGAGTGTTTTGCATTAAAGTAAGTGTGTTTCTTTTTTAAGTTTATCTAGTGACAGCAACATCAGTTCACTCAAGCCCAAGGTGTGGGAAAAAAATCAATAAACATTAATGGCGATATAGAAACACTCTAACGTGGTTTTTAGTTTCTGGGGACAAGCAGGGGGCATTTGCTGTAATATTAATTTGACTCTAGGATCTCTACTTTTATTTCTCATTTTTGCAGAAAAAAAATAAATATGTAGCTAAAATAACAAAATAAATATCAAATAGGGCAAGTTGCCCATTAGATCGAAAATTAGGGCTCATCAATCTTCACTTTCGTCACTTGATTGACATTCAAAGCACCCAAGGATTTTGTGGGATGATGCTGGCTGCTGCGTGCGTGCTCAGGCGAGAAACACTTTTTATTTCAAAAACACTCTCGCGCCGTACCTGCCATCAAAAGCCTAAAGACCGACCACACAGTTCCTGTCTTCACAATAAAAGCGCTGCTCCATCCTGCCTGCGCTAACAAAATAAGAATCTCAGAAAGCTAGCGCCCACAAGCCAGCAAGCTAGTTTGCCGTCAATGTATTTCTCATAAAGTGTATAAAAGCGAGTATGGAAGATGGACAACTAAGATGCCAAAATAAATGGGTTGTACTTGTATAGCCGTGGTCATATATATATATATATATATATATATATATATATATATATATATATATATATATATATATATATATATACATATATATATATATATATATCTATACAGCCGTGGTCCAAAGTTTACATACACTTGTAAAGAACATAATGTCATGGCTGTCTTGAGTTTCCAATAATTTCTACAACTCTTATTTTTTTGTGATAGAGTGATTGGAGCACATACTTGTTGGGTCACAAAAAACATTCATGAAGTTCGGTTCTTTTATGAATCTATTATGGGTCTACTGAAAATGTGACCAAATCTGCTGGGTCAAAAGAATACATACAGCAATGTTAATATTTGGTTACATGGGAAGGCCATTCTAAAACCTTAATTCTAGCCTGATTTAGCCATTCCTTTACCACTTTTGACATGTGACAGCTCAATTTTTGTTTCATCTGACATCACATGGACAAAGATAAGACCTTCTGCAGTAAAGTTCTGTAGTCAGATGAAACAAAAATTGAGCTGTACCCACAATATGTTTGGAGGAGAAAAGGTGACACCTTTAATCCCAAGAACACCATAACTACCGTCAAGCATGGTGGTGGTAGTATTATGCTCTGTGCCTGTTTTGCTGCCAATGGAACTGGTGCTTTACAGAGAGTAAATGGGACAATGAAAAAGGAGGATTACCTCCAAATTCTTCAGGACAACCTAAAATCATCAGCCCGGAGGTTGGGTCTTGGACGCAGTTGGGTGTTCCAACAGGACAATGACCCCAAAAAGTCAAAAGTGGTAAAGGAATGGTTAAATCAGGCTACAATTAAGGTTTTAGAATGGCCTTCCCAAAATACTGACTTAAACATGTGGACAATGCTGAAAAACAACAAATTTAGCTGAACTGCACCAATTTTGTCAAGAGGAGTGGTCTAAAATTCCACCAGAAGCTTGCCAGAAGCTTGTGGATGGCTACCAAAAGCGCCTTATTGCAGTGAAACTTGCCAAGGGACATGTAACCAAATATTAACATTACTGTATGTATACTTTTGACCCAGCAGATTTGGTCACATTTTCAGTATACACATAATAAATTCATAAAAGAACCAAACTTCATGAATGTTTTTTGTGACAAGTATGTGCTTCAAACACTCAATCACAAAATGTGTTTAGAAATTATTGGAGACCTCAAGACAGCCATGATATTATGTTCTTTACAAGTGTATGTAAACTTTTGACCACAACCGTATGTATATATCTATATATAGGAAGATGAGGTAGATCACCTTGACTTGGTCATTTGAAAAGTAGCTCGCCTGCTGAAAAAGTGTGGGCACCCCTGAAATAACGCCTTATGTCAGGTACTGAACTCATAAATGGATGTATTTGTTTGATGACATGCTGTGAATTAACACACATTTATGTTAGGCCGATGATGTGTATCTACTAAACAACAAACTAAGAATAGTGTGCTTAAAAAATCTGTCACCTACTTTGACACCTAAAGTTGTCGTAGCACTGACTCCTGAGGGACACCATGTTAGATTAATGCTATCATAATGTAGTCTATAAAAGGTAAATGTAGCACAAAGCCTCCACTTTTGTCATTTCATTACAACATACTGCACTTTAACCAATATAAATTCCAGTGTTATTATAACGTTTCTTCCCAGCTGGGAGAAGTTCACTCGTCCATTCGATGGCGATTGAGCGCAAATTGATCCCTCGGTGCTTCCTTGCGCTATAAAAGGCTAGAGGAGAAGAACATGGTTTGTATTGCTAATTAGAGACATGCTAATATTGCTTTACCAAGGTTCATTTCTTCCACAATTACCAGCAAAAGGCAACAACAAAGTGATGGTAATTCCAAGGTGAAGGTGCAGCATTTGTGCCATTTTTGCAAGCACGAGGAGGCAAATTCGTGAAGATATTTTAGGTCATTCCCAAAACTCAGATCACTCTTTTTTTTTCACATCAGTGACAAAAATGAATAAAAAAATAATGTTAAACCCACTCATTTCCAGATTAGATCAAACATGGCCTTAGTGAATACTGATTCCCCCTGCTGTCATGTGTGCCTTCAGTGTGAGCATCACACCTCAAGTGAAGTGATGCTGCGATGATGAGCAAAGAAGAGTCAAGAATAGCGCTTGGCTGGAGACTTTAAACTGTAGGCTAATAAGGATGTGCTGTTGGCAATTTGTGTGCATGATAGCTAAGCCGAAAGGCACACTTTGATTAGCCGCTCGGTCCATGCAGAGAGAATCGTGGCGCCGAGACCAGACACAAACCTGAATCCAAGTGGATTAAAAAATATTCATGCTTACTAGCACCTTCCTCTCTCTGACTAAACTCAGTGCATTTTAAGGTCACCGCAAAGGAAAACATGTTGCCTATGGAAACAACAACATTTATAAGGTTCTGTATTTGACAGTGAATGGCACTTGTGCTGGGTGCTTGTGTTCAGGAGTTTGCAGTTCGCAGGGCAGTGGATAGAGCTGCGCTGGGACACCATACTCAACAAGAACAAGGCAAGGTGAGTACATACTTGCCAACCCTCCTGGATTTTCCGGGAGACTCCCGAAATTCAACGCCTCTCCCGAAAACCTTCTGGGACAAATTTTCTCCCGAAATTCAGGCGGAGCTGGAGGCCACGCCCCCTCCAGCTCCACGCGGACCTGAGTGAGGACAGCCTGTTTTCACGTCCGCTTTCCCACAATATAAACAGCGTGCCTGCCCAATCACGTTACAACTGTAGAATGATCGAGGGCGAGTTCTTGGTTTCTTATGTGGGTTTATTGTTAGGCAGTTTCATTAACGTCCTCCCAGCGCGGCAACAACACACAACAACAGCAGTCACGTTTCCGTCTACCGTAAAGCAGTTCGTCTGCCGTAAACTTCAATGTTGTGACACTCTTAAACGGGACAATACTGCCATGCATATGTGACATTAACATCTAGGGCTTTTAGAGAGTGCAGTGCACAACTGCGCACACAACAAGGAGACGAAGCAGAAGAACGAGGAAGATACAGCCATGGCGACGCCGACGACGAGTAAGATGAAGAAATACGCTTGTAAGTTCCAAGCCGCAGCTGCGATTGGACCTGGATAGCCTCCGGGAAGAAGTAGTGGACTACCAAGTGCTTGGCAGTGAAGATCTTCCTTAGGAAGAAATGATTGACCGGTTTTGGGCCATGCTAGGGAGAGATGGAAGATTCCAGACTCTAATGCATTTGATGAAAGCACTTTTGTGCTTGCCACACAGCAATGCATCATCAGAGAGGGTGTTCAGCATGGTTAGAAAAATAGTGACAGAGAATAGAACAAGGATGGACAATTCAACCCTTAACTCAACAATGAGTAGATGAGTGTTATGTGTGTGCATATGTGTAAATAAATGAACACTGAAATTCAAGTATTTCTTTTATTTATATATACATATAATAAAATAAATATATATATAGCTAGAATTCACTGAAAGACAAGTATTTCTTATATGTGTGTGTGTGTATATATATATATATATATATGTATATATATATATATATATATATATATATATATATATATATATACATATATATATATATACATATATTACCTGACTTGGTGAATTCTAGCTGTAAATATACTCCTCCCTTCTTAACCACGCCCCCTGTTCCACCACCGACCACGCCCCCCCACCCCCCTAAATCGGAGGTCTCAAGGTTGGCAAGTATGGGTGAGTACAGGATTATTGCATAGTATTATGCTATGGACTTCTTATCTTTAAAACAGGGGTAGGGAACCTGTGGCTCTTTCTATGACTGCATCTGGCTCTCAGATAAATCTTAGCTGACATTGCTTAACACGGTAAGTAATGGATAATTCCGCTGGTAATCAGTGTTAAAAATGTAATTTCAAAAAATAAATAAATAAATATAAAACATTCTCATGCATTTTAATCCATTCATCCGTTTTTTTACAGCACCTGTTCAAGAAGTCGCATAAATGGTAAGAAGTATTTTATTTATTATTGGTTAGATTCAGAATAACAATGTTATTAAAGAGAATAAGAGACTTATTGTACTCTAAAAATGTTGGTCTTACTTGAAAATGCACACATTTAGTTGTATTCAGTGTTCAACAATATTATATGGCTCTCACGGAAATACATTTTAAAATATTTGGCTTTCATGGCTCTCTCAGCCAAAAAGGTTCCGACCCCTGCTCTAGTAAGTAAGTAAGTAAGTAAGTAAGTACATTTTATTAATAAAGCGCTTTTCACAGATAAAATCACAAAGCGCTGTACAAAACATAGGTGAAATAAAACAACAATTCAATCTAAAACAACAGGACAACATCATAAAAAGGAAAAAAAAGTAGATCAAAAATAATGGTGCATTAACTAAAAGCTTTACTAAAAATAGAAGTTTTCAAATGTTTCTTAAAAGTTTCAACACAGTCAAGATCACGGAGGGACTGGTGCAAATTTTAGAAAGTAATAGGGCTGTAAAAAGATTACTATTTGTAATTAGATTAATCATAGCTTGCAAATTAATTAACACGATTATTCACAATTTGCATATTTGTTTGAAACATTCAATAGATAATATGTTTAGTGCTGTCAAGCAATTAAAATTTTTTGTGATTATTTAAATACGATCTGTAATTCATCTATTTTTAAATCTCACCTAAAAATGCCAAGAAAAACCTGAGGTATTTTCATTCAAATTCATCACTTTATTATAAGAAATAGATATATAGCAAAAATGCGCTTTATAAATTATTATTATTATTATTATTTTTACTAAATAAAACATCAAGTCCATATAAAGTGTTGAAATAAATTCATTTAAAAAAAAGCAAGAACACTTTTCTCAGAAATGAGTATTCAATGTTGAACTTGCTGCTTTTCCCTCTGTTTCAGATCAAATAAATAAATAAAATAAGCCAGAAAAAAAGCATTGTCTACTCTAAAAACAAGACAACATTGTAACTTATACAAACCATAAACACACTTATGATACGTCTTTAAGATTATTCTGAATAGTTTGACACTATTTGTTAGATAAAATTCATCCTATCCTCACTATTTAAAGCTGCAAACCTCAGCCTCATGAGAGTGAGACCTCTTGTTCGCCGTGGCAACAAGAAGTGGGCAGGAAAGCTTGCAGGCATACACAGACAGTAATTTAGAGATTAAAAATTAGATTATCACTATTAAAAAACATAACATGCTAAATATGATAAATTAATCGCAATTAAACATACACACCATAATAGAACATAATAGGTATTTTTTGTCATTGCACCACTTGCATTATATTGGAATAGACATGGTCAGTTGCCTTTTTTCTCCTGGTGGGACATGCTGGGGAAATTTGGGGAGTCCAGTCTTAAAGGTGCCATATGTAGTAATGTGGCCAGAAATGGTACTTCAATCACGGTCAAAATTCTGTAGTCCCCTCCCACTCTCCATGACGGAGGTTGCTAGATACGCAGCCAAATCCGAATCCTACTCCAAGGAACTTCAAATGGCAATCTACGAGTCCTACGCTGTATGTTTCTCTCGTTTATGCTTCTTGCAAGATGGTTTACTAAGTAATTATGCCACATTTTACTGATATTGATTAGCCAAATGTATTTGTAAAGGTACGCAGCAATATTTTTGTCGGGAGTCAAGACAGATTGTTGGCATTACCCTGCTAAAATGTCTAGTTTGACTGCAAGAACCACCATCGTAATAATTATATATAATTATATATAATAATATATTATGTATCGCATAGGCCTACTTTGATGGCAAGCCAAGGCCAACAGTAAAATTACCGCCACATTTAGTTTAGCATAACTCCATGTTGCATCCAACCTGACGCACTGCATTGTCTTCCATTTTCGCACATCTTTCAGTACAGAGTGCGATTCTATGAGCCAACCCACGTTACGCAAAAACCACGTTACGCATAAATCAATTTGCCTACTACCATGTCAATACACAAAGTAGAAAATCATTACATGTAATGCATTATATTGTGCCAAGCAAATACCACCCCATATGTGCCTAATGCTCATACAGTACCAGAAACCACAATTGGCTGTGCTAATGTTGGAACGCATTTCCTCAGCATGTCAGCATATTGTGAACTAAATAGGCACTGACACTACAGATATCCACTTAGGTTTTATCTGTCCAAAACATATTTTGCCCTGTCAGTTGGAATACACATCAACATACAGGTTAACAGGCATATATTCCCCCGGTTAGCCTATATGTCGATGTGTGCTAACGAATGCTAGAATGCTAAGCATTCGTTGCACGGACATACAAGTTTTGTTAGACAAGATCATAGACTGTATTGGACAATATAGTTTACATACAAAATGTCAATTTGCATTTATTACAAGCAATAAGAAAATGTAAATGCCTGACTTACCTATCAAGGAGGAAAGTAGCAAGTTTGGCGTCAGATGAAAAAATCTTCTCCGCCTTCAATCGTCTCCATCTTTCAAAGGCATCCTTGATACAAACCCTCGTTTTGTTCCTGGCTTCGTCATGAATACGTTGAGAATCGCAACGACGCCGTTCAGATTTACTAAGGTCTGACATGTTTAGTAACTTTACCAGTGGCAGTAGCTCGATGAAGAGGGCAGTGCGTAACTGGCAACCTGGATGTGACACACTCACTGACTTTTTAATTCATCAGACGGTGGAGGGCGGGGCATCGAAATGAAAACAACAACAATATTTCGGGGCTGTAAATCTAATTTTGAAATGAGCATATCCTGGCTGAACTACTGTTATCAGTTATAAAGGTATTCGAAAAGAATATGATTTATTAATGTATTTTGACATATTAGGGCCATTTAATGATGACTTTACATGAAATTATAACATATGGCACCTTTAAGCATGCCTTATTAAAATCACCAGCGATTATTTGGAGACCGTCAGCAGGGGCTTTCTGGTGTTTATTTATCATGTGCTGGAAGTGCGGAGCTCTGTGAGGATGTTAGCATCGGGCTGATTGTTTATATTTTTGTGTGCGTTCATGTGGTAAAAAATATCTAATAATAAAGTCAAATTTATTTTATTTGAAATTTAACCCTGAACTGATAATGATGAATGTGCTAGCCAGTTATTAAATCATGTTTTCTTACACTTTGTAGTTTTAATTGCAAGTGTGGATTAATTCCAGTTTTAGGTGTGTTGCCATAGTCAGCAAGTAGTCTTTTGGCATTAAGTTGAATGTGCCTGTCTTGTCTCTTGTTGAGCCCTACATAGTTTTTATACTGTAAGTACTGTACTTAATACACACTGGCTGTTTGATTGTAATGTGCATCTTAGTTGTTTTTGATTACCAAATTTGGAGATGTTTAAAAATCGCCATGTAATCGCTAATGCTTATCAGTGGCATGTATATGGCATGTCCAATGTAAATTTGCATCGAGATAGCTTGAAAAGCGGGGCCTTACTTTTGAGTGCTTTCTATCAGGCACGCTTGCTTTGTTGTCAGGGACAATGTCGACATTACCTAATGGTTGTCCCTTAAAATACGCCTGTTTGCCCCCCAAGTGCTCGAGCCGGCGCCAAGTCTGCAAGCGCACCTGACGTCACATGCAGCCCAGGTATTGAAAATCGGTACTGTTTGATTTTATGTGTATTGGTACTCGGTAGTAGTTCTGACAGGATTCGGTCGGTACCTCAATAAGTACCAAATTTGGTAGCCATTCCTAGATGTTGGTTTATGTTGCTGTGCATACAACATAGTTCAAATATTAGTTTTGTTAAATGGTCTGTATTTATATAAGAGCTGTGAATATACCTGGAACAATAACCAAAGCACTTTACATTATACATCCAATTCACCCATTAACACATACATTCACACAATGATGTGGTGACGTTTTCTATTAATTCAGAAATATTTTTTTCAACAACATTTGAGTTGAAGAACACATTGGAATTTAAATAAAAGCCCTGTAATTTTCCTAGTATGAAGTTTCCCTGCTTTAAAGTGATTATGAAAACAGCGCTGGTTGCATTGTCCTCATTTAAAAAGACCTCAAAAGATAACAGAAGACATAGAATTATGAGAAAGTAGCTGGCAGTCTGCAAGGGGACACATCTATTCATTGAAGTCTTGTTTTTAGTCTTTTTCCCACAAAGCAGAACTCATTAAACTATTATAATCATTTTGACTGAAGGTTGCAAAATGACACTACGCTCTC
Organism: Nerophis lumbriciformis; assembly: GCF_033978685.3. NCBI lineage: Eukaryota > Metazoa > Chordata > Actinopteri > Syngnathiformes > Syngnathidae > Nerophis > Nerophis lumbriciformis. Next base: position 19,082,032 of record NC_084556.2, on the reverse strand, counting down.
TGGGAAATAAAATGTAATCTGTGTCAAAACAGTTTGCAGTTTTTTTCATTTGCAATTCATTTTGTGTTTTACATTCTTTGAGAGCAACGCCGCTATCTTGACAACAACCTCTGTATATTTGTATTCTACATCACTGAATATAATCATCACAGAGTCGTGTAAACATGATCCCCCCGTCTATTTATAGCTACTGACTCCACTATGAGTTGAACATTTGTTTGCATTTATCACATATTTTTGTGTACTGTCTTTTAAAAAGACATATTTCCAGTACCACCCACCATATTGATATTTTTCATACGCTTCACCTTTTAACTTACTGACATTAACGCTGCTTGAGTTGTATAATTATTTATGAAGGACTGAGTCAGAGAGCGGAGACGTGCATGTTTGTTTCACACAAGCAGAGCAAAGGATGTTTTCTTTGGCTTTTAAAAACGCTTGTCATTACACTCGCAAGAAAGGCATCAGTAATTCATGGGTATGCATGGAGAGAGTGTAACACTAAATAAATATTGCAGTAGAGGTCACACCACATCTTGGCGCTTGCTTCCTTTTCTCATGCAGCTGAACTTTGTCTTGCTTTGCTCTCAGTAGGCCAGTCTGAGGATTTGTTGACACATCCAGTGCAGCTGTTTTTAGACGCCCGTTTCACACTTCAGCAGCCGCAAGTGACCAGTAAAGCTCTTTGGAAAGATATGGAGCAAAACATGTGCCAGAGTATGATTTTAATAGAGGTGTTAAACTTGTTGTGGTCAGTGTAACCTGGGCTAAAAAAAAAATCATAAAATACACAATAAAACACAAACGATATAATAAAAGGAATGAATGAACGCAACAGTAAAATAGAATTGAGTCAAAAACAAAAACGGCGGTTGGAAAATTGAGGTAAATAGAGGATGTTGTAGTGAAGCTGAAAGAAGACTCAGAAAGCCTCATTCCTGATGTAGGTTGTTTCACAGCCTCAGGGCCCTGACCCCTTTACCATTGGGAGAAAAAAATGGAAAAAACACAGAAATCGAGATCATACCAAAGCTCTAACAAATTTAAAGCAAAATGGGTTACATTTATGGAATAAAAAGGAACATATGGGTTTAGACCATGCACATGGCTTTTTTTGACCTACTCTTTTTCTAAATTTTTTGTCACTATATATTCTCTTATGTATATATATGTACTTTGCACCAATCCTGTATAGTCTTACTTGTACATAATGTTGATAGGTGACTAGTATATTGTCTATTATCTTGCTGTGAAGTATGCACCTAGAGTACTTGCTTGATCAGTGAGTGTATACTTGTCTATTTGTTGTATGTTTAGAGAGCTAACAACTGCCGAAGACAAATTCCTTGTATATGCAAGTATACTTGGTCAAATAAACCTGATTCTGATTCTAAATCTGATTTTGATAGCGCATCAAAGAAACAAAGATTCACAAATAACTATTCGGCCCACACTGAAAGGACAAGAAAATAGTCAGATTATGATACAAAAAACATACATTGAAATGACTAAAGCAAGAACAAAATGTAGATTGCAGAAGTGTGTGTGTGTGTGGGGGGGTGGGGGGGGGGCACAAGTGGATTAAGTACATGTGGTGTGGTTTGAAGGGGTTGGATGCATGTTTTAGAGTAATATGAATAGGAAACAAATTGTTCAATAATGTATTTAGTATGAACTAACACAATTGATTAAATTAAATTAATAGCTTTACTTTGGTTTGTTAAGATTGGATTTTGATTTAGTTTCATGTTTACATTGTATGTCCTGGCTGGGAATCAAACCATCGGAATAAAAGAATGATAATCAAGCCTTCGCACTACCAGGAATCAGAAACACTTCAGCTGCAATTTTGCGTTCTTATTCCCTTAGCGCAAGTCTTAGTCAACAACATCTTTGTCATGTGGTCTGGCTCTTATTTACCAACCGACCCATGATTGGTCAGTTGCTGCGTGCTGTCAATCATTAAATCAAGGCAGCCCCACAAAACCATCCATCCATCCATTTTCTACCGCTTATTCCCTTTGGGGTCGCGGGGGGCGCTGGAGCCTATCTCAGCTACAATCGGGCGGAAGGCGGGGTACACCCTGGACAAGTCGCCACCTCATCGCAGCCCACAAAACCAATCAATGGTAAATGGTAAATGGGTTATACTTGTATAGCGCTTTTCTACCTTCAAGGCACTCAAAGCGCTTTGACACTATTTCCACATTAACCCATTCACACACACATTCACACACTGATGGCGGGAGCTATCATGCAAGGCGCTAACCACGACCCTTTAGGAGCAAGGGTGAAGTGTCTTGCTCAAGGACACAACGAACGTGTCCTTGAACGTGGAAGTCGGGGATCAAACCAGGAACCCTCAGGTTGCCGGCACGACCACTATTGGTTGGTTGGTTAAAGTTGGTTGGTTGCGGGCAGTCTAAAGAGACAAGCTTCTGCCTGGGCGGACGTTTTCCGCATGGCGCTAGTGTTTGACTTGTCTCCATCTAGAAGCTTAACATTATTTTTGAACGTTAAAAAGTGCGGGGAACAAAAGCTCCTTTTTGGAAAAAAAGTGCCCGCTTAAGGCAACATCATACATGGTCGACCTCTTTTGTCGACATAAAATTGGAGAGACAACAGGGGACATTTCTATGAAAAATCAGTCCGTTTATGTCAACATGTGTTGAAGTATTGTCAACCTCATCATTCATGCTGGAGTGTTTTTGCACAAAAAGATTTGTGGTTTTGTCAAAATCAATAAAAACAACCGCAGAGGGTGCGAGGGAAAACCGGAAAAGAACTGTTACTTCCCTTCAAAGCTTCGCCATAGCAACAACAGAGCGTTCTTTAATGCACGAGCCGTGGCTAGTTTTGGTGTTGCTCATGTTTATGTGAGCCAGACAATCTGAGGAATGTCTACTCAAACGGGTTTCACTGTATTTTATTTTTGTCTTCATGTCAATTTGGGAAGTGAAAGCACATAAACAAGGACACTATAATCAATGTGACTGAAAAATAAGCTTCTGCATCCATATACAACAAAACTAGAAATACACCATACTGTAAAAAGACTGCTAAGGTGTGTCTAATTTGAGAAGGCATTTATTTTTCCACAATTATAAGCAAAAAGACTAACAGCAGAGCCGGTATGCTGTTTGACCTGCGTTTTGTTCAACCAAATATGAAATTACTCACCCGTTTAGGTTTTTACCTGTCATGCAATGTGTGAAGAAGTTAACAGCTGTAAGGTAAATTAGGAAAACAGCAAATTACTGATGTAGCCATATTGTATTTAGGAGCCAAGGCAGAGACAGCACACCAACTTCTATTTCTGGCTTTGTGTTTATCATCACGCTTTGCCTCTTTGCGATCAGTGGTGCCCCTTTTGTGGTTGCATCATAAAAAAAAGAAAGAAAAAGAAAAACATACATGATACAGTACAGGCCAAAAGTTTGGACACACCTTCTCATTCAATGTGTTTTTTTTTATTTTCATGACTATTTACATTGTAGATTGTCACTGAAGGCATCAAGACTATGAATGAACGCATGTGGAGTTATGTACTTAACAAAAAAAGGTGAAATAACTGAAAACGTGTTTTATATTCTAGTTTCTTCAAAATAGCCACCCTTTGCTTGGATTACTTTTTCACACACTCTTGGCATTCTCTCAATGAGCTTCAAGATGTAGTCACCTGAAATGGTTTTCACTTCACAGGTGTGCTTGAAGCTCATCCAGAGAATGCCAAGAGTGTGCAAAGCAGTAATCAGAGCAAAGGGTGGCTATTTTGAAGAAGCTAGAATATAAAACATATTTTCGGTTATTTCACCTTTTTTTTGTTAAGTCCACATGGAGTTTTGATGCCCTCAGTGACAATCTACAATGTAAATAGTCATGAATATAAAGAAAACACATTGAATGAGAAGGTGTGTCCAAACTTTTGGCCTGGAATGTAATTTTTTTAAATGTCCATTATTTTTTTAGTTTAATTGTATTCGATTTATTTGTAACATGTTAAAACTTCACAAGCACACATTTTGCTCAAGTGACCAAAAAGTGGTTAAACTGAAGTATTTCAGGGCAACTGGCGTGGGAGGTTCCACTGTTGAAGTTAAAAGACGATTTCCAAGGGTAAGACTTTTTTTGCTGCGTTAGCGAGTGCACCGATGAGAAAGTGAGTAGGATGATAAAGGTCATATTGTGAATTCCCATCACTTTCTCCTGGTTTATTTGGTCTATTTTCTTCCTTTTCACATCAGTGTCAATTAATCTTAGTGAAGAAAAGGTAATTTGTTTTTTATTTCATGCACCCTTGCTTGCGTGATTTAAGGGTTCCTGACAGGGCAAGTGACAAGATGACAGTGCGGGGAAAGGAGCGGAGAGACAGTGGGAGATTAATCTCGACAGCTCCGCTTCGTATTGCTTGCGAGTGCTCTAATGCATAATGATGGTAAGGCTGTTTACTCCTTGAACTTTAATTGCCAACGCTGGCGTAGATGTGCTGTGATTTACAATGGGATCAAGACATAACAATGGCATATGACTACCTCTATTGACATGGAGGATCATCTGGGAGTGGCGGGCGATCAAAAATGAGATATCCCACTACGGGCCAAGGGTCTTAAACCTCCAAACCTCAATGTGCCACACGGGTGAAGAAAATTGCTAACAGAAGAGCGAGAGAGAAAGCAAGAGCGAGAGAGAGAGAGAGAGAGAGAGAGAGAGAGAGAAAGAGAGGCGCTGTGATTTGTGATGTTAAAATAAAAGAAGAACAGCAGAGCCGGCGCCCGTGCAGACAGATGGCAAACATCTCAAGGCAGCCCAAAATGAGAAGAAGAAATATGAGCGCGAGTACAGCAAGAAAGATGATGCAATAAAGCACTGACACAACAGAAAAAGGATGGAACTGGAAGCAAGTGATGGATAGGGGGAGGGCCAAATAAGCTAGAAGTCGACGGGAATGTTTTGGAGCGAGGCGGGCGGGTGGAGGGGATTCTTGATGGCACACTTGGCAACCGTGCATTCACATAAGATAGAGACACGGTGCAATAGAAGATGAGAGGCGAGGTGGGTGGCTGGCCATCAGCGCACAAGCCCCGAGCAATGAAACATTGCGCCGGGATAATGAAGATGGTTCTGCTTGGTCACACTCCGCATTAGCCCAGAGTCAGGCCGACCCCAAAATGTCAACAAGTTAATAGACTGGGCATCACTGACTCTTTCACACTGCTGCTTCCCCCTGCGCAAACAGCAATTATTCGCCCTAAAATTTGTGTGTAAACAAACAGGGAAGAATCTCAACACAGAGTTTAAAGTCTACGCTTGCGCCCGCGGCACTGCAACGGAAGTGAACATTAATGACTGCGTAGAATTGATTGCCCTGTGACGTTTCAAGCCACAGACACATGAGGTTGTTTTTGAGCCATTTGTGTAGCACAAAAATCGCACATTGATCAATAATGATTAGTTTAACAGAGGGGTATTAGAAACATTGATTATTTTTAAATGATTGAGTTGGTCACATGTGTAACAAATTGTTTACCTTGAAGTTTTCCATTTGCACTTAAATCATTACAACAAAAAAACACAGGAAGACACTCTCTAGTTGTCATACACAAAAATACACTTTGTATTTGCGTATTGAGCAAGTAATCTCAGGGCATTCAATCGATCGCAACTGGACTGTTTGATTTGTCTTAAAAGACGTTTCATCTTTCATTCGAGCAAGCTTTATCAGTTAAAGTCAAAGTTAAAGTACCAATGATTGTCACACACTCACTAGGTGTGGTGAAATGTGTCCTCTGCATTTGACCCATCCCCTTGTTCACCCCCTGGGAGGTGAGGGGAGCAGTGAGCAGCAGCGATGGCCACGCTCGGGAATCATTTTGGTGATTTAACCCCCAATTCCAATGGGTCCCATTTTTTTAATAGTCTTTGGTATGACTCGGCCAGGGTTTGAACTCACAACCTACCGATCTCAGGGCGGACACTCTAACCACTAGGCCACTGACTAGGTTCATGCTCATAGACTTAGATTAGTCAGATCTAGTCTAGCGGCTGGTGTCAATACCTCAGTAGGTTTCATTGGTTCATCAGTTATTATCGCAACGCCAATGTGGCCTCGACGTCACTTGCATGCTCTGTTCGATAAAGTGAAAGCAAAGGTAGTTGACCGGATTCTGTAAACGAACAAGGAAGTTGCTACTACTACAACAAAATAAAATAAAACACCTGAATAATTACTGTGTTTTAACGTGAAAATAAATCAAAGTAATATAATGTATGAATGAATCTGTGTTGGCCCTGCGATGAGGTGGCGACTTGTCCAGGGTGTACCCCGCCTTCCGCTCGATTGTAGCTGAGATAGGCTCCTGCGCCCCCCGCAACCCCGAAGGGAATAAGCGGTAGAAAATGGATGGATGGATGGATGAATATTTATAGTATAATATATGTGTGGGGGTTTTAACTTTTTAATGACTGTTAAGTAAAGGCAACACAGACATCTACGTTAGCTTTATTTTTCAACTCACTTTCGTAAAAAACTCACACAATGTACGTAACATGCAATCAAATATGCCAGAGCGTTAATTCAATCAAAGTCAATCGACGTTTACTTATATAGCCCTTAATCACAAATGTCTCAAAGGGCTGCACAAGCCACAAAGACATCCTCGGCTCAGATGCCACATCAGGGTAAGAAAAAACTCAACCCATTGATAACAACGTGAAACCCATCCATTGCACCTTGGGTGACCGGTGCAATGGATGTCGAGTGGACACGGTTAATAACGTGGGAGTCCGGTCCATAGTGAGGCCAGCGGAGGATCCTCTTGCATGTAGACAAGTCGGGGCGCCGAGACGTCACCGACTGATGCGTAAGGAGTGGTCCACCTGGGGTCCCAACTTCATAATGTGAAAGACCAGTTCATTGGGAGGCCAGCAGGGGATCATCTTGAATGGAATTTTGAATGGAGACAGGTCAGCAGCGCAAAGTTGTCACCAACTGATGCACAGACGAGTGGTCCACCCCGGGTCAGGACTTGGAACAGCTAGCGACTCCTCCGTGGAGGCGGATCTGTGATCACCTAATAACTTAGCAGCAGGAGAGGGGGGCAGAGCAGAAAAGAGAGACAGCGGATCAACTGGTGTAAAAAGGGTCTTTTTAAAGGCTAGAGTATACAAATGAGTTTTAAGATGGGACTTAAATGCTTCTACTAAGGTAGGCATCTCCAACTGTTACCGGGAGGGCATTTCAGAGTACTGAAGCCCGAATAAAAAATGCTCTAAATCCCGCAGACTTTTTTTGGGTTCTGGGAATCACTAATAAACCAGAGTTCTTTGAACGCAGATTTTCAGCCAGGACATATGGTACAATACAATCAGCAAGATAGGATAGAGCTAGACCTTTTACTATTTTATACTTAAGTAGTAAAACCTTAAAGTCGCATCTTAAGTGCACAGAAAGCCAGTGCAGGTTAGCCAGTATATGCGTAATATGATCAAACTTTCTTGTTCTTGTCAAAAGTCTAGCAGCCACATTTTGTACCAACTGTAATATTTTAATGCTACACATAGGGAGACCCAAAAATAAAACGTTAAAGAAATTGAAACAAGATGTAACGAACGCATGAATAATGATCTCAGCATCGGTGGTGGACTAACTGGGACAAATTTTAGCGATATTACAGAGATGAAAGAAGGCTGTTTTAGTAACACTCTTAATGTGTGACTCAAATGAGAGATTGGTCAAAGATAATACCCAGATTCTTTACCGAGTCGCTTTGTGTAATTGTTTGGTTGTCAAACATTAAGGTGGTTTTATTAAATAGATGCCGGTGTCCAGCAGGATCGATAATCAACATTTCCGTTTTCTTAGCATTAAGATGCAAAACGTTGCTGGACATCCATTGTTTAATATCATGTAGACACACCTCCAGCTGACTACAATCTGGCGTGTTGGTCAGCTTTAGAGATATGTAAAGTCGGGTGTCATCAGCATAACAATAACAGTGTCAGCGAGCGGCAGTATGTAGACGCTGACGAATGCAGGGCCAAGAACCGAACCCTGTGGAACTCCGCACGTTACCTTAACATACTCCGAGGTCATATGTTATGGGAAATGTACTCCATCCTGTCAGTAAGATAGGAGTTAAACCAAGAAAAGGCTAAGTCTGACATACCAATACGTGTTTTGATACGTTCTAAAAGAATATTATGATCGACAGTATCGAAATCAGCGCTTAGATCAAGTATCAGAAACCTGGATGACGCATCAGCATCAATAATAATAATAATAATAATAACTGGGATTTATATAGCGCTTTTCTAAGTACCCAAAGTCGCTTTACATGTAGAACCCATCATTCGTTTCACACCTGGTGGTGGTAAGCTACTTTCATAGCCACAGCTGCCCTGGGGTAGACTGACGGAAGCGTGGCTGCAATTTGCGCCAACGGCCCCTCCGACCACCACCTGTCATTCATCATTCAATTCACCGGTGTGAGTGGCACCGGGGACAAAGGGTGAAGTGTCCCGCCCAAGGACACAACGGCAGCGATTTTTTTTTTGGATGGTAAGAGGCGGGGAGCGAACCTGCAACCCTCGGGTTTCTGGCACGGTTGCTCTACCCACTACGCCATGCCGCCCCTATAGTAGCAATAGATCATTAGTCATTTTTGCGAGGGCTGTCTTCGTGGAGTGTTTCGGCCTGAAACCGGACTGAAAGGGTTCACAGAGATTGTTAGACGCTAAGTGTGCAACAATGTTTTCGCAGATTTTTGAGATAAAGTGGAGGTGGGACACCGGCTGAGGTCAAGATTGAGATTAGGTCTTTTGAGGATTAATTACTGTTTTTTTTAAGGCTAGGGGAACATTACCGGAAAAAAGTGATAACTTATCACTTTTTTCCGGTAATGATAAGTTAATAATATTTAGCGCTGATGGTCCTAATATTACAAACGGCGCCTTGATAAGTTTACCTCAAGTAAACGTGTTGTTTGTTTTGTTCCATTTAGAAGTCGCAGGAGTTCCTCTAATGTTTACTCTTCAAAAAGAGAGAAATTGTATTTACTGCCATGTCAATACACAAAGTAGAAAATCATTACATGTAATGCGTTATATTGTGCCAAGCAAATACCTTTGTGCTTTTTGGATGGTTATTTATTGGGTTTTATGGTCGAAATAGACCCAATGACGTCATGGCTCCTATTGGCTCCATTGTTAGCAGACATTTATTTACCTTTATTTAGGAGTAAGAATGCATTAAAAAAAACGTTTAATAAGGATTGTGAATTATAGGCAAAATTCCCCAAAAAGTGCAGTTCCCCTTTAACAGATGCAAAAATAACAAGTGAGATCAGATAGTCTTTTTTTTTAATTCTGTTGTATTATACACATGTAGTTGCTCAATGATTGTGCACAGTTATTATCGTAACCCTAAACTTACTTTTACTTTCTTGAACTTTCTGGTTTGGTTGAGGTATATTAACATTTTGGATGTCCTAATAATTGTGCTATCATTGATTATACAGTATTACACTGTGTTCAAGTGACCCAATTCAAATGGTTTTCTCCCACGCAGCCCAGTTTAGATATGCCCCAGTTTAGTGTAAATTTTTTTTTTAAAAACCTAAATTGCAGTATGCTTAGAACCGAATCAGGCGTTGAACATAGGTTTAGAAAATCAGATAAGAATTGGATAACTGCTCATGTGGTTGCTGTGAAGGCAATAGTGTTGTCCCGATACCAATATTTTGTAATGTATTTCAATACTTTTCGATACTTTTCAGAATAAAAGGAACCACAAAAAATGTCAGTATTGGTTTTATTTTAACAGAAAATGTTATGATACATTAAACATATGTTTCTTATTCTACTCTAAGAAAATGTTTTGAACACTGAAAGAAAATGGCATTAATTAACAGTGAACATACTGGACAACTTCTCTTTCAATAGTAAGTAAGCAAACAATATATAGTCTCCTAAATTGGCTGCTGACTAATGCGTTAACATATTGTGTCATTACTATTTGTATTATGTTGTCAAAATTATGCGGGACACATACTTGGTAGAAAATGGATGGATGGATGGATTATTCATCTACTCTTTTCATTTACTGTTAATTTCTGGTTACTTTCTGTTTTAACAGGTTATAGCTTCACTTCAGTTAAAACATAAGCACTTATTTTTCTGTTGTTTGGATACTTTACATAAGATTTGCTTGATACTACAAATTTGGGTATCGATCCTACACCAAATAGTTACAGGGTTGTACATTGGTCATAATTAGAGTCCTTATTTGTCCAGGGACTTATATCCTGAGTTTATGAATAAACAACAATAATGACAGAAGATTTTGTGATAATAAAAAATACCGATGTAATCATTGTAGTATGTATGTTTACGTCTTTTGTACTTGGTATCGTCACAGTCGATGTTTTCTATAGATACGCCCATTTTTTTAAATTCAGGAGGGATGGCTTATTGTTGTGCGGTTCGGTCTTGTATCCTCCTACAAAGTGTAGTGATTGCAGGGATATTACTTGTAAGAAACAAAGTTTATTTCTCGCAAACGAGTAAAGGATTGGTAATTTAGAAGTAGCTAAAACACCTGTGGAGGGACATCAGCCAAGAGCTTGGACTCTGCAGTGCACTGTTTCAGCTTTATCATTTGTTTTGAAGCCATCCATCCATCCATTTTCTACCACTTGTCCCGTTCGGGGTCGCGGGGGGTGCTGGAGCCTATCTCAGCTGCTTCGGGCGGAAGGCGGGGTACACCCTGGACAAGTCGCCACCTCATCGCAGGGCCAACACAGATAGACAACATTGACACTCACATTCACACACTAGGGCCAATTTAGTGTTGCCAATCAACCTATCCCCAGGTGCATGTTTTTGGCCAAAGTACGTCTATTCTCCATCTTCTGTCTCTACACTGTTTCTGCTTGTAAGTGCTCGTTGTGTGTGTTGACTCACATGCGCCTCAGCTAATAATTAACTACTGGTATTTTTCAAAGGCAGCGTAGTATCTTTTTTAATTCATTATTACTGCTGTATGTAATTAGAACAAATATACCGTAGAACCCTAGTAGGCAGACAGCTCAGGTATACATTTTGGAAACTCTATTTTGTGTCAAGTTGTCAACAATTACACAATGAGGACTATAGGCGTCTGCAATGATGCGGACCCTGTATCGGTCCGTCGTAGTGAAGAAGGAGCAAAGCCGAAAGGCAAAGCTCTCAATTTACCGGTCGATCTACATCCCTATCCTCACCTATGGTCATGAGCTTTGGGTTATGAAAATAAAAGGACAAGATCACGGGTACAATTGGCCAAAATGTATTGCCTCCGTCGGGTGGCGGGGCTCTCCCTTAGAGATAGGGTGAGAAGCTCTGTTATTCGGGAGTAGCTCAATGTAAAGCCGCTGCTCCTCCACATCGAGAGGAACCAGATGAGGTGGTTCCAGATGCCTGCTGAAGGCCTTCCTGGGGAGGTGTTTAGGGCGTGTCCGACCGGTAGGAGACCACGGATAAGACCTACGACACGGTGGAGAGACTATGTCCCCCAATTAGCCTGGGAACGCCTCGGGATCCCCTGGGAAGAGCTGGACGAAGTAGCTGGGGAGAGGGAAGTCTAGGCTTCTCTGCTTAGGCTACTGCCCCCGCAACCCGACTTTGAATAAGCAGAAGAAGATGGATGCATTGATGGATGGAGGACTAGAGCAAATGTCTATAGGCCGTAACATTGGGACAATAATAACTGTAGGTTTGAATAAAAAAAATGGTTGACATTTATTATAAAACTAGACAACTGAAATGAAATGGCAGAGAAACATAATTATTTGGCAAAAAAGTCACATGCCAGTCATGTTTACTTTTGTTTTTGTTTTTTACCAGCAACTTGTAACAGAGAGCTCAGCTTCACTGTCACACATAACAAAGAAAGGACAGCGAGGGCCAGCAAAAACAAAAGCTATATTAAAGCGTATGTAAACATTTTCATTTTGCATTCGAGTCACTCCTCTGAATTATTATTTTCAAAACATGTCACACATTTTTCACCACAGCGTCATCTTCTAGATCCTAATGCAACATCTTTAAAATCACTGCCTCAAATGAACTCGTAATCCTGTTGTGTGTTGCTTTACTTTTTGGTCCACTTTAAGGGAGAATGACTGGATTGTGTTCTCTTAAAGGTGTTCTGAGCCCAAGGCTAGTGCTGACTTAGAAGAAGATGCTCAGTTTTTTGGGTCACGAGCAGACTGAACAACAACTCAATGAAGACGATTTAGTGCGATACATTCCAGCGGTGGTACGATTAAGTTGAGCCAATTGGAACGTTGCCCTTTAACCCAAAACTTTGATGCCATGAATTTGAATTGCCAGGAGTTGTAATAAGAGCGAGCTGCTTATCAAATGATCAAGCCAAGGTGATTAACCTCATTCATATAATATATACACTATAGATATAGACATGTGAACATGTTAAAAAGGTTTCATAAACATGTTACGTGCATATACGTTCATGACCTACTTTCTGAAAGCCGACAATATATATTGGTGTACCGTGCATTGCATCATTGCATGATACTAAGAGGAGGAGATGCAAATATAATAATTTAGCGCTCGCTATGTGACTTGTCAAAACTCAAACTGTTCTGCGGCCACTGTAGTGCGTCTATATTTGCAGGGTTTCTGTGGAGTATTAAAAAGCATCAAAGTCATTATGTCATTATCCATTGCCCGGATCATGTTTTGTTTAGTTAGAGACTACCTTAGTTCTGTTTCAGCACAGCTGGGTTTGTTTGTGTTTTGGTTACCATGGGTGCTGATGAGTTTCACCTGCCTCTGAATAGTGTTCAGGACGCTCACTTGCTTGCGGGCACTAATCAGAAAGCTACCCATTCCTGTTTTTCGCCACAATCAGACTGGCTGTCTTTTTTGCTTCCTGCAACACTTACGTCGTTGAACTTACTTGATTCCTGAGCTAAGCTTCGCCATTTGGTTTGCCTGTTTCTATGCTAAGCTTTCGCGCTAGATATTTCTTTAGCTTTCCATGCTATCGGCACACTTGTTGTGTACTCTGTATGATTTATGAGAATAAATCATTGTCTCACTTGCACCTTGCCTCCGGAGTTTCCATCTGCATCCTGGGAAAACGATTCCGCGCATTAAAATGCGGACCCGACATAAAAAATTAAGTGGATTTTGCCAAAATTAAGGCCTTAAATGGCATAAAAAAAACATGTCCAGAAGCATTAAAATGTAATACAATTGTAGGACAGGGCTGATAGTCAATACGGCAATCAATCAAACGATATATACAAATGAACTACATAACGTTGCGGTCATTGATTAATTACTACTGTCTATGTGTTTATTTTCTTCATCTCTGGCTTAAAAACTAGATACACGAAGTCTGGTAAGGTCCGATATTTAATACACAACTCTTTTATTTCAGTCTCCACTTCAACACACATGAGCTAACTTGGCTAACATTAGCAACTCATGTGACCTACGGTGGCCTAGGTTGGACAATCAAGGCAATTCTTACAACAGACCACAACTCTTATTTTCTGACATTCACACAGTAAAATAATTAGAGTTCCTTAGCTGCCTGACATTACACTTAACTTGCTATCTACAGTACCCATTTTCAACAACTGAGAGGGTGTAAAATATAATGTATTCCAGATGTTAAATTGACTCAGCTTATTTCGAATGCATTCTAAAGGGTTTATCGGCATTCTTCCAAATATCATTCCATGACAAGTCTTTTTCCAAAATGTTTACAGATTACAAAACTGTGTGCAAAATGCAAAATGCATGGACCTTATGACTTGACACTTTGACATTGTTAAAAACAAAAATCCAACATTGTAACAACATTTATAAGTTAAAAAAAAATGAAATTCATCATAGGTCCTCTTTAACAGAGGCCCTTACAGTATTGCACAATATGTTTTGTGTTATAAACTTACTCTGATGATGTGCACTGAATGGAATTAGATGCACAGTAGTTGCTAAAAACTTTGAATTTCACATTGGGGAGGAAAATAAGCAATACTCCCATGCCGTATAAATGTGGTAGATTTTTAACTCCTTACTTTATCTAGCTCCTATACTTATCTTTATTCTTTTTGTAAAAAATAAATTGGAGGCTAACTTGGTAGCTAACAAACTTGTGTAAGCTATTTTTATGAGGGCTTTATTTTGTTAGCTCAGACAGGAACTAGCACCACTTTTATTGTGAGGCAGGAAGTGTGTGGTTGGTCTTTGGACTCTTACATGCAGGTTGTGTGAGGTGTTGAAAAAATAAAATAAAAAGTGCTTCCTGAGTTCCTGCCTGCTGTTTTTTCCTCTAAACTGAGCTTGCACCATGTCAGAGGTCATCTCACAAGACCCTCGGTTGCCATGCAGGTCAATCAAATGCCATAGGGCCTGATTTACTAAGATCCAAATACCACATGCTAAACACTCCATGTTTTCATGCACTAAATTAATCTGATATCTCAAATAGTTGGATTTTCGTAATTTTCACACCTACGTCAGGAGTCCTATTGTCCATGCACACTCTCAAATGCGACTATTGGTCATACGCCGTGTGCTTCCCGTAGACTGGGGGCTCTTATTTTCTTTTAGCGCAAATAAATGTATTGCTTTTTCGTCACACCAGGCATCTGCGGCTCCTCACATGTCAACAGTTTAGCTCTGTTGTACCTGATGGCCGCTGTAATATCGGCCAGACTAGAAATATTATGTCTTTAATGGCTATGCTGATGTTAAATAGCAAACAGCGTCAAGAAATGATCTTACATTTCACTGCGAACATGACCCTACTACCAAAAAGGTCTCGGAGCAGATGCAGGTACGAAGCAAAGAAAGACCGGCAGGACAGGGTTTTTCAGACGGAGAGTCATGGTAACAAAACTTTTGAATGTCGAGGAGTTCATTCATAAGGCTCTGTGGATTGATGGAAGGAGTTTAAAATTTGAAGGAAAATACCGTTTGTGCCCCGGCTGTTACTGTTCCAGAGGAAGGTTGCAATTGTTCTGGACTATCTTGGCAGTTGTGGGAAATTAAGTTTGTGTACGCTTTATTATTCGCCTGCTTATTATACCTGCTTCATTACCTTTCCTCTCATTCGTACTTCTTTCAGGAGTCAGAATTAAGCTGACATTCCTCAGCTACCTTCTTAAATAAATCTCACTTTCTTTTATGCTCCCATCGATGCACTTCAAAATGTTCTGTTCTTTTAGTTTGTGAAGCAAATAAACAATCTCCTCTTTAATACAATTGTTGCTTATGTTTTGATTGAATGGTATCTGCTTCTAGGTTATATCTCACATGCTGGGACTGGTTCATGCACGATACGAAGGGTCCCCTCCGTCCAGAGATCTGGTTTTCAATCACATACATCAGGTGTGTAAATGCGACATTCTTTCCCAGGACTGGACTGTGCACCTTACCTCCTTTTGCACTGTTTATTTTCTTTCTTTCCTATGTTTTGCTTATTTATAGACTGTCGCACTGATACTGGAGTTGCTTTTAAAAGTTAAAGTTAAAATACCAATGATTGTCACACACACACTAGGTGTGGTGAAATCCGTCCTCTGCATTTGACCCATCCCCTGGTTCACCCCCTGGGAGGTGAGGGGAGCAGTGAGCAGCAGCGATGGCCGTGCCCGGGAATCATTTTGGTGATTTAACCCCCAATTCCAACCCTTGATGCTGAGTGCCAAGCAGGGAGGTAATAGGTCCCATTTTTATAGTCTTTAGTATGACTCGGCCGGGGTTGGAACTCACAACCTACCGATCTCAGGGCGGACACTCTAACCACTAGGCCACTGAGCAGGTTAATCTCATTTTAATCTCATTGTACCTATGTATAGTGACAATAAAAGGCATTCTATTCTATTCTATTCTAAAAACCGAACAAAATTGGATTAAGGTGTTTCCATGGGTTTAAGGATGCTTATTTAGAGGCGAACTACTTGGGAAATCGGACTAATTTAGTGCATGGACACGTACTGGGTCTGTGCAAACTATAAAATTGTGTGTAGTATTAGTGGGTGTGTTGCGTGCGCTTTGCTAACATTGCAAATGCTATTCACAACTGATGCAGACAGCTTTATTTAAATGAGGTTTTTTGTGTGTACTACGCAGCTTTCACCATGTTTAGCTATCAAACAAGCAGCAGACATCTACCACGTTTTATGGACATTTTAGTCTGGTGCGCTGCTGATGCCCTCATTGCAGAGAGGCTGCACCTACTGTATCTCAAGACGCAAAAAAATGCATACTTTAAGGAGTTTCTTTCATATAGGAGTTGGGATAGGAATCAAAAACCGGTTCTTGTTCAGAAACAGTTCCCAGTGTATCAATTTCTTGCAATCGCTTGACATTTTTTCAAACATTTCCCTTAGTGATTCTTGGGGGATGACGTCATTACACATTGTGTGTAGTGGCGTCAGGCTGAAGAAGCGCTCCGAAGTTTGCCGACATTTAACAAGAAACGATTTCCACAGGGCTACTTGTAATAATTGCAAGGTTGCTATTTCATCAAAAGGCGGACATACAAGCAATATTATGAAACAAACTTCAAAACTATAAATGAATGTCGAGTTTTTAAACCACGCCAATCTCATCCCAAGCAGCAGCAGTCATCTGGTGTAAATACAACAGGTACTCACAAAACACTGCCTATCATCTTGTAAATTTAAAAAAACATTTGTTTTTTTCGTTTAACCAGTATATTTTCTTGGGAGATGACAAATATTCTTAAAAGTTTTGAAAATGTTACTAAATGATACATATTGTGTAATTTCCACATGTGCTTATCTTATTAAATTCTCCAGAATAATTTTGTATTTTTTTTTTTTTTAAAGCTTTTTTTTTTTGCTACGTGCCTCTTAAGACATCACTGTTGGCTTTGTAAGGTAATGTTAGCTCGAAACTAAACAAACTCGATGCCAATGTTTTTGTTATCTTTTTTCTCAATAAGAATTGATAAGAGAATCGATAAAGCAGAATCGGAACCGGAAAAATGTTATCAATTCTCATTCTTATATAGGAAATATGTTAAATATACAGTATATATTCTACATTAAAAAAACTAACACCATTAAAAAAAACAAAAGCATTAATTCAATTTGTTTATTCAGCACCCTTAACTCACCCAGCATGCAGCAATAAAATTATAAAAGGAAGTTGCTGTATAAACAATATGTGTAATGTTTTTTATTTCTGACAGACCATGAAAAGAGGCTGACACATGTTTCACATGTGTCTTGGCAGCTCAAGTGCTGATCCTGCAGCCGTGTGTGTAACTGTGTCAGTTTGCACATACTTTTCAGAGGTGCATAATAAAATGCTAAATAGTGCTCGCAAAACGGTGGTGAGTGTTGATAAATCACATTTCGCGTGCTGCATAATATATTTGCATCTTCTCCTCTCAGTTTTGTGGGCATTTTGCTTACCAGCATATGTTTTGCATATTAATTAAGACAAAAAGGCTAAATGGACTGCACGCCTTATTAACAGACACATCCACTTTGCACACAATTAGTAGATCAGCTTTGCATGTGCTATCAAGTTTGCTCGTGTTTTAGTACACACAAACAAACATTTTTTTAAATCAGGCCCATAGTGTCACAGTCTGATTTTTTTATTGCCTCAAAATCAACCCACAGCTCTCCGTGAACGAGATGTAGCTCGCGATCGACATCCTTAATTCAAGGAGCCAGGCAAGAATCTGATGTTTTGATTTCAGACAAATGAATTACAATTGGATTGACAGTAAAGAAAGTTGACAGGCAGCCAGCCAGTGTGGTACACTCTCAATCCTCATCATTTTCCTCTGGCTAGTACATTACTTGCCCATTATTATATCACTATTTCAATCAGGCGACTTCCGCTGGCTGCTTTTTTATGAGCATCAGTATTTTTTTACAGACTCCCTCGACAAAGGCGGATGACAAATGATGCTGAAGGTTAATTTAGAAAAAAGAGAGAGACAACTTGGGCCAACTCAAGTAAAAATCAATGAGTAGAGATCCATGTAATCAGGAGATGACTGGAAAGATGTCCTTTGGCATATCTCAGACTAGAGATAAGGAGATATTTAAGAAAAAAAAAAGCCATTTTAAAGTAGGGATCTGGCTCTGTTGGAGCATTTTAAGCATTTTGCACAACATAGATCCATCCTTTTTTTTCCCCATTTCGTATGATGCAAAATTACACATTCATGTTTAATTTACTTGCGACGTTTCACTGAGAGCTATTCTACATCTTGACAATATAATTGAATAATGATTACATCAGCTCTGTGAGGCCGGAGGCTCACTTTGGCTCCACTAATGTATTTATATCTTGAGCTCGGGCCTTTTTGTTTTGACGCTGTTGATGCATTAGAAAGATACTGTCTTTGTATCACAGTGACATCATGTTACGACCACTTTGAGTAGTCTACAGTACCTCATAAAAGTGATTACACCCTTCACATTTCAACAAACGTTTTATTATGTCTTCTCACGACAATTCTATAGATCAAACTTGGATATACGGTGACTGAGAGTAGTCAGTGTACAGCTTGTATTGCAAATTAGCACTACTGTCTACTGAAAATCACTCACCATTATTGTCTTAACAGCTAAGTACACCTCACAAGGAACATGTTCAAATTGTCAATATCTAGCGTGAGCACCATTCCTATCTTGTAACTCCTTCATTATGTTAAGGGATTGATTCACCAGAGCTGCACAGTTTGTTACCGGAATCCTTATGACACCGACAGCATGCAGTTAAATTTAAATTTAAAAGAGCTTTAACACTGCAATGTGACCAAGCATCTACAGTATGTTGTATGTGCTGTACTGTACAACCTAAACATAGCAAGCCTATTCCTTTGTCTTGTCATCCGTCTTTGATTGACAGGTGAGTCCCTTTAACTCTTAAATTCAATCATCCTCTCCCTGCACAGCCACATCCAGAGACCGCACGTCTCTAATGTACAATAATTAAATCAGAAATTAAAACAAAGACCGGGCCGTGTGCTGTTGTTTGAGCTCGGTTAACCACAATAGATCCCGACAGGAGAAAGATAGACACAAGAATAGACGTAGCACAGTGGCTATACTTAGATTTTACCTTGTGTGGAGGAAAAAATGCCAATCAAAATTATTTTTTGTAGCCTAAAAATACAGAAAAAAGTCCCAAAGCGGTGAGTGTGTTTTTTAAATCAGCTGTCTAACGACTCCTTTGCCATTACGCACTTGATTATTCGGCTATCTTTTTAATTAATTGAGTCTAAAAGGCAACTTTGTTTAAAAGTGAACCAGCAAGACATTGACGGAGAAATGCATTTTTTTTTTTGTTTCCAAACGAATATAGCTTCTTTCTTTTTAAAAGCTGAAAGTGTTTGGCATGTACAAGCATGAATAATGTGTGAAGCAGTCTGAATGGAAGGGATAAAACGTGGCACAATGGGGGCTCAGTGATGTTTCGCTTTTTCTTCAAGCTTTTATGAGATTTCCAGTGTGCTGCGTCTTCTGGCCTTGATCTCAAATAGAGTCGTCCGCGTTATATCTTTGCGCACAAAAACGTTCACTTTTTGTCAACAAGTTCATCAAGAGTGTCCCCAGCTGGGGTTGAGGTGAGGTGGGGGCAGCGTGCACGGGGTCAGCCATGACATGGTCACACGGTCCCTGCAGAGCGAGCTTTAACAGGCGGTGCGCGTCAGCGTTTGACATGAACCGCAGTGTCGTGTTCCGTCTGCAGGGTCAACTGTTGCCTGTCGACAGGCTGCTCAGGAGGCAAATTCCTTGGCTGTGTGCGTGTCCATGTTACCAAACAATGCAGGGAACCTTCCACTCGGGCGCAAGTGCAGCACTGCAAATGTGCAATGCAGCAAAGAGCGCTAAGCGGCAAGCAAACGAGATCGCCTTTAAAGAAAATAGAATTTCAGTTTGACTGAGTGTCAGCGTGAAAAATGTGGTCAGGAGGTGGGGAAGAGAGGACATTTCCACCTCTTCCATACATAACTGCTATACCCTGAATGTTTTATCACTTAATATACATTGACCCCCTCTGCCCCCATAAGCCTGAGGGCTGCAAAAGTAATCGTATTCTGCTCCTTTCTATAGATAGAAACATTCCGAGTCAGCTTGTTCAAACTTTTTATATTGATTATCATCAGTGACAGACAAATATTCATGTTTTTTACACATGCACCTATCCATTCGAATGATACACTATATTGCTAAAAGTATTTGGCCACCCATCCAAATGATGAGAATCGGGTGTCCTAATCACTTGGCCAGGCCACAGGTGTATAAAACCAAGCACTTAGGCATGGAGACTGTTTCTACAAACATTTATGAAAGAATGGGCCGCTCTCAGTGATTTCCAGCGTGGAACTGTCATAGGACCTGTGCAACAAATCCAGTCATAAAACTTCCTCGCTTCTAAAAATTCCAAAG
The DNA here is from genome assembly GCF_033978685.3 of Nerophis lumbriciformis. NCBI lineage: Eukaryota > Metazoa > Chordata > Actinopteri > Syngnathiformes > Syngnathidae > Nerophis > Nerophis lumbriciformis. Next base: position 19,061,567 of record NC_084556.2, on the reverse strand, counting down.
TCAACTTTGTTATAAGAAAAGTGAAGTGGTAGGCCATGTAAACTGACAGAGAGGGGTCAGCGGATGCTGAAGCGCGTAGTGCAAAGACTTTCTGCACAGTCAGTTGCTACAGAGCTCCAAACTTCATGTGAAATTCCAATTAGCCCACGTACAGTACGCAGAGAGCTTCATGGAATGGGTTTCCATGGCCGAGCAGCTGCATCTAAGCCATACATCACCAAGTCCAATGCAAAGTTTCGGATGCAGTGATGTAAAGCACGTCGCCACTGGACTCTAGAGCAGTGGTGAGGCCTTCTCTGGACTGATGAATCACGCTTTTTCATCTGGCAATCTGATGGACCAGTCTGGGTTTGGAAGTTGCCAGGAAAACGCTACATTTCAGACTGCATTGTGAGGAGTGTAAAATTTGGTGGAGGAGGAATTATGGTGTGGAGTTGGTTTTTCAGGAGTTGGGATTGGCCCCTTAGTTCCAGTGAAAGGAACTTTGAATGCTCCAGGATACCAAAACATTTTGGACAATTCCATGGGATGGCACTCCAAGTTCAAATGTGAGTAAAGGCAGGTGGCCAAATACTTTTGGCAATATAGTGTATAATGTCACAACTTTGTGTAATATAATAATATAAACTCAGCGGGCGCTTCAATTGGTACACTTGCTTGCATTGACGTGCAGTGACATTTGCACCAAGCTTTTTTCATTGAGTGTATTTGTACTTAAATTAATATGCTTTAATCACTGCTAAAATCAGTGCAGTGTCATTCACACCAGGTTTTTTCATTTTGTTTATTTTTACTTAAATTCATATGCTTTAATCACTGTTTTTTGTGTGTGTTTTTTTTTGTCATGTCCAGCTACTCAGGCAAGTCATATCGTTGCCCATATCGGCTGTACAGATTGACTTTACAAAAGAGAAGTGTGTGATACTACTTATGTTACCTTATTTGTATTTGACTTGATTAAATATATTTATATTATTTGGCGCAGCCAGGCCAGAGCAGGAGGGGACAGAAAGACATAAAAAGGAAGATTGAGGGGGAAATTGCGGGTACAAGAGGGGGATAAGACAGAGAGACAACAACAACAACAACAACAACAACAACATGTCATGATCCGTGGTCCGGATCATGTTTTTGTGTTTTGTTAGTTTTGGACTCCTTTAGTTCTTGTTTGTGCACCTGTGAGATTGTTTTGGTTGCCATGGTTACTCATTGTGTTCACCTGTTTCTGATTAGTGCTCACTTGCTTCCCGAGCACTAATCAGAGGCATTATTTAAGTTTGCCTTTGCCAGTCAGTCGGTCTGGCGTCATTGTTTGCTTCACGCTATTGTCACGCAACCCTGTACGTAAGTCTTGTTTATTTTATGCCACAGTTAAAGAGTTTTGCCTTGTCCATAATTCCATGTTTCCTGCGCTATGTTTTCGCCTTAGCGTGCGATAGGCACGCTTGCCTTTGTTGTTTGCCTGTTATTTTGTAGTTGGATGATTTTTGATGAATAAATCATCTCCTACCTCACGCCGTTGTCTGGAGTTGTCTGTTCTGCATTCCTGGGAGAACGACTCCGCATAAAGATGCGACCCCGCCATGACACAACAACAATAACAACAACAGAACAGCATCAGCAAATACAATATGTACAAATATGATGGTAAAAGTGAAAGCAGAGAAGCAGTTAGTGAAGTAAATATAAGTAACACAGAAATGACAATAAACATTATTATACTACAAATGGAGCAATACAAATACCAATAGCAATAGAACTATTGTTAAAGAATAATAACAATAATTACCTCTAGTATCAACAATACAATTATTTTAAATGCAACAATTCATATATGTAATGATAACTTGAAATACAAAAAAAGCAGATAAATGGAGGGAAAGAAAGAGAAGCGAATTGTATTAACCTTGTAGATTGTTATAGTAACAATAGGTTAATCTTTAATCAGTGTTAACGCGATAATAACGCATTAACTCTAATTTCCTTTAATGGCACGATTTTATTTTCAAGCACGATTAACGCCCACACGTCCTGTTTGATCCTTGTTGCTTCCGTAGTGTGGGGAAAGTAATTGCGTTGAGTTACAGTTGAGCCACACGCGGTGGGGAAATAGTGAGCAGAAATGGACAAAGAAAAGGGTACATTATGATGGCCCAGGTCCAAGGCCACAGCAAGTCTATTCATAAAAGTGGAGTTTCACATCAATGTTTAGATTAAAGTTTACTGTATTGCAAATATAAAATGTAGAGGATTGTTACTGTAACTGGTTTAGAAAGACAACTATAGAGAGACAACTTCCCCATGTGTCACAACCGGTCTAACTGTACTAACAAATTGAAACATGTCTAAATTTAAGGCAATTATAACGCATTAACTACAAATTCCTTTAACGGCAGTAAAAAGAAAAAGATATCGTGGGATTAACATGATGGGTCTTTTTTGACCCTCGGACGATTCCGTAGAGTGAGGAAGTCTAATGACGTCTACCGTGTCCAGTCACTGTTGAGTTTGAGTTTGAGTTTGAGTTCGAGTTCGAGTTTGAGTTTGAGTTTGTGTATAATTGGAACATGCATGCATACAACATGATACATTACAATTTTTAGTATCTCTATTTATCATGTACGAAAAGGAGTAGGAAGAAGCAGAGTTTATTTAATCCTACCCCTTTTCCTTTACTTAGCAGTTGCTAAAACTGGGGTTCACTTCCTGTTCTCAATTTAAATTCACAATATACTCCATAAGTAAAAACAATAAAAATAAATAAATAAATAATAATTAGTGAAGTAAGTTATATTTCATATGGTGAGATAAATAAGATTATATAGAAAATGAATAGATGGATGAAATAAATTCAGAATGTTTATCATTGTTCTTCTTTGTACTTTGTAAACACTTTAAGTTGAGTTGAGCCACAAGCGGGAAATTGGTGAGCAGAAATGCACAAAGAAAAGGTTAAGATATGGGAATCCCATATCCAAAGCCTTGTCGTTCTCCCGCCAATACGAGACCATTTATCTTCAATCGCCGTGAGACGACGTCACTGGAGTGAATGCAGGCTGGCGTGCTTTGCCGCTTGCAGAGAGGAGGAGCTTTAGGTCTGTGTTTACATTACAGTGTATTAATAACATAACATGTCTGTAACTGCTTTAGCTCAACAGAAAGGAAAGACAGAGGCAGACAGTAGGCAGGAAATCTTTATAAGTTTTTAGTCTTGACGTCAAAACATGTCAAGACACCTTCTCGAACCAATCACAGATCCGGCTTCACATTCAAAGCGCAATGCGTCACATTCGCTACAGTAACAAAATGACAATGTATTTCATATTGATCATACTTTGATTAACAAAGATGTTTTGATGTAATTTGTGATATTTCTAACAACATAAATGGTAGTACATTAGTTGAGGAAAATACTGCTAGGAGTACATTTTGTGGCAGATTTTTTTTTAATAATATGCTCTGATTGATAGTCCTCAATTATATAATGTGTATCAGGCTGAATATCACACATTATTGATACATTGAGAAGGTTAAGACATTCTCATGCAGCAAAACGAATATGATGAATGTGTACAACTTGTAATGTACAGAATATCTGAAACATGTATTCAGGTAGAAATATCACATTTTACATTACCAAACATCTTTGACAATCAAACCATGATCGTAATAATCCACATTTTAGTGTTATTAATGCGTGAAACTGGTATTTAAACATGGAAGAGTAGATCCTCCTCTATATGCAAGTGCTTCTACAGCAGGAATACAATATCTGTATTCCTACAAAATACAGTATCTGGCAAGATACCAAGGCAATGCAGGTAATTTTTGTGAATCTTATTAAAAGTGTGTTTATGTCCTGTTTGAGTAAAGCTGTTTAAAAAAGCATAGTATTTAAAAAAATTTCATTAAAGCAAACTAATTGTCAAGTCATGATAATAAAAATCTAAAAATTATCTGTCTGGTGTACACTTATGAGTTACAAAAAATGATATCTATCTGTGATTATCGTGATTAATTATGAGTTAACTATGTACAAACTGTGATTAATCACAATTAAATATTTTTAATCATTTGACAGCCCTAATATACATACATATATATACATACATACATACATTTAGGGTATGTATGTATATTGCATATACAGTATATAAGACGATAAAAAGTAACTGCAACAATAACTTTGACAGCGTTTACACTGCAGGCCCAAATCAGATTGTTTTTCAATCAGATTTTTTTCCAGCTGACTGTTTGCACTGCAAGTGAATGTGATCTTTATCAGACTCCATTATAAATGCGCACAGGCCCCAATGTGGCCCTAGTGTGGCTTCTACGTCACTTGCATGTGCTGTTCGATAAAGTGCAAACAAAGGAAGTTGATCGGATTCCGTAAAAGAACAAAAAAGTCTCTATCACTACTACAAAATTTAAAAAAAGTTGCCACACCTTAAAAAAAAATTTCTTTGGGTTTTTTTTATGTGAAAACATATTAAAGTAATAGAATGTATGAATAGATATATAATATCCATCCATCTATTTTCTACCGCGTTTACCTTTCGGAGTCACATTGGGTGCTGGAGTCTATTCCAGCTGCACTCGGGCGGAAGGCGGAGTACACCCTGGACAAGTCACCCTCTCATCGCAGGGCCAACACAGATAGACAGACAATATTCTCACTCACATTCACACACTAGGGCCAATTTAGTGTTGCCAATCAACCTATTCAGTGTAATATATTTGAAAGGGTTGTAATCCGTTTATGGCTGTTAAGTACAGACAACACGGACGTGAGCGTGGATCTCTGTTAGATTTCTTTTTCAACTCACTTACATAAACAACTTACGCAATGTACATAACATGTAAGCAAATATGCCATAGCGTCAATTCTGGTCCTTCAACAATCGCTATTTCTTCGAAGACAAAATACAGAGTCATAAATTACATAGCCTATTATTTGCACAGTACTGACTTGTGATGCACCAAAAATTTGGTCGTTGAAAAAAGACGCTGCTCACCAAAATCGGATGTTGTGATGCTGGCGGGCTTCCTCTTTCCCCACGCACGCAAATGACGCAGCTCGCCCAAAGCTGACGGAAAAGTAACATACGGGTCGCATTCAGTTCGCACTGCCGTTTAGACTGAAGTCACATTTGAAAAGATCAAATCATACTACCTCCTGATGTGGCCTGAATTTGATGCGAAAAGATCAGCTTTAAAGCACTTTGGAGCGTTTCGACTGGCAAAAAAAAGTCAGATCTGTGTCACTTGAGGGCAAAACTATCTGATTTTGTGTGCAGTGTAAACGGGGCCTTTGAATAATATTGACCAGCTATTGCTAATTTCCAGTTTTTGAGTTGAGGTCATGATGATTTTGGTAAACAATAATTTGTATGGATTTACAACCATTCTTTGTATTGTCAGTCACAGCATACTAGGTTTTAGTGCTTGTATTGCATATCATTTCATTCTCTGTATATGCAGTACATTTAAGATACATTTCCACTGCCTTTGAATGGGAAGAGAACTTATTTATTTTCTTATTCTGATATATTCTATTCAACAATATGCTCTCCTCCTGCAATATTTTGTTTATTTTCCTTTTTGGCGTATCTGGAACCGCACCATAAAAAAGTAATAGTTTAATTAACAGACCACCTGGGTAAGGTGTTATAGCCCGTCTCTTTTTATTTATTACTGCAGCGATGCAAGCAGACAACAAACAACATGCTGTCCTGAATTAGTCATATCTCATCTGAAGAAAGAGGATGGATTCCAGAATATATGTACAAAAACACAAAACAATGTATTTAGTCCATCCATTCTACCTTTTGTTTGACCGGAATTACACTTGTTGAAAACATCAAGAGGTAATGTTAGTGCTATATAGTTAGTATTTTTAATTTAATGAAGAATCGATAACATTTTAGTGCAGGCATAATGCGCCTGGTCCACATTCCTAGTGGCCCAGAGTGAAAAATGGTATGACAATCTATTTGTGGTGGTGAGTTGCATCATTGGCCATGGCGTATGTGCATATGCATTTTTAAAAAGGCTAACAAAAAATGTTTTAAGGCAAAACTTTGCGGCATTCTTTTTTTATTTCTCTCTTTTGAATTTGGATTAATCATTCTTTGATTTCATCATGATTATTCACAGGTCATTATTTTCTTACAGAATTCAAATTATCTCAAAAAAAGAGCCCCATATTTAAACACAAAAGCAATTTTATTGTCAGAATGTTATTTTCAAAATGTTTTACTTGAATGTACATCATGTATTAGTTCAGTTTTAGCTAAAGTCCCACCAGGGATTATTTTTAGGTGAAACTTGCCTGTGAGAGTCTCCTCACTCATCTTTGCACTTGTGTATACATTGACCTGATCACTGACTGTCGCCACCTTTCAGGTAACCATCCGCGATCAAGGTAAAGGAGCATGTACGCTAAAAATAGACTATGGGATTAATCTGTGTACATTCATGATTAATGCAATATTTTTTTTGTGAATAATCACATAAGTAAACTCATTTAATTTTACAGCCTTGATTATTTGTATAAATCTTCAAGCCCTTTTTTTTTTTACATTATCTATGTTTGCTCAATTGTTCAAGTTTCAAGTGAATTTTATTCTTACAAACCCTGTTTCCATATGAGTTGGGAAATTGTGTTAGATGTAAATATAAACGGAATGCAATGATTTACAAATAATTTTCAACCCATATTCAGTTGAATATGCTACAAAAACAACATATTTGATGTTCAAACTGATAAACGTTTTTTTTTTTGCAAACAATCATTAACTTTAGAATTTGATGCCAGCAACATGTGACAAAGAAGTTGGGAAAGGTGGCAATAAATACTGATAAAGTTGAGGAATGCTCATCAAACACTTATTTGGAACATCCCACAGGTGAACAGGCAAATTGGGAACAGGTGGGTGCCATGATTGGGTATAAAAGTAGATTCCATGAAATGCTCAGTCATTCACAAACAAGGATGGGGCGAGGGTCACCACTTTGTCAACAAATGCGTGAGCAAATTGTTGAACAGTTTAAGAAAAACCTTTCTCAACCAGCTATTGCAAGGAATTTAGGGATTTCACCATCTACGGTCCGTAATATCATCAAAGGGTTCAGAGAACCTGGAGAAATCACTGCACGTAGGCAGCTAAGCCTGTGACCTTCGATCCCTCAGGCTGTACTGCATCAATAAGCGACATCAGTGTGTAAAGGATATCACCACATGGGCTCAGGAACACCTCAGAAACCCACTGTCAGTAACTACAGTTGGTCGCTACATCTGTAAGTGCAAGTTAAAACTTTCCTATGCAAGGCGAAAACCGTTTATCAACAACACCTAGAAACGCCGTCGGCTTCGCTGGGCCTGAGCTCATCTAAGATGGACTGATACAAAGTGGAAAAGTGTTCTGTGATCTGACAAGTGCACATTTCAAATTGTATTTGGAAACTGAGGAAAAGAACTACCCGGATTGTTCTAGGCGCAAAGTTGAAAAGCCAGCATCTGTGATGGTATGGGGGTATATTAGTGCCCAATACATGGGTAACTTACACATCTGTGAAGGTGCCATTAATGTTGAAAGGTACATACAGGTTTTGGAGCAACATATGTTGCCATCCAAGCAACGTTACCATGGGCGCCCCTGTTTATTTCAGCAAGACAATGCCAAGCCACGTGTTACATCAACGTGGCTTCATAGTAAAAGAGTGCGGGTACTAGACTGGCCTGCCTGTAGTCTAGACCTGTCTCCCATTGAAAATGTGTGGCGCATTATGAAGCCTAAAATACCACAACGGAGACCCCCGGACTGTTGAACAACTTAAGCTGTACATCAAGCAAGAATGGGAAAGAATTCCACCTGAGAAGCTTAAAAAATGTGTCTTCTTAGTTCCCAAACGTTTACTGAGTGTTGTTAAAAAGGAAAGGCCATGTAACACAGTGGTGAACATGCCCTTTCCCAACTACTTTGGCACATGTTGCAGCCATGAAATTCTAAGTTAATTATTTTTTGCAAAAAAAAATAAAGTTTATGAGTTTGAACATCAAATATCTTGTCTTTGTAGTGCATTCAATTGAATATGGGTTGAAAAGGATTTGCAATACATTGTATTCCGTTTATATTTACATTTAACACAATTTCCCAACTCATATGGAAACGGGGTTTGTACAATGCTTATAGAAACAACAAAACAGTGTCTCCAGGCTCTGTTTTCTTCGCACTATCGCAAGTTTGGGCTGCATGCTTGTGGAGTTGTTCTGCGTGCTTCCACATCTCGCCTTTCAAGACAGTGGTAATGCACACTCCCAGGACTTGTGGGGATGTCTTGCATGTCTGGATCTCCGCTCCTCACCCATTTCTATTTGATTAGCGAGCAAATGCAAGAAGCAAGAAACATTTCCTTCGATTTTAATGCATACTGCGTGGGAGTTCAGTTTGCTAATCTACCAAACTCTGTTCCAAAAATCAGAATACGAAAACATTTAGTTGGCAACTCTGATCATTTCTGCTACGTCTTCTTATTCTCTGGCAGATGAGGTGTGTATAAGCTGTGGTATGCATACCTACACTGTAAAAAGAAATCTGCAGCATTTACGGTAAAATACAAGCAGCTGTGGTTGCCAGAATTTCATCCTAAAAAATACAGTCAAGATGTATAAGACATTATGACTTGCTAATTTTAAATCAGTTAATTTTACAGTTTTTGCTTGCAATAAATTACTATGAAAAAAACAATATATTGTTAACCTGTTTACAAAAAAACCTGAAGAAATTACGATCAAATACCAGCAGCTGTGGTTGCCTGGAATTCACAGTCAAAAATAGAGTCTTCATGAGAGCCAACAAGCATAAAAAAATATCACTTACTGTACAATTAGGATGCCGAATGCTAGGATGTTCATATATTCCCATTTAGATGAAAAATGTCTAATAATTCTCACCAAGAAACAAGGTGGGGAACGGGGGAGGAGGCGTCTTTTTGTGTCCTTCTCGCCAGTTCCATGTCCTAAATGGCTGTCAAAGTGTCCAAACTTGTCGGATAACATCCTCAACCATCTACTTTCCAGGTGCGAGGCATGATTTATGATCTACAATAAACTTCCAAGGAGCAGGGAAGCGAGGAAGCAGCAGACCACTCGATGATGCAAACATAGGGACTAGGCCTGGGCCAATAAGAAATTTTGCTCAAGGATATATTGACCTACAAATTATTGCAGATAAACTATATTATTGCTATTAATTTTTTGGGACCAAATTAACCGCTGATGTAATGACAACACAAAATAATAATGGAAGTATACCCTTTCAAATGCAATCAACTTGTGTTTTTGTCGTATATTTTTAACATTGAAATTGAAATGTAAACTTTGAAATACTAAGATAAATAAAACAAACAAATAATGAGAATAAAATATACTCTGTGTGTAAGCAAAATTTTGCACTTGAATAACAATCACAACCAAAATCAATGAAATAGGTTCTGTCTCTGTTAAGGAGGGGGTGGGGAAAAATATACAAAACCAAAACAATTAACATAATGGCTAAATAAAGTTAATGATTACAGTTATCTGTCACGTGTGTGTTTACGCAGCTTACTGCGGGATGCAAACAGACCATTCTGGACAAAGCGTGCAGGAAAAAACATGATTTAATACTCAAAACTCAAAAAGGTATGAAAACGGAAAACAAGGCGAAAGCACAACGCACTGATCGCACTTAAAGTTAAAGTAAATGCTTAGCATTGACTACGGACATAGAGAACTTAGGAAACTGTGGCATGACATAAACATGACTTACGTAGTCCAGGCATGAGACAAACAATGACACCAGGCTGACTGACTGACTGGCAGAGGTGGGACCAAGTCATTGCTTTGCAAGTCACAAGTAAGTCTCAAGTCTTTACCCTCAAGTCTCTAGTCAAGTCCCGAGTCAAGACAGGGCAAGTCCGAGTCAAGTCCAAAGTCAAGACTGGAAAGTCTCAAGTCAAGTCCCAAGTCCTGCATTTTGAGTTTTGAGTCCTTTCAAGTCGTTTAACCACAGACTAATATATTTACACAGATTGTGTATGCTTTTAAAACGCTGTATTTATTTATTAAAACAAGTGCATTTGAAATTGCAGGGAAAAAGATAGTGCTGACATTGCACTTCAAAATAGCACTATTAACCAGTCATTTTAAACATGTAACTCATTCCTTTACAGAATAAACACATTTGAAAAAAACAAGTGCAACTGTACTTATTTGCACAAAAGTGTTAACATTGTATTTCCATGGCATATTGCATTGTAACTAGTTCCACAGCAGTTTCTATCCTGTTCTTACCTTATCTCATTGATCTCATCTCATACTGTATGTGTGTTTATGTGTGCGTACACATGAAAAACATAAATATATGAACATAACAATGAACAGAGTTGTACTTTTTAGATGTCAGGACCCTATGCAATATGTACACATAGTCTTAATATAGTATACATTTTAACTGACCTTTATTTGACTATGTTTGTCTTTTTGTAGGTGGCTAAAATACGCCGTGCTGCTGACCGCCGTCTAACGTTACGTTACTGTGTGTGATACATTGACTAACGTAATGTTACTGTGTGTGATACATTGACTAACGTTACGTTACTGTGTGTGATACATTGACTAACGTAACGTTATGTATAGGTACCTCATGCAACCCTGCTTAAAAAAAAATCACTTGACAAAAAGTATGAATAAGGTAGCAAACTGCAGTGGACGCAACATATTGCCGTGCTTGCAATGACGTTCTAACCATAGACATCTTATAAGTAGACGCAGCATTGGTTGCTGTGACGTGAGCAATTTGGCTGCCATCTTGAAGTGCTGATGAGGAGCCGGCGAGCAGCCTAAATTGACAGTTGACAGGTAGAAAACAAAGATGGTGTTCAGCGTTTTCCTGCTCAAATGAGCGGACTGTTGAAAATAGGAATCGGGGGATTACTTTTCACAAGTAAGATTTAACATTAACGTACTATTGGTTGTATTTTATGAAAATAATATTACCACAGAGTTGAGAAGGATCAAAGATCTTCAATATTTGTTTGTGAAAATCACAAAGAAATCTTCTGGGGGAGGATGACCCCCCCTACAGGGGTTTGGTTTACAAACTTTCAGCCCCACCAAGAACAAAATTCACCAGCCGCCACTGATTATGATGCATTCTCATTTTAGGCAAAGTATGAGACAATACTTTCTTAACAGTATAATTGTAACCAGGAATAAGTCTTCAAGTAACAATATTCAAATACTAACATTGTTGGGTTGAACAGAATTTGGTTTTATTCTGAATCCAGTGAAACAGATTGGTGGTTTTAGCTGATATGAAGACTTTCAGGTGTTTATATATGTTTAAGTATTTGGCAGACGCTTTTATCCAAAGCGACTTACATAAAATAATACATATAAAACAATCACTGCAAACATTATCATTTAAGGGAAGAATGTAATAGAAAATATCAATACAAAGTGTCAAGACAGAATTAACTCTCTGCTGCTGAAGCAACAGAGATACAGTCTATAGGTCCCTAAGATATATAGATATCTAATGTATTCATACATTGTTTATGTAGGATACACGCATATGTATATATAACCTAATCATATTGTTTCTTCAACTTAAAAATAGCTTACCGTTTTTTTCCCCCTTCTCTGGGATTATATTCCCAGTTTTGATCTCGGACGTCTGGTCACTTATAGCGTGTAAGAATATTATATTACTGTTAAGCAAACTTTGAATAATAAAACATGTGTCTGTTATCATAGCTACACGTATGACAAAAAAGCCCGTGCAAATCAGTGATATTCAGTGAGGTAAGATTAATTAAATGCGCTGACAGTTCATTGCTCCTGCCAAATGAATTGCACTGAGTGGAGCGGATCACCACTCCAAGATGGCGGCCCCGCGCCTCATCTGCGCCAGTAGGCAGTAGCGCTCGATGCTGCGTCTACTTATAAGATGTCTATGGTTATAACGTTAGCAGTGAGTTTGCAGCCTCACTGATTTAACTACGCAGCAAATAAAAGTCACGTTATTTAGCCAATAAATGTTATCTTACATTCAAAACTTACCCTTCTTTGTGCAACTTCAAATGTCGAACGAAGTTGGAAGTTGTTGCGTCTCCGTCTGTAATATTCGAACTGCGTGATTTGCATACGGCAATTAGTTTTTTGTTGACCAAGTCGTAGTTTTTATACCCGAACGAAACCAACTTTAACATAATTGTTTATCACTGGCACATTGTTGGACAACTCTGGTTCTCCTGCAATTTGATTGGATGAATGCTGCGTGATGAAAGCAACGTAGATCTAATTTGATTGGCTGTTGTACTGACAGCACACCAGCTGACAGGAATAACACGCTGATAGACAGACGAAGAAAATGAAAAATACGGAGCGCTCCCAAATAACTTTTTAAGCTTTGGATTTTGGGGAAAGTAGCAAGTCATGTCAAGTCATGTCAAGTCAAAAGACTCAAGTCCAAGTGAAGTCACAAGTCATTGATGTCAAAGTCTAAGTCGAGTTGCAAGTCTCTTTACATTTTGTCAAGTCGAGTCTAAAGTCATCAAATTCATGACTCGAGTCTGACTCGAGTCCAAGTCATGTGACTCGAGTCCACACCTCTGCTGACTGGCAAAGGCAAACTTAAATAATGCCTCTGATTAGTGCTCGGGAAGCAGGTGAGCGGGTGAGCACTAACCAGAGACAGGTGAACACATTAATTAGTGACAGGCGTGATCCAAACAAATGAGGCAGGTGAACTAATGAGTCGCCATGGTGACAAAACAAACAAGGAAGCGCAGACGGGAACTAAAGAAGTCCAAAACTAACAGAACATAACTAAACAAAACATGATCCGGAGCACGGATCATGGCATTATCATTATTATCATGGTATTGTTAAATAGTCACACAGTATACTTTTTTGGCAGGGGAAACATCAAATATTGCTCTGGCTTCATAAGAGCCGTATTATCTTTATCTGTGTGTTTAAATATGTTTATCGTCTTCCATTTTGAATTTTAAAGGGTGGTCAATTGTTTCACTTCTGTTTTATGTGACATCACGTGAGTTCACTTCCTGTTGAACGCAGTCTTTGTCCGTCTGTTTCAACTTAATAATAATAATGATAATAATGGCTTAGATTTCACTCAAAGCGCTTCACAGAGAAGTGAGAACCCATCATTCATTCACAAATGGTGGTGGTAAGCTACTTTCATAGCCACAGCTGCCCTGGGGTAGACTGACGGAAGCGTGGCTGCCGGTTTGCGCCTACGCCCCTTCCGACCACCGCCCATCATTCATTATTCACTCACCAGTGTGAGCGACACTGGGTGCAAGGGTGAAGTGTCCCGTCCAAGGACACAACGGCAGCGATTTGGATGTCAAGAGGCGGGGAGCGAACCTGCAACCCTTGGGTTTCTGGCACGGCCGCCCCCTACTTGTCGAGTTTATCGATCACTTTGTGCAAAAACAGCACATCCTTAATGTTTAATGTGAATACTGTATCTCACTTGTTTAGACAGCAATGTGTTTCTACAAATTTAGATTGGGGAATGACGTTTTGTAATGGGGAAAGACGTTAATATCTGTTGTTTACATAGAACAGAATGGAATAGAATAGAATAGAGTTTTATTGCCATTATTACGGTGAACAGGTTCAAAGAACAACTAAATTGGAGCAGATCCCCAAGGTGCATACGCAATAATATAGTAATATAAATAGTAAAAAAGATTTTAAAAAAGAAGATATATATCTATATATATATGTATACATCCACACACATGCATATATCCATACATATGCAAATATATACATATACACATACACATACATATATACACATACGTACATACATACATATGTACATATATGTTATATACACATAAACACATATTTACATATACATATATATATATATATATATATATATATATATATACATACATATACATACACATATACATATATACACATACACATGTTACATGTTAGTATTAAGCTAGCAAGCTAGTGCCAGTCCGGTTTTTCGACCAGTTTTATTTAATACGGTAATACTAACCGTCGGGAGATTTACAGCAGTTATTATTGCCACCGTTTATGTGTAATTCAAACGTCCGCAGTCGCAGAAACTAATGCAAAGGAATGACCGCTCTTGCACACCGTCTCGCTTCGCCGAACACGCACATTAAAAAAGCACAAATTTCGATATGAACGTAAGAGCCGCATATGGCCCGGGAGCCGCGGGTTGGCTAGGCCTACACTATGGGATGCTAGCGGGCCAGCAGCATCACTTTGCCGCATAAATACACTTAGTGAAGGACAAGATGATTCGCCCCATTCATTTCATTCCGTATATGGCACAAACGCATGCAGCTCCTGAAACCGATGAAGAGCGTGAATGCTCTTGAAGCATACAAATGGGGATTTATTGACGCTAGAAAACTTAACTGACTTAATTTGCATTTATCGTCTGTTATTTGACTTATCAAATATCAACCTAGGCATATATATATATATATATATATATATATATATATATATATATATATATATATATATATATATATATATATATATATATATATATATATGTATGTATGTATATGTGTATATTTATTGGACTTTATGGGCGGAATATAGGACCTCCCATTGGCTGCGCTGTAAGTGGACTTTTATTTAGGTTGATTTAATATTTAGAAAGCATTAAAAAAAAAAAAATGTCTTTCATGATTGTGAACGATTCCAAAAAAAGAGCAGTTCCCCTTTCAGGCCAAAGTCATGTGATTCGGGTTGAATAGATGATGATGACTTGGCACATTTTTTTGTATAAATCACCAATTCTAGTATCTGCAAAATGTCTGTGTTTCTGAGACATGTGATTGGAACATTAGGATTTTAACTTGAAAGTATTTGTACAACTTTTCACTGGAAAACTCACAACATGGCCTTCCGCAACATGTTCCTTCAAGCGAGCTATTAAAAAATGAGCCATAAATGCTCTGTAACTGTTAAATAGCTGCTTGCAACCAGTTCCAACACACTTAAACACACAGCGTGGTGCAATTCGGTGAAGTGTACACTGAAGCAGATAGACGTAACCCCTCAACGTCTGAAACAACTTGCCACAAAAATACAAGAAAACATGTTAGCCAAAAGCTAAGTAGGCTAATGCTTTACCACAAACCCCTGAAACAATGATGCTATGCAACACTCAACTATCTCAACTATAACATGCCTCAAAGACTAAACAGTAGCTAAATGTGGATAGCAAGACATTAGCTGTCTTTTAACCGAGCAAAACTGAAGTCACCCAATTATTTTCAAGAAAGCTTCTTCTTCTTCTTTGGTTTCCGGCAGGCATATTGCTGCTCTCCACTCTACTTTATCAGGTTTTTTTCCACCACCCAGATCTTACTATACAGTGCAGTCTTTTGAAGGTATTTCAAAACCGCTTTTGCAGATTCTTGATGTTCCAAGCTAAGAATATATTTTAGCGAAGTGTGTTTGTTTCCAATTTCTGACAGCGATGCGTACATGATGGCTCTCTTTTTATTATATTTAATGCAAACTCTAAGAATATGGGTGACACTCTCTTCCACGCCACATTTTGTGAAAAGAAGCCTGAAGAACATGAGAAGGGTCCAGCTGCGGCCTGGTCGTTTCCGTCATGACACGATAGACTTTTGGATAGACTTTCATCAACCAATCGCGTATAGTTTTGCAAAGCTCCCCGGATATGATGGAATTTCTCCTTCCATGTTGGTACTTTTACGCCTTCGTCCGAAGAACATATTTGACAGGAGATTATGTCCGTAAGCAGGCTATTGTTCATTTCTTCATTTGTCATATTTTGTATGTGGGCTCATACAGACCGCAATGCTTGCTCTACAATGAAAGTCTTTATTTTATCAACGTCTGTTCCTTGTAACACATCCGGTTTTTTTTTCCCAGCCCCAGCAGTTCTGCCTTCAAAATAAAAATACATCAGTAACCGGTAAGACCCCACTTTATCTTATTTATAAATTTTCCCTTGTCCTAAACATAACCAACTCCTTACTTGGACTAACGTTCTTTACATGGCTTACTTAGTTTAACGTTAGTTCTACGCAACCTGTACCGACTGAAGATCTTATTTTGAAACTTTGGGACGATGTTAAAAAGGGTACCCTATATAGTTACAACATGATACATTACAATTTTCAGTTTCTCTTTATCTGTTTGAAAAGGAGTAGGAAGAAGCATAGATTATTTAATCCTTTTTTACATTTTATAGCAATTACTAACACATGTGTTCATGTGTGCAAAAACGGGAACCCGCAGTTGACTTTCTTTGTCAGCTTTAACTTTACGTCTGCTGTCCGAGTCACAGAGGCTACGCAAGCACCATGCATGTGCAATGGACATGCACAGCTAGATGCTGCCATCAAACATTGCTTTCGTCGGTTGACTCCAGCCAAACAAATAAGTACAAACGTTTGTACATTCATATTCAATAGCCAGTGTTCAACTTGTGATGGACAGCAGTTTTACCACAAAATTAAATACCATGGACTTGATTGTCAAAGGTAGGACCAGGATCAATCAACAATATTACTTTATGTCCACATACAGCAGAGCTTTGCAGAAACAAGTTCTCTGGGGCCTTAGTTACACCGAAATTAAGTATGTTTTTCCTTGAAAACAACGTTTTATACAATAAACGATACCATGTATTTGACTTCTTTCTTTCTGTTGAAATTAAGGTATGATTTGCTGAATGTCCTATGCTGTAAAATTAAATGCACAATCAGCAAAATTTTGACAAAATAATTTGGTAAATTTTAGAGTATTTGCAAATACATTTTACAATTTTTAATTATTTTCACAGTAAAGTAATGTGTGTCCTATATAATATAACCATGGTAATTTGGGTTATCTACTGTTTCTTGGTTTGCAGGAATCCACCGCATTTACTACTGTGATAAACTATTTTTGTGGGATCTGAGCCAAGGATGTCGTTGTGGCTTGTGCAGCTCTTTGAGACACTCGTGATTTAGGGCTATATAAATAAACTTTGATTGATTGATTGATTGATTGATTGATTGATTTTACGGTGTTTTACTGTTGCTATATAGCAACTGCTTGCCATAGTTTTTTACGGTCATTTTTTACAATGTAATCTATTAGTGGTGATCCAAATGTATTTGTGGCAGGAAACACTGGTCCTGCAGTCTTGTCTTATCCAAGTAGCCTGCTGACTAATGTCTGGGCAGACAAATACAATAAGGAAGCGCCACAATTTTATCGCCTTTGCTTTAGGAATGTGTTTTCTCATTTTGATGTTGGATAATGAAACAACCTTCCCTGAGAAACAA
Source organism: Nerophis lumbriciformis (assembly GCF_033978685.3). Lineage (NCBI taxonomy): Eukaryota > Metazoa > Chordata > Actinopteri > Syngnathiformes > Syngnathidae > Nerophis > Nerophis lumbriciformis. The sequence goes on along the minus strand of NC_084556.2, from coordinate 19,044,173 downwards.
AAATATTACTGTTCTGTCATCTTTATTTATTTCATACTGATGGCTAGACACACATCCATCCATCTATCCATTGTCTACCGCTTGTCCCTTTCGGGGTGGCGGGGGGTGCTGGAGCCTATCTCAGCTGCATTCGGACAAATATGTGGTTCAATTTGCACATTGATTGAAGTGCAAAAACATCTACTTTATACGCTACTCCTAGGAGACACGTCTTAATTAAATCAGGCAGTTTTATTTAACACAAGACTGATGTTTTCAAGTCTTGCCGTGATTGCTACAGCATTCTTTTTGTAATGCGGAGAAAATCCGTATTACGTAAAGCAGAGGGCTATCACGTTACAAGAGATAATAGTGCTGGTGTAAGAGCACAGCGCTGACGGAGATTTTCCATATGAAATGGCCGTCCTTATGTTCCGAGTGTCGTGTGGACTTAAAGTGGAGAATTGGGAGAGTGGGGGCTCACGTAACATTAGATTCATTGTGTCTGCTGCCGCGCCTCTCAGCACCTGTCTCAAAGGGCAAATTAATCCTGTACCCAAAACATCCACCCTCCTCCTCCCCTGCAGTGTGTACAGACGAGACACATCTGTCTGAGCGCTCACCCGCGGCCTGGTGGGGTTTTTTCTGGTACTTATCACACGCCACCTTCCACTGGGCATGTGTATGCAGCATCCCTCTTGTTGTACCTCTTTGTCCCCTTTTAACCTCATTGAGAACATTTGCTTTGCAGGGGAAACATGTAAGCACGGAAATGTCACACTACCCCACAGGAGACAACCTATCTTTACGCTTTTTTCTTTTTCTTTTTTCAATAAGCCAAGCTGAACTTTTTCAAATTCAGAATCAACTTGTAGGGAGTAATGGTAATTTAATTATCTGTTCTGGATGTATTACCGTATTTTTCGGAGTATAAGTCGCACCGGAGTATAAGTCGCACCTGCCGAAAATGCATAATAAAGAAGGAAAAAAACATATATAAGTCGCACTGAAATATAAGTCGCATTTTTTGGGGAAATGTATTTGATAAAACCCAACACCAAGAATAGACATTTGAAAGGCAATTTAAAATAAATAAAGAATAGTGAACAACAGGCTGAATAAGTGTACGTTATATAACGCATAAATAACCAATTGAGAACGTGTCTGGTATGTTAGCGTAACATATTATGGTAAGAGTCATTCAAATAACTATAACATATAGAACATGCTATACGTTTACCAAACAATCTGTCACTCCTAATCGCTAAATCTCATGAAATATTATACGTCTAGTCTCTTACGTGAATGAGCTAAATAATATTATTTGATATTTTACGGTAATGTGTTAGTAATTTCACACATAAGTCGCTCCTGAGTATAAGTCGCACCCCCGGCCAAACTATGAAAAAAACTGCGACTTATAGTCCGAAAAATACGGTAATTGTATACAAGCAATGTTTTAAAGGCATTTTTTTAAATGTTACCCATCAGTTCCTGTGTGAGACTAGAACACATTTTTCTTTCCCTTTTCTGTGTTATGTACGGCGGTGGGGAAGAAGACGACACCACGGTAGGACTAGGTTTAACAGGTTTATTCAACCTTCTAATGATTGTGTAGGGTGTGTATGCTACTTCAAGTGATAGGTGCAAGACGATGTGTAGAATTAACCATATAGATGTTACCAGGGTTTGTTGTCTGTGCGTGTTGAATGAATCCTTCGTCAGTCCAATGGGAGCAAGGCGAGAAGGTAGTCCGTGGGCAGGCAAGCAGTCAGGGGTTGGAGAGAAGCAACAATGTCCGTGTCCAAGCAGGGGTAGAGGATCACAAAGTACATCAAACACGGGAACAGGGAGAGCGAGCAAGTACGTGATGCTTACTACAAGAGTGAACTATGTTCCGGCAAAGGCTCATCGGGTCCGCTGGTCTTTATGCCGTCCTCTCTCATTAGTCCCAGGTGCGCGGATGAGAGATTGCCTGCAGCTTTGCCGACGCGTGGGCGTGATGACCCAGTGCGAGCAGGGGCGTGTCCTGGCGTGCTGCCAACGGAGGTGCTGGCAGAACCTGCTGCCGGTGTAAAGCGGGTTCGAGCCCAGGCCGTGACATTCTGTGTGTTTTAGATAGAGACGAGGCGGCTAACAATGCAAGTAATGAGGATTTTACTACTTCGCCTATGAAGCCCTCTAAAAAAATATCCAAGAACCTTCAAATAATGCTCCATTTACTGTACATACCAAAAACCTGCATATTACCAAGCTATAGCAACATTTTTATCGTAAGCGCTAACACAGAGAAACTACTTTTCTGTTGTAGCGACACAGCTTTGCAAAAATTTCACACTCTACCGACTAAAAATCCGACCGACTAAATCAGTGGATACTGGGTCTCAACTCCAAGACATCGCTAGGAAGACGCAGCAAGATTTCCTCCCAACATTTTTTTATGGTTTATTGTGGCTCAAGTTTATTTCGAACATGCATATAGTTACAACATGATACATTACAATTTTCAGTTTCTTTTTAACTGTCCGAAAATGAGTAGGAAGAGGCAGAACTTATTTCATAATAATAATAATAATAACTGGGATTTATATAGCGCTTTTCTAAGTACCCAAAGTCGCTTTACATGTAGAACCCATCATTCATTCACACCTTGTGGTGGTAAGCTACTTTCATAGCCACAGCTGCCCTGGGGTAGACTGACGGAAGCGTGGCTGCAATTTGCGCCAACGGCCCCTCCGACCACCACCTATCATTCATCATTCAATTCACCGGTGTGAGTGGCACCGGGGGCAAAGGGTGAAGTGTCCCGCCCAAGGACACAACGGCAGCGATTTTTGGATGGTAAGAGGCGGGGAGCGAACCTGCAACCCTCAGGTTTCTGGCACAGTTGCTCTACCCATTACGCCATGCCACCCTCATCCTAACCCTTTTACATTTTGTTCATTTCCTGTTATCAATTGTTACACAGTTTAACTCCATAAATAATAAGTCATTAAGTTCTCAAGAAAATTAATAGTTAAAAATTTTGTAATTAACATAGTGAGAAAATTATCTTTTTTTCAATAAGGTTCAAAATATTTCTCAGAGTTCTTCTTCTTTGTACTTTGTACACACCTTTAGTTTGAACACCATCTTAAACTAGATTTATCTGAGGAGCGACCAGTCCATCAGTCGGCATCCTGTCATTGTAAGTGTCTGTTTTGTTATGTTCTTTTTTTGTTGATTAAACTTTTAGCACTGATTAGCATTAGTACTACAAGATGGCTTAGCGCCTGATTCACTAAGCTCCAAACACTACGTGCTAAACAGCGTGTGCAATCTATAAACTAGTGTGTACTATTAGTGGGCATGTTACATGGGATTTACTAAGACGATTGAGAAGTGGTGCAGACCGCCTTATTTAAATGAGGATTTTGCGTATACTAATTTTGTCCCGATACCAATATTTTGATATCGGTACCGGTACCGGTACCAAAATGTATTTTGATACTTTTTGGTACTTTTCGATACTTTTCTAAATGAAGGGGACCACAAAAAATTGCATTATTGTCTTTATTTTAACAAAACATCTTACGGTACAGTAAACATATGTTTCTTATTGCAAGTTTGTCCTTAAATAAAATAGTGAACATACTAGACAACTTGTCTTTTATTGATAAGTAAGCAAACAAAGGCTCCTGATTTAGCTGCTGACGTACACAGTAACATATTGTGTCATTTTCCATTCTATTATTTTGTCAACAGTGTTAAGGACAATCTGTAAAAATTGATTATTAATCCATTTGTTCATTTACTGTTAATATTTGCTTACTTTCTCTTAACCATGTTCTATTTATACTTCTGTTAAAATGTAATAATCACTTATTCTTCTGTTGTTTGATACTTTACATTAGTTTTGGATGATACCACAAATAATGCGGATAATATCGGCCGATAAATGCGTTAAAATGTAATATCGGAAATTATCGGTATCGTTTTTTGTTTTTTTTATCGGTATAGTTTTTTTTATTTTATTTTATTTTATTTTATTTTTTATTAAGTCAACCTAAAAAACATAAGATACACCTACAATTAGTGCACTACCCAAAAAACCTCCCTCCCCCATTTACACTCATTCACACAAAAGGGTTGTTTCTTTCTGTTATTAATATTCTGGTTCCAACATTATATATCAATATAAATCAATACAGTCTGCAAGGGATACAGTCCGTAAGCACACATGATTGTGCGTGCTGCTGGTCCACTAATAGTACTAACCTTTAACAGTTAATTTGACTAATTTTCATTAATTACTAGTTTCTATATAACTGTTTTTATATTGTTTTACTTTCTTTTTTATTAAAGAAAATGTTTTTAATTTATGTATCTTATTAATTTTTTTTAAAAGTACCTTATCTTCACCATACCTGGTTGTCCAAATTAGGCATAATAATGTGTTAATTCCACGACTGCATATATCGGTTGATATCGGTATCGGTTGATATCGGTAACGGTAATTAAAGAGTTGGACAATATCGGAATATCGGATATCGGCAAAAAGCCATTATTTCCCTAGTTACAGCATGTATATAAGCAGGCCCGGCCCGAACCAATCTGGCGCCCTAGGCAAGATTTTAGGTGGCGCCCCCCCACATCGGCAGTGAAGTGTATATACTCACAAGAAACCGAATAGCTTTGTCTTTGACCTTTTTTTACTTACAACTATACCTAATATATAAAGGGGTGGAAAAGTGACTATTACCTGCAGGGCAAACATTAGCTAACCAGAAGGCAATAACAATGTAAACAAAAACACCTGCTTAAAAGATCTAATACAAATGTCCCTGAGGAATATAAGGTGGGAGTACTGTAATTACCTAACGTTACATTATTATTTTCCATAACAATTTAGCCCCCTCCACAATATTAACCCGACTTTAAAACAGAACTAGCTATTTATTGATTAGCAATTGCCGAATCATGTAACATTAGCTTAATGCTAAAAAGCCAGCTACTATCACATTCTGTAACAGACAAATAATTTCATGTAGGCTAACGTTACCTACCTGCTACCTCTGTCTTTTCTCGTTTCTCCTCCTCTTCTTTTCTCTTTTTTCTTCCCTGGGCACTTGACAGTTTTGGCCGTTTTGACATCTTGTGTTGATTTTTTGATGTGGTGACGTCCAAAAAGAGTCATGATAGGGGAAGGGAGGGGGCGCACCGTGCGGGGGGGAATGTTGTAACAAATAATATTTCTATTAAATAGGCTTTACTTTGCATTTTAATTAACGTGGGATTATTTTTTTGTATTTAGAAATAATAGTACCAACTTTTTTTTCTTTTTTTTTTTCTCCAACATTTGTGGCACTGGCGTGGCGCCCCCTGATGGACGGCGCCCTTAGCATTTGCCTATACGGCCTATGCCACGGGCCGGCCCTGTATATAAGACATTGTCGGAGTGTTATTAGAGGGTTAATATAGCCACATCCCCATTACCTGCATTGTTAGCTGCCTTGTGCTGGAAGGCTTTTCTACTATCGAGAACGTACAAAAAAAAGGGAAAGAAAAGTATGTACCATGTACTCTTGCTTACTTCAGGCAACTTCCAGTGTATAATCTTTTTTATATTTTCTCTTAATTAACCTTTTTTGGGGCTGGTTTGGATTAAGTGTTGCAAAAATGCAAAGCAAAACAGGCGCATCCTCTCCAGTTAAGCTTTTGCAAGATTTGCTGACATCTCACTTGAGACTTTAAAGGCATATATTTCCCCAAACCTCTGGTCGGAAACCAAATTGTGGGATTTCAGGGGCTTTCTACTTGCAAGGTTCCACTGTCCATTGCAGTCAAAACATGTGAGCAGAGAAATGTCACTGTGCCCCATGGGAGACAGTCCATCTTTGCTCTTTTTCCCCCCAGTTATACCCCACTAATGTATTATGTATCAAACAGCATGCTTTCCTATCAATTGGAGGTAGTGACAATAACGGCATGCGAAAAGCGCTGCAAAAGCATGAGTGTGAGGCTAGTGCTCAGGTGGTGGCTGGCCCTGATGAGGCATGGCCGTTGGCTCCTCTTCCCCTCCAACTAAACAACATCGTGGGCCAATCACACAACTCTGAGCCGGGCCCTAAAGATTGAAACCCTGGGGACTGAGCGTGTCTGTTAAGCAGCTTTTTCATGCTTACTTACACAAATGCAACAGATGCACATAACTGCTTTGCTCACAAATGTGCTTAATTTTATGGCCTCTGACATTTTGGCTGATATTTTCAAGTTACAGTCGCAGTCAAAGCGCCATATTGCTGCACAGCTGCAAAGCATATGAGTTGTTCTTCGCACGCAGAATGGTTTCATGCACCTCGACATCACATTTTGGACACATAAATTGAACTGTAGTCTATCCGGTTTTGGTGTGTATGCAAATAGAATACTTTTCCGTATTTTTCTAAATAAAGAGGACCACAAAAAATGTCACTATTTATTTTAACAAAAAAATCTTAGGGTACATTAAACATATGTTTCTTATTGCAATTGTGTCCTTAAATAAAATAGTGAACATTCTAGACAAGTTGTCTTTTAGTAGTAAGTAAACAAACAAAGACTCCTAATTAGTCTGCTGACGTATACAGTAACATATTGTGTCATTTATCATTCTATTATTTTGTCAAAAAAATATTAATCTACTTGTTCAGTTACTGTTAATATCTGGTTATTTTCTGTTTCAACATGTCCTATCTACACTTCTGTTAAAATGTAATAATCACTCATTCTTCTGTTGTTTGATACTTTACATTAGTTTTGGATGATACCACAAATTTGGGTATCAGTCCAATTCCAAGTCGTTACAGGATCATACATTGGTCATATTCAAAGTCCTCATATGTCCAGGGACATATTTCCTGAGTTTATAAAAATAATATAAATTTCAAAATAACGAAAGAAGATTTTGTGATGGTAAAAAATATTGATGTAATCATAGTAGTATATCGACTAGATACGCTATTGTATGTGGTATCATTACAGTGGATTTTAGGTGTAGATCCACCAATGGTGTTTGTTTATATTGTAGCGTCCCAGAAGAGTTGGTGCTGCAGGGAATTCCGGGAATGTGTTCTGTAGTGTTTATGTTGTGTTACGGTGCAAATATTCTTCCAAAATGTGTTTGTCGTTGTTGTTTTGTGTGGTTTCACTATATGGCACATGTTGATGACAGTGTTGGCATTGTTCATACTGCCACTCTTAGTGTGACATGTATGGCTGTTGAGTAAGTATGGTCTTCATTCGCTCGTATGCAGTGTGTTCAATGTCAAAATGATTGTGTCATTAGTTCAATAAGCTCAATGAGCTTTTTGTTAAGCTTTATATAGGCCAGGGGTTGGCAACCCAAAATGTTGAAAGAGCCATTTTGGACCAAAAATACAAAAAACAAATCTGTCTGGAGTCCCAAAAAATTAAAAGCCTTATATAAGTGTTACAATGAAGTCAACACATGATGTAAGTGTCTATATTAGCTATATTAGCCTACTATCAAAGGCTGACACAAATCTTTGTTGACAGAAATGTTGTATTTTAATTTTTATTCTACGCATTTTTGCGACATTGGAAATCATTAGTAAAATGGAGGCTTCTCACAGGGTGAGATAACTCCTGAAAATTACTGGCTCAGAATGGCCAAAGGTATAGATGTGTGTCCAAGTTTATGGAAACGGCAGGCTGTCTTCTTCTAATGGATTTATTACAATCTTTGCAAGCTGGTCTGTAACAACATGGCACACAAACAACTATCAGAAATGCAGCCAATATTACAGACAGATAATGTGTCGTGAGACATGCAAATATAAATTAAATACACGGAGGACTTAAGTAAAGGAAATTAAATTAGCTCAAATATACCTACAAACGAGGCATAATGATGCAATATGTACATACAGCTAGCCTATTTAGCATGTTAGCACCGATTAGCTTGCTTTCATGCATTGACCAAATACGTCTGATTAGCACTCCAACAAGTCAATAACATCAATAAAGCTCACCTTTGTGCATTCACGCACAGCATAAAACGTTTGGTGGACAAAACGAGACAAAGAAGGAGTGGCATAAAACACATTTTTCTGTGACAGCATCGGAGAAAGTAGTACATGTAAACATAATATGAACAGTGGGATTTCTAACAATTAAGAAGGTGTGTGTCATGTTTGTTCTCCGACAGAAACCATAGTAAAACACAATATATATATATATATATATATATATATATATATATATATATATATATATATATATATATATATATATATATATATTTCAAAAGATGTGCTAAAATGAAAAAAAAAAAAATATATATATATATATATATATATATATATATATATATATATTATTTTATTTTTTTTATTTATTTTTTTTCTTCATTTTAGCACATCTTTGAAAAAGCTCCAGAGAGCCACTAGGGCGGCGATAAAGAGCCACATGCGCTCTAGAGCCACGGATTGCTGACCCCCGATATAGGCTATATAATGTGTGACTTTTAATTATGTAAAACGGACCAAACTTGCCACAAAATTAATAACAACAAGATGAATTATTTCAAAAATGTATTGAAAGTTGCCATCAATCCCGCATTGTCCGTGGTTGACCGAACCCCGAAGCACCCACGGGATCGGCGCCTATGCTTACACGCACACAAAACAATCCCAATCAGTGTGTTTCCCATACACAGCTTCCTTCAAATTCTTTCTCGGCAGCTTATACTCACATTTTCTATTCCACTGCTCATACCTACAAGATGTACCGTACGCATAGGCGTGGGATGTTTAAGTCCAGTATGAGAGAGGTAAAGAGAACCAAACGTTCGCCTGATTGCAGGAACGAGAGCAAGAAATGGGAACAAAATGACGACAAGAAGGTGAGGAAGGACTGAGTGAAAGGGATGTCTTCTATGGCCTGCCTCTGCACCTCTTTCAACCTGCTCACTGAGCCATGCGCTCGGCCTTGTAAACTGCAGTCTGACTTGATTACTTTGTCAGTCTTCTTATGTAAGTGGCTTTTGCTCGCCGCGCGAAATAGGCAAACATGTCCCGCAGAGAGTGGGAGGTGCGAGCGAAGATGCTTAAAGTGAATTTGAGGAAAATAGTATTTTGCAATGTGCAAGAATAATGGAGCATCATTGCCCATATAAATTTTTTTAACAGACCGCTTTAGGTCGTGTCACAAAATATGCTTTGTGTAATCTCCTTGTGCTGCCAATAGAAGGCAATGTAGTTCAGTTGTGGCTGCCTCTGTGAAATTAGTAAGGTATAAAGTAGTCAAGTAAAAATAAGTAAATATATTAAAGGGGCTGTTTGTAACATTTACACAGATACCTAGAGGGCGCCACTTTCCAATGTATTTTACACATTATATCCCGCTCTGTCACGGCTTCTCGTACGTAATGACATGCTTACGTACGTACGTACGTAACACATACACACACATTAGTTTAGGTCAGGGGTGTCAAACTAATTTTAGATCGGGGGCCACATGGAGAAAAATCTACTCCCAAGTGGGCCGGGCTGGTAAAATCACGGCACAATAACTTAAAAATAAAGACAACTTCAGATTGTTTTCTTTGTTTGAAAATAGAACAAACACATTCTGAAAATGTACACATCATAACGTTGTTGTTGTTTTTTTACACTTACATGTTGCGGTTAATAGCATTCTATTTTTATTTGTCGTTATTTATACTTTCTGAATAATTTATGTGTTAATGTTCATCAGTCAACTCATTGGTGTTAAATTTCAATCTAACAAGATGAAAAAATCATATCAAAATCAAATTACAGGATGTTATTTATGTAGTTTGCTCATTTTCCTCGACTGGTGCACTAACGTCATGTGGTTTATTTATTTTTACATATGTAGCATCATCTACAAAGATACAAAGACTTGCTATTGTGACATCTAGTGGACACATTTAGAACAGCAGCTTCTTTCATTCAAAATATTTTGGCTCATTTTTACACTTAGCAAACTCATCCCGCGGGCCGGATAAAACCTGTTCGCGGGCCGTACGATTGACACCCCTGATTTAGGTGTTGTTAGCTAGTAATAGCAATTTAGATAGCTAGCATTAGCTGTCATTGAATGTATATTCTATCATAACAACAACATGACTGCAGAGTGCTTGGCAACAAAGCAGCCGAGCAGTTGTTATATTATCTTCTCTTTCTCATTAATCAACTTGTTAATTTCCTTTTTATAGTTGCTTACTTTGTCCTGTCACGTGCTTCCATCTACATTTTTCAAACTTTAATAAGAATGTATTTCTTGTGTTGTAACAAGCCAGTTTTAGCGGCTATCTTAGCAATTATCTTGCCTGCTCCCCCACTTTTCTCTTTGTGTAACATATTTAGCCTCATCCTCCAGTGATAATGGTACGTGAAAGAAATGTTGTTTATTTGCCACAAAGGAGGATTATTGACTTGGGCAGCGACTCTACGTAATGTATGGAAATATGCAGTTGCTACTGTAGCTGCCTCTGTGTGGAATCGACATTTATGATGTATAATTTACGAATATGTAAATTTGACGATGTATCATATTGTAACTGTATACATTTTCCAAATAAACTTAAATCAGAACGTAAGTCCTGGTTACCGTCAATGCTCAATGCCCAAAACAGAAATTTATTTACGTGTTTTATTCATATTTAGTTGTTTATGTAATGCTTTACACATGAATAGTAACATAATGCTTAAACAGCAATATGGCGGTCACTCCCACACCTCATTTAAAAGGAGTGACCGATTGTAGCTGAGATAGGCTCCAGCGCCCCCCGCGACCCCGAAGGGAATAAGCGGTAGAAAATGGATGGATGGATGGACTGTAACCAACTGTCACTCCTTGAGGTACAGAGTGGTATCACACAATAAAACCAACAGGTCTGCAGCTTATGTGAAGGAAGTAAACTACTCAGACATAATGTGGTAAAATGAAATATTGAAATAAATATCACTTTATAGTGACGAATAGAAAAATAGCAAAAATAGATCCAGTTTAGACCAATCAAACCATAAAATACATACAGAGGAAACCGTTTGCTATAATATTGGATTTCATGTGTATTATAGAATGTATCATATTGTAACTTTATACATGTTCTAAAAAACTTCAACCTTAACCATGACCATAACCATAACCATGGGTGTTTCTCCCACTCAGGACCTTGTCCAGTTAGACACTGCCATCCCAAGGCCAACCTCGGTAGAACATCTCAGGCAATTTTCCATTATGAAAGAAACACTATTAATTTTGTGCTGACCTAATTGTGCAAAATTACATGTTGTGATTACATATTTTAATATTCTCCATGTAATACCAGTGCAGATGCTGTTATATTTTTCTAGCAGATCTGATCATGTGTGTGTGTGTGTGTTTGCACAATAAATACATTGCTCTCTTGACGTTTGTATCTATTCTTTTTATTCCTATTTTCTCATCACTGCGGCAAATGAACACCGTGTATGTTATCTAGCAATGCATTTTGATTTTCAAACATACAGTACTGTTTTCTCCCTGCTCACTCATACACGAAAGGTCAACATGTTGACTGTAAATAGAAAGTGGGTACTCGGTGACAAACTTACACATTTAAAAAATTAAACCTAAACAAATACACATGTATATGTGATGCATGTGTGGATTCAAAAATACAAATATTTTTTATTTTTGTCTTTGAACAGTTGATCCCAACAAAAAAAACTATTTTTAGTCAGTATCATACATGGTCAAAATAGAAAACTGTACTGTACTGTATGTTGTACACATGCTCCAAGACTTTCAACGCAAACATTTTCACTGCATGCTATTTCAAGAGTAACCTTCGACCCTCATCCATGCACACTTGGCAGCTGTCATTTCGAAGGGGTCGGGTAAGAGGCAGCTCAGGGTGCACCTGTTTCACTATTGTCTCAAGATGATCATATGTGCAGGAAAATAAGCCAATCTCTTACCTTTGTACCAAGATGATAATGTCAAAGCCTGGGATGCTCCTGATGTTGACGGACAGGAACACGATGAGCTGGGCCAAGATAAAGCCGGGCCAATGACAGCAGCTGGACAGGCCATTAAAAAAATACACAATTTTTTTTTTTTTTTTTTACAAGCAAGAGTCACAATGTGCCTGTTCTTTCAAAACGCACTGATCCCAAGTCACTGCAGTGTACTGTACTTGCAAGTGAATGTACACACTAGTGAAAGTACTTTTGGGGGTTTATACATAATAAAGGTGCACTTTATCTCTTAATGAGTTAAATATAGCTACATATATTTGCTGTCATTTCTGTTGTGACTGGAAACACTTGCAATAAACATGTTTATGATCAACCAATTTATAGTTAATTGGAAAAAAATTGTTTTATTACCCTAGGATTTGATGAAATATATTTATTTTTATTCATATAGGCTCAAATACAACATATTCAGCTTTATATTTTACGACATGGTAAATATATAAACAAATTATAATAAATAAATGAAATCTAATATTGTATATACAATATAAAATTAAAAATATGCATATATGTATATATATATATATATATATATATATATATATATATATATATATATATATATATATATATATATATATATATATATACATACATACATATATGTATATATATATACTGTACACACATACATATATAAATATATACATATGTATATAATTATATTATGTATGTATATATATACATACATACATATATATACATATATATATACACATACATATTTATGTATATATATACATACATACATATATATACACATACATGCATATATATACACATACATATGTATACATACATACATACATACATACATACATACATATATATATATATATTTATATGTATGTATGTATGTATGTATGTACGTATATAAATACATATGTATGTGTATATATATATATATGTGTGTATGTGTGTGTGTATGTATGTATGTATGTATGTATGCATGTATGTATATATGTATGTATGTATATATATATATATATGTGTGTATGTGTGTGTGTATGTATGTATGTATGTATGTATGCATGTATGTATATATGTATGTATGTATATATATATATATATATATATATATATATGTGTTTGTATATATATATATATATATATATATATATATATATATATATATATATATATATATACATATATTTATATACACATACATAACGGAGTCTATTTAATGAAATAGCCTCTGTATTTTTTTCCCTGACCTAAGGAATATTCTGCTCTACGCCGGTATTGAGCACTGTTTAACGGATAAACCACAGTAACCTCGACTATATATATATATATATATATATATATATATATATATATATATATATATATATATATATATATATATATATATATAGTCAGTGACAGCAGGAAATACATCGGAAGTGATGTCACAAAGTAGGCAGGACTAAAGTTTGTTTTCCACCAATAGCCTAATTGCATCCTCCAGCATGAACATGGCGGCACTACACACTGAGTTTGGAGACCTGGTCCAAATAAAGAAGCAGCTCATATCTGTAACATGGCTTTGTAAAGAAAGAGGACTTTTACAGAGCGCCAAATGGTAAGATGGAGTATTTATAACGGACATGACATTTTGTGACTCTTTGTTGTTTGCCCCTAGCGACGCTCTGGCTTCTATTTTAGCCACATTAGCACACTCAAGTCAAAGACGTAATATAAACTAGCACAACATTCTGCGACTCTAAATAACAGCTTGTAGATGTTGAAAGTGTCTTTATTCATTACGAATCATGGAAGAATAATCAAAATAGCGTTCATAATAAAAGCTAGCTGTCTTGACAAGATGCGTGTTTGATGAAACCCGTGTTATAAATTGTGCTCCTTGTTTAGTGACAAAGTGTTTGAATTACGCACTGGATGTCATTACATTGTAATTGTGCAGGTATAATGTGGCCCCTGGTGGTTTAGCAGAACTGTCATTGATGGCATTACATTGTACAGTTATAATGTGGCCCCTGGTGGTTTAGCAAAACTGTAATCCATGCAATTGATAAATTTATGTTCCCTTTGTGTTCATGATTCAGGGCTTCTGAGTTGGCATTTTCCTTGGATCCTCTCCCTAAAGATGCATTACCCACACCACAACCTTTTTCAGAGGTCTGTGCCGTGCACCCATTCATTCATTTAACCATCCATCTTTTATACCGCTCATTCTCATTAGGTTCATGGGTAAACTGGAACCTGTTCCAGCTGACTTTGGGGTACTGCCTGGGCGAGTCAATAATCTAAACCAGAGCTATTATAGTTAATTGTTCTGGGGCTCACATTTCCAGAAAGCTAACGACTGCGGGGGGCCGTAATTCCCCCTTCACTATTATTTATATATTGAGAACCAGCATCCTCTGTAGTGGACATTTGTTTTTGGCTTTATTTCTTTTGTCAGAGTAACACATTTTAGCAAAATGTAACCCCGTTTTGCAAAATACGAGTGTCCCCTGCAGTGGATGCTGGCCCTTAGGAGGTGAAAATGACAACTATATAAATATATATATATATATATATATATATATATACAACTGGAGCACTCTATTGTTTTCAAGAGTTTGTGGAATTATGTTAGTCTCTCCAAAGTTTTGAACTAAACTCCGGGGCCAATCTGATGTCATTCTTATGTACTGCCGGCTGCTAGTGCAATAGCCTACCTGATCTAAACTAACCAATTACAGTCAGTCCACATGTAGATAAACAACCACACTCACATTCACACCTATTACCAGTTTAGAGTCTCCACATAACCTGACAAGTATATTTTAAGATGTAGGAAGAAAGTACCTGGAGAAAACTTTAAATAATAAAATATTGTGATTGCAATGACAATTTAAATAATAGAAATTGAAAGTTTTTATATTTTATAACACAATAATTAATCAATTTTCAGACTGCATGTTATCATAACCTTCCAAAGAAGCGCAACATTACCACAGCTGAATGAATTTAAGCTACATTTTGATGATCTGGTGACATTATGTGTGTATACATTCTTACCAAAATTTACAATAGAACCGTCATGGAACAATACAAAAATATATTCAATCAAGCCAACCTTCACCAATTGAATAACTCATCAATGAGGTGTGCAACAAGATACACTGTAGAGGAAATATTTCATTATTTCCGCACAAGTGCAGCCACGTTCAGCTGTAGAAAATGGATGAATGGATAGTCTATATATTTGTATTGTTATTTTATTTTATATTTACTGCTGTTATTTGGTTCCAGGCATAACCGTGGTAACAACATTTCCACAAAATAGGAATTATTAATTATAAATGAAATATTTTCATAGTTAAGCTTGTGAAACTTTTTACGACCTTTTAAATACATTTGAAGCCCTCTAGACATGAAACAACACATACATGGTAACCTTTACACTTGTTTGATACAATATAGTAGACATAAGTACAGTTTATTACCTCAGGCTATCAATCTGATGAATGCTGGGAAACAACTCTGGAACTAACCTGTCACTGTGAATGTACTAACTCATGTTCACAGCATCATCTTTTTGCTTTGCTCTCTATTCACTACTGCACTATTATTTATTAGCCTAGCATATATTAGTTATTGAAGTACTTGTTTACATTTGTAGGTAATCGTTAAAATGTATTCTTTACATTGATTCCTCAGAAGAGAGCACCGCCTACCAAGTCAAATGTATTGTGTGTTAAACATACTTGGCAAATAAAGCTGATTCTACAAACCCCGTTTCCATATGAGTTGGGAAATTGTGTTAGATGTAAATATAAACGGAATACAATGATTTGCAAATCCTTTTCAACCCATATTCAATTGAATGCACTACAAAGACAAGATATTTGATGTTCAAACTCATAAACTTTTTTTTTTTTTTTTCAAATAATAATTAACTTAGAATTTCATGGCTGCAACACGTGCCAAAGTAGTTGGGAAAGGGCATGTTCACCACTGTGTTACATGGCCTTTCCTTTTAACAACACTCAGTAAACGTTTGGGAACTGAGGAGACACATTTTTTAAGCTTCTTAGGTAGAATTCTTTCCCATTCTTGCTTGATGTACAGCTTAAGTTGTTCAACAGTCCAGGGGTCTCCGTTGTGGTATTTTAGGCTTCATAATGCGCCACACATTTTCAATGGGAGACAGGTCTGGACTACAGGCAGGCCAGTCTAGTACCCGCACTCTTTTACTATGAAGCCACGTTGATGTAACACGTGGCTTGTCATTGTCTTGCTGAAATAAGCAGGGGCGTCCATGGTAACGTTGCTTGGATGGCAACATATGTTGCTCCAAAACCTGTATGTACCTTTCAGCATTAATGGCGCCTTCACAGATGTGTAAGTTACCCATGTCTTGGGCACTAATACACCCCATACCATCACAGATGCTGGCTTTTCAACTTTGCGCCTATAACAATCCGGATGGTTCTTTTCCTCTTTGGTCCGGAGGACACGACGTCCACAGTTTCCAAAAACAATTTGAAATTTGGAGTCGTCAGACCACAGAACACTTTTCCATTTTGTATCAGTCCATCTTAGATGAGCTCAGGCCCAGCGAAGCCGACGGCGTTTCTGGGTGTTGTTGATAAACGGTTTTCGCCTTGCATAGGAGAGTTTTAACTTGCACTTACAGATGTAGCGACCAACTGTAGTTACTAACAGTGGGTTTCTGAAGTGTTCCTGAGCCCATGTGGTGATATCCTATACACACACTGATGTCGCTTGTTGATGCAGTACAGCCTGAGGGATCGAAGGTCACAGGCTTAGCTGCTTACGTGCAGTGATTTCTCCAGATTCTCTGAACCCTTTGATGATATTACGGACCGTAGATGGTGAAATCCCTAAATTCCTTGCAATAGCTGCTTGAGAAAGGTTTTTCTTAAACTGTTCAACAATTTGCTCACGCATTTGTTGACAAAGTGGTGACCCTCGCCCCATCCTTGTTTGTGAATGACTGAGCATTTCATGGCATCTACTTTTATACCCAATCATGGCACCCACCTGTTCCCAATTAGCCTGCACACCTGTGGGATGTTCCAAATAAGTGTTTGATGAGCATTCCTCAACTTTATCAGTATTTATTGCCACCTTTCCCAACTTCTTTGTCACGTTTTGCTGGCATCAAATTCTAAAGTTAATGATTATTTGCAACAACAAAAAAATGTTTATCAGTTTGAACATCAAATATGTTGTCTTTGTAGCATATTCAACTGAATATGGGTTGAAAATGATTTGCAAATCATTGTATTCCGTTTATATTTACATCTAACACAATTTCCCAAATCATATGGAAACGGGGTTTGTAATTCTGATAATATTAGAAAACAAGACATAATGACTTTCGGAGCCATGGTCTCATTTCATGGCCGAGATGCTACTGTAGTTTTGATATATTTAGTGCATTTAGCAATATGTTTGCATGAAAATCCCTAATTTGGTCCAGAAATATGTAGATTTTGTTCAAAAAACAACAAAATCCACAAAAATTTAAGTGAACCACAAGGCACAAACTACCTTAACAGACAATCAAATTACCCCGTTCACTCACAATTATTTATTATTTATTAATAATGTTTTGTAATCATTATTTTTGTTTCCTGGATTTCATTATTTTTTTGTTCCTATGTCTGATAGGTTTTTGTCCGTGTCTAATATACAGAACAATTTCCCTTGTGGATCAATAAAGTTTGTCTAATCTAATTTAATCTAATCTAATACAAAGGTAAAGTTTTAATAATTTGTTAAATACTGCCCCCTGCTGACAGTTTTAATATTTTCTCAATTTGTACTTTAAATAGTAAAAGCAGTGTTTTTTTGCCTCACTTTCTGAACTACCTTACAGGAGGACATACAAGACCTGGATTCACTATCACTGGCCAAATCTTACTTTGACCTGAAAGAGTATGACCGCGCTGCCTACTTTCTCAAGGGCTGCACCAGTCAGAAGGCCTACTTCCTCTACATGTATTCACGTTATCTGGTATGTGATCATTAGGCTTTGATGTCATTTTCATACCTGATTATTGCGGGGGGCGGTTTTGTTCTTTGTAGTCCGGTGAGAAAAAAAAGGATGATGAGACAGTAGACAGTCTGGGTGAGTACATTATTAATTCAAAAATACATTTAATGTTTTTTTTACTATGACGGCTCACATACGTGGTGTTGTAGGTCCTCTGGAGAAGGGTCAAGTCCGCAATGAAGCTTTGCGGGAGTTGAGAGTGGAGCTCAGTAAGAAGCACCGTGCAGGAGAGCTGGATGGCTTCGCTTTATACCTGTAAGAAGCATTCTCACTCTTTTTCACCAGAGAAAAACAAAGTATTAAATGTGAGTGTGTGGAATGGCAGGTATGGAGTGGTGCTACGAAAGCTGGACCTGCTAAAGGAGGCAGTCGAGGTTTTTGTGGAGGCTATTCACGCACTTCCTCTTCACTGGGGGGCGTGGCTGGAGCTTAGCAACCTGGTCACCAACATCGAGATGGTGAGCTAACGTGTGTACACAACAGTTAAAGCAGTTTATTTATTGGGGAACGTATTTCATGTGGCACAACAGTAAGCATGTTATGACTTATTGCAACAAGTGGATACTAGGGTTGCGCGATATAGCAAATATACAATATGAATGACTTTTTATACTATCATCATATAGTGATAATGCATGTTGATGACACATTCTAGCTCTGTCCCGCAAATTTGACGAAGAAAAGCGAACAAAGGTGTTCTCAACGCATCCTCGCTAGCAACCTAGCGGCTAATGTTCCTCCAACGTGCACCTTCTGAATCATTAATCCTCGCCCCTGTTGCAGCAAATAAACTGTTTCTTACTGGAGTACTAGAGGACAAGGAGTAGCTAAACATGCTACACTTCAGACTGTAAGAGGTTACTAAAAAGCAAAGCTAGCCACTAAGTTAGAGCTCTTGAATATAAACAAGGTGGGCGGATCGATACAAATATCGACACTAACAATACCAAGTATAGTATCAGTATGCGGTTGATACTACAGTGATTAGATATTTCTTACTATCACCAAATCTTTTTAGTTGATTTTGTCATTTTTTAGAATTTCAGTAAATTGCTTTTGATTTTAATTATTTTTCACTGTTGACTTTATTATGCATTTTGTATGTAATAATAGGTAATAAGAAAATGATTAAATATTACTTGTTATTGTCAGATTTAACCATTTAATTATCCTAAATATTTTAAGTATGAACATTAATATGCCCAATAGTGCCCCTCTAACTACTTGGTATAAGATAAATAGCCAAATTTGTAGTATCACCTAAAACTTGTGTCCAAACAATAGAAGAGTGATTGCTTATTACATTTTAACAGAAATGTAGATAGAAATCATGTTACAACAGAAAATTACCAGGTATCAAAAGTAAAAAAAATTGCTAATAATGAACAAATGTTTTGTGAAAATAATACAACCACAAATTATGCAAGATGCTGCCACATACGTCAGCAGCTAAATTAGGAGCCTTTATAACTATTTTAGAATTTTTTTTATTATCATTAAATGACAAATGATTGATCGTGATTATATATACAATATACATGACCGTATTGATTTTAGGCCATATTACCCAGCCCTAGTGAATACCATCTTAAATATGTACCTTCTGCTAACTAGTTGAAGAGTGTTTAATTGTTCTGCATGTCACTATACATCGCTGGTGTAGATAGATAAACAAAAATACATTTTTAGTAAATACAATTTTTTGGAGCAATAAGGTGGAATTGGATAGCACACCTGACCTTTAATGTGCTGGGCACAAGGGTTGGTACTATTTTAAAGTACTATTTTTCTTCATGCAATCATCTAAAACAGTCTTCTTCCTCTTTTAGTTGAAGTTGCTATCTTTGGCAGATTGCTGGATAAAAGACTTCTTCATGGCCCACATGTACACAGAGCTGCAGATGATCAAAGAGGCGCTGCAGAAGTACCAAGACCTGATAGACGCCGGCTTTTCCAAGAGCACTTACATTATCTCGCAGATGGCAGTAGCCTACCACAACATCAGAGGTTTATCTTCTCGCATCTCAGGAGCGCGTTGTACTTTTGTACCATTCGATCTGTTACCTGTTTGTTTGCAGACATCGACCAGGCAGTGGCTCTGTTCAATAAGCTGAGAGAGCACGACCCGTATCGCATCGATAACATGGACACCTTCTCCAACCTCCTCTATGTCAAAGTGAGTTGTTATGTGAGGACTTCTATCAGGACCTTTGTCTGTTTTTCTGATTGCTGTGTTGCTACATCCACAGATCATGAAGCCAGAGTTGAGTTACTTGGCCCACACGCTGGTGGAGATCGACAAGTACAGAGTGGAGACGTGCTGTGTTATTGGTAAGTTGGATTACATTCATGGACAGCACAGTGAAGGTTTCCAGTGTTCCTCCCACTGTTAACAAACATGGATGTTAAGATAATCAAAGATTTAAACAGGCTAATGTGTGGATAGTTGTACTTAAGTTAAACATACAGTATGTACACATATATGTGAGAGCCAATATAAAATTATTTTACCTTTACAAAGAGAATGATCACTTTTGTTTGCAAATGTTGGAGCGGTATTATTAATCAATATGTACATTACAACCACACAGCATTGTAATATTTAGAAATGCAAAGAACAGGTGCAGCAGCTTAAGAAAAGCTTTTTTTGAGCCCAGCATTTTTTCAAAATATTCTTCATAAAAACACTAAATTAAAAAAAAAAATTTTTTAATGGACCCATAGTGTCCAGATGACCAACATTTCACCAGAGTTCTCTCTCTCTCCTGAAAATTAATCTGACAGTCATCTCCCATAATATCAATTAGTTTATAAGTAATGGGTAGATAACTAACTGTACTTGGAACGTCCCCTTTACATTGCCAGGAGCGATATCTTTTGGTGTGACGTCATCTTCATAGACTGTGTGGATAAATGCATGTAAAACTATTATTTTGATCACTTAATTGCATATTTTTGTCGTTCTGGTTCATGATTACTTAACAACTGATGTGGTTAACATTATTAGCAACAACGCATTATAAAATAATCGCCATTTCTAGACTTCCCTGCTCTTCCATCTTTTCTTCTATAGATGTCATAGCATGTGTTTCCTCATGCATGAGGAAACATCAGTAGAAGAGGATGCAAAATAGAATACTAGCGGCTTACCTTCTTTTTCTCTTGTTCTTGAGCATCAGGTCTGCTCTTCTTTCTCTGTTTTTCTGCAGGTTCTGACAGGTTCTCTTTCTCTACTTGAGGTTGCTCACGATTTTTGGGATGGCATTTGGTCTATTAAATATTTTCCATCCAAACTCCGAACAAAAACTTTCTTCTTTGAAGTCAAAACCTTTAAAATGATCGCTGAAAATTACACTCCTCCCGATTGGGCCGTCCAATTTTAAGCGAGTCAAATAGACTGTAGAGGTCCATACTTTCCTCATATTCCCATCAATTAGAAATGTATGCAGGCTGACTCTTTATTTAGTTGTATTGCTATAACCTGCAACATTGCAACTGGCAGACATAGTTAATAATTCATACAAATGATGTGTAAAATATCAAGATTTTGGATGAAAAACACATATTACACAATATTAATTAATAATTAATATTAATTGCCTCCAGTCTTCTGTACGTGACAACAGCAGGCTGGTGCAGGCCTGCCCACATTTTGGAGCTAAAAATGGGCGTTGCAAAATGTTCGTTAAAAAACAAAGCCCCAAATCACTAGTCTATTTTGGTGGGAATTTTACCTGTAGACATCATTTGTAGGTCCAGAACAATTAAATAAATGCCAATGTTACTGTTTAAGGACTTGCGAAGTTGATATTATATTCTCTGAGGAGAATCTCACTCTGCCACACTTTAAAGAAAATACCATCTAAATGTAATGTGTCTAAAACATGAGGGAAAAAAGTCCTGTTTTGCTTAAATTCAATCCATTGTTTCTCTTTTCAAAAGTGAGCATTGTTGTCTTTGTGAGTGTAGGAAATGTAGGTTTTGCCTAATGTGGGTATTTTGCTTTTGAAAGTATGTCATTGATATCCAGATGTGGGTGGGTACATTTACTCCGTTATATTTACCTACTTGTAAGTTCTTGAAAAAATTGTACTTGTCAGAGTGGTTTTATTGTCACAAACCTTTTACTTTTACTTGAGTATTTTTGTGAAGAAGAAACTCTACTTTTACACCATTACATAGAGTTTCATTCTGATCACTACATTTATTTATATCATAATTATTTATCATCTATTGATTAAGGTTTGCAAAGACAAATTCATTTGTCAGCGAGCCTTTTTCCGTAGGCACTGTCACATGACTCTGTTTCGCCAATCCAACCTAAGCTTTAGTGATGTTTGACTCCATTCCACCAATCAAATGGAGCCATGCATTCTACTTGGCTAGGAATAACAAGCTGGTGGTATGATTAAATAGAAACCTACGTGTTTAATAAGTGTCAGAATGTTCCCAAAATAAGACACCAGCACATCCCGACTGTCAGAGAGTACTGAGAGAACAAAATTATTTGACTAATCAGAGTAATGTAGTGCATTAAAATATACTGACTGTAAAAAGTTACATTACATCAGCACAAATCTCCAATGATTACTTTCAAACTCGTGAAAAGAACATTTGTATCATGTGCTGTCATCTGTGTCTGTAGAAATGTTCACATTTCAGCCCATAATAATTCCACTTCCAACTAGAGAAGCCATGCTGCAGTAAATTGTATATGAATGTTATGTTTTACAGACACACCCTCACATCAACTACAATTGTAGTCCAAGAACCATTAAAAATTACCGTATTTTTCGGAGTGTAAGTCGCTCCGGAGTATAAGTCGCACTGGCCGACAATGCATAATAAAGAAGGAAAAAAACATATATAAGTCGCACTCGAGTATAAGTCGCATTTTTGGGGGAAATTTATTTGATAAAACCCAACACCAAGAATGGACATCCATCCATCTATTTTCTAACGCTTATTGCCTTTAAGGCAATTTAAAATAAATAAAGAATAGTGAACAACAGGCTGAATAAGTGTACGTTATATGACGCATAAATAACCAACTGAGAATGTGCCTGGTATGTTAACGTAACATATTATGTTAAGAGTCATTCAAATAACTATAACATATAGAACATGCTATACGTTTACCAAACAATCTGTCACTCCTAATCGCTAAATCCGATGAAATCTTATACGTCTTGTCCAGTGGTTCTTAACCTTGTTGGAGGTACCGAACCCCATCAGTTTCATATGCGCATTCACCGAACCCTTCTTTAGTGAAAAATAAAATGTTGTTTTTTTTCAAATTCAAGACAAATTTATATGTTTTTGGTAACACTTTAGTATGGGGAACATATTCTAAGTAACAAAGACTTAATTTAGAGTTATTTGGACACTAGGGGAACATATTCTAAGTAATAAAGACTTAATTTAGAGTTGTTTGATTAGGGCTAGGGTCAGGGTTATAATAAGGACATGCCGAATAAGGCATTAATAAGTACTTAATAAAGACTAGTTAAGAGCCAATATGTTACTAATTTGCATGTTAATAAGCAACTAATTAATGGTGAATATGTTCCCCATACTAAAGTGTTACCATGTTTTTTTTACTGGTGCACAAAATGAATCGTGCATGAACATCACCTTGTTCAAACAACAAAACCAACACAGTGCATAAACTCACAACAAATTACACACCTGCAAATCAGTCAGCTGTTGCCGTATCCGTAATACGCCGTTAGGGAGAAGTTTGTATATACACGATGAGTCGGGTGTGTTTTGACCTCCGCCGAACCCCTGAGGCCGACTCACCGAACCCCTAGGGTTCGATCGAACCCAGGTTAAGAACCACTGGTCTAGTCTCTTACGTGAATGAGCTAAATAATATTATTTGATATTTTACGGTAATGTGTTAATAATTTCACACATAAGTCGCTTCTGAGTATAAGTCGCACCCCCGGCCAAACTATGAAAAATACTGCGATTTATAGTCCGAAAAATACGGTAGCTACTAAATAAATCAGAAGTTACTCAATACAGTTTTTTCACGGAATACTTAAATACTCTTACTCAAGTAATTATTTTGATGACTACTTTTTACTTTTACTCCAGTCATATTATTCTTAAGTGCTGGTACTCTTACTTGAGTACACTTTTTTGAGTATTCTACCCACCTCTGATGGTTTTCCAGGTTGTCATTGACCTCAACAGTGTGGATGTTTGTTGTGTTGCAGGTAACTACTACAGCTTGCGCTCGCAGCACGAGAAGGCAGCTCTGTACTTCCAGCGAGCGCTCAAGCTGAACCCTCGCTGCCTCAGCGCCTGGACCCTCATGGGCCACGAGTACATGGAAATGAAGAACACCTCAGCTGCCATCCAAGCTTACAGGTGTGCCACAGTCGCTTTCTATGATGGAGAAAAAATGTGCCTTGACTCTGTGTGTGTGTGTGTGTGTGTGTGTGTGTGTGTGTGTGTGTGTGTGTGTGTGTGTGTGTGTGTGTGTGTGTGTGTGTGTGTGTGTGTGTGTGTGTGTCAGACACGCCATCGAAGTGAACAAGAGGGACTACAGAGCCTGGTACGGTCTAGGTCAGACTTACGAGATTCTCAAGATGCCTTTCTACTGCATGTACTACTATAGAAAGGCTCACCAGCTCAGGTTTGTGTGAACTTTTGTTTGGAGGATTGAAGGACAGTTTTTCGTCACACTGATGTTTTCCTGCAGGCCCAACGACTCCCGCATGTTAGTCGCTTTGGGTGAAAGCTACGAAAAACTGACGCAGCAAGCAGAAGCCAAGAAGGTAGACAAAATTGAAATGTTGTTACTTTTGTGCTGGCTTTTATTTAATGATTTTGTTTTATTTGTAGTGCTACTGGAGGGCGTACTCTGTTGGAGATGTAGAGAGAATGGCTTTACTCAAACTGGCCAAGTAGGTGACACTCATTAATAGAGAGTACCATCATTTCCGGGCTATAGAGCACAATTGTTATGCAAAACTAACTTTTCATACCTATTGGTACCTGTTTTTGTGAATTTGGGATCGGCACAAGTCCAGAAAATGTGGAATCAAACTAAGGAGGCATGGCAGAGATACTTAAAAAACAATCTTGCCTTCATGGATAATTTCTCCTAATGAGCCATTTGGAATTTGCCCCATTTGTGACGTTTTTCCAAGTGTGACGTCAGCGGATATCCCCATATATGGTAGAAATGTACCCAAAGTGCTTTGCGCGAGTCCGCCGTTGTAGTCCGTCCGTTTGTGTCGTCAATAAGTTCCTTCTTTGTTTCTGTCCTCTTGTTGTGGGGCAGACTGGTTCATACTTGCACATGCATCCTCCGCTGTTGCCATTTCTAAAGCAAAGTATTGTATTGTTCTAACTTAGATCTTTTAGTAGACTCCATATGCAAGCGCAAAAAACTACAGCATGGCTAACGGGGAGAAGACTGTCAAAGAGGAGGCACGTAAATAAGACCGCCCACAAAACGGCACACCCTGAAGAGACAGTCAGAAAGCGGCTCGAAGGCGGTCTTTAAAACAGAATCTATGCACAATTTTGACCAACCAAGCACCTTTACATGGTATGTCGATCACAAGGAAGTGTTTTACTTTAAGCTGCACCCACCTAATTTTTTATTACAAAACATATTTTGCAGCTATATTAGGCGCGCACGTCGATTAGCTGCAGGTGTACGCATTGAAACATGAAATATTTAGACAGGCGTTTTTGTCCATTCGAAAGACAGGGTCTGTAACACGTGTACAGCCAACAGCAGAGCGTTGTCTTCGTCCTTCTCCACCTGCTCGCCAAAACTGCTGAAGCCGTCTTCTTCGGCACGTGGTGGTTTGCCCTTTTAGGTGGTGGTGGATTTTCTTTTTGCTCCGTGCACCGGGTTTTTACTTTTTCGATGGCCGTGACGATCTTCTTTGACTTCGGGGTCCATCATGCGCATTTTGCCGACGTGCGGGTCAAAAATTTCGTAATTAACCAAACCGGAAGTGATGACACGGTTTGGCCGGCGCGGAGAGAGAACACAGCATGTCAAGTAAGTTGTGTCCACGTTTAAATAAGTATTTAAAGGGAAACTGCACTTTTTGGGGAATTTTACCTATCGTTCAGCTGAGATAGGCTCCATCACCCCTGACCCCGAAAGGGACAAGCGGTAGAAAATGGATGGATGGATGGGTTCACAATCATTATGACATGACGACAGATTTTTTTTTTTTAATGCATTCTGACTTTCTCTATTTCGCCCATAAAACCCAATAGATAGCCATTCAAACCCCCCCCCCAACAATACTCAATTTATATTTGGTGACTTGAATATTAACCAAGTATTAATGATATTGTTGTTATAAGTGCTAACGCTTCCCATAGCGGCGCCATTAACACTACCGTGTGTCCCTATGACCATCGAGTGGTCTGCTGCTTTCTTGCTTCCTTGCCGCATAAACGTTTATTGTACATCATAAATCATGTATCTCACCCGGACAGAAGAAGTCAGAGTAGGTATTCCAACAAGTTGGTACACTTTGACAGACATTTAGGCCCCAAAAGTGGCATAAACGACACAAAGACGTTTGGTTCCCTCCCCTGCCCCCACACTCTGTTTTGTTTGTGAGGTTTATGAGACATTCTTCATTTAAATGGCAATATATGAACATCCTAGCAGCCAGCATCCTAATGACAGCAGACATTGCACAGTAAGTGATGTTTGTTGGCTCTCATGAAGTCTGCAGTGAGTAATCAGTGATGAAGAAAAAAAAGCAAACGTTGCGATGCGTTTTTTTTTAATTATTGCGCCGTGTGTGCTTAAAATGATCAGAATATGTAAATGTTAAGTTTTATAGGCAGAATCGCATTTATTTAGTATTGAGAATGCAAAAAAATAACATCCGTCAAAAGTGCTGTTACCCTTTAACAGTGGAAAAGAGGGTCAATGATGGACCTGTGTTCCTAATAATATGGCCTTGACAACAGGGAAGACATGCGAGGGAATGAAAGTCAGGTGTGTGTGGGGGTGGGGTCAATGTGCTGCCACTCTTCACGGACGGATGTGCTGCGTCACACCGGAACAATCCATAAATCAGCTGCAACATTGTATAAAGCTCATGTTTCTAACGTTGGAAAAAAGTAGCGGCTTATAGACAGGAAATGATGGTTCATCTGCAAAGTTTTTGTTGATCTGGTGTCTGGTGTCAGGCTCCATGAGCAGCTGAACGAGAGCGACGACGCCGCAGAGAGTTACGTGCGTTACATCCAAGACGTCTTCTCCTGTGGAGTAAGAATTTAAAATACACTCTTGAAAATGAAATCTGAATTCAGCCAACTTTGCTCACGATGAATTTGATCTGACAGGAACGATTGGAGCACACGGACGTTAGCACGGCCCTCAAATACCTCGGTCAGTATTATTTCAAGAACAAACTTTACGACGAGGCGTCACTCTGCGCACAACGCTGCTGCGACTACAACGACGTGAGTGCTTCACACCTGTTAGTGTCCAAGGTGCTTCAAGGTGCTAACTGCTCTACTTGGTTTGTTTAAAGGCACGGGAAGAAGGCAAAGCTTTGTTAAGGCAGATCTCTCAGGTGAAAGATCAGGCTGAGATGCCAACAGGTGTTCTGTTTGCACCGCTCTCCAACAATAACAACAACAACACAACACCCGCCAGGAGAGTCGTACCTCTCCATGTCATCCCCTTCACACCCTGACTGCTTTGTTTTCTTCCAATATTTGGATTATGTTGCTTTATAATGTATTAAGAACACTTTGTTTGTTGCATACATTTTGATATTAAAATGACTTTTCTGCATAAAACATGAGTCATTTTCTTTTTCATGATAAAAGCACAAATGTAAGAACAACTCTTGTAATGATTAATGTAATGCAAATACCCCTGAGATCTACAACCCATATTAAACATTTATGTATATTTCAGGCTGCCCAATATTTGTTCTTTTTATATTTGGATGTATCAAATAATGTGGTATACCTAATGTGTATTGATCTGTCTTTAGTTGTGTGTACAATGTAACTTGTGTTTTAGCCAGGTTTTTCATCTCAATGGGATTTTTTTCCTGATTAAATACAATAATTTGACTGCAAATATTTTGGGAACAAATGTACCTTATATTTTAGGTGTAAATATTATTTTGGTCAGAGGTGTACCTAATATTTTGGCCAAAACTATTATTTTGCCTGTGCTTATTAAGGACACAAGTGTACCTAATATTTTGCCCTGAACTCTATTTTTTGCGGCATGCCTAATATTTCAGCCAAAACTGTTCGTAATATTTATATTGAATATACACATGTTATACTAATATATACTTAATATTTTGGCTGAAAAACAATATTTTATCTTTGTGTGTACCTAATATTTTAGCACCAGGCCCAGGAGTGTCTATTATAATGGTCACAAGTGTGCCTAATATATTGGCCTAAACTCTTTTCCTAATATTTTGACCTCGGTTGGGTTGACTGCTAGTGTGTCTATCATTTTGTACTGAACTATTATTTAGGGTGTGCCTAACATTTTGACTGCTGTTATACCTATTGTTGAAGTACCGGTACCTAACATTTTGACCTTGGCTGTACCTAATATTTTGACTACTGTTGTACCTATTGTAGATGTACCGGTACCTAATATTTTGACCTTAGGTGCACCTAATATTTTTGTCACAGTTGTACTTAATATTCTGTCTGCAAAGAATATTGTGTCTGAGTGTAACAAATATTTTGACCCCAGTGGTGCCTAAATTTTGAACTTGGGTGTACCTAATATTTTGACTGCTGTTATTGTCGATGTGCCTAACATTTTGACCTTCAGTGTACCTAATATTTTGACAAAGGTGTGCCTACTATAATCCCAAGTGTACCTAATATTTTGGCCTGAACTCTTATAATATTAGTTGTGCCTAATATTTCAGTCACAGGTATACTTAATATTTTGTCTGAAAATAAAATTGTACCTTTGGGTGTACCTAATATTTTGACCTCCCGGTGTGCCTATTATGGTCACAAGTGAACCTAATATTTTGGCCTAAACTACCGGTTTTATTTTAGATGTGACTATTGTATTCCTAACTGTGCCTAATATTTTGGCCTACACTATTATGTTGGGTATACCCAATACACTAATGCATTAGTACAGTAACTAATGTGATTTGAGGACATGAGTTGTAAGGATGAATGCATGGTAAATCCATGTGTCATTTTAATTTCACACCTGGCAATCTGCCTTAACACCTTGACACATTCTATAAAACACAAAGTACAGTTTGTTGATAATTATTTGTGTCATAGAAAAAAACAAAAGATTTGATCGAAGGTATAAAATGCTTAAATTAAAAAAAAAAAAAATCATTGATTGATATCTTTACTCGTTGCGTTGAATGGAAATAAAATAAAATAAATGAGAACAGTAGATTTAGCGGACAAGTTCCACGTGGTCGTCCACAGGACTGCTGATGCTGCGAATACTGACTTGGTTGTGCACATGTTGGAGTCGTTGCTTCTGCACGCTGTGCTGAACGCCGTAAGCAAAGTAAATGATTAGACCTGTTTGAAAGCAAACAAATAGTAGTAACTGGTAAAGAAATATGATGATGATAATTAACAAAGAAAAGATGAGAAAGAAAGGTTCATTATTGTGATGAGTATCAATATTGGGGACATACCTATAGCCATCCACACTGCATAGCGTATCCACGTGTCTGATCCAAGTTGAACCATCAGGTAAATATTGATCAAACTGCTCAATATAGGAAGCATCGGCACTAAAGGGACCTGGAGGTGTGAATGGACAAACACACAACAATCTCAATGGGGTTGAGGTCAGGGCTCTGTAGTTCAACTAGTCTTTATAGCCTACACGTAATATGAGGAATGGAAGCTGTCGAGCCAGACTTACCATGAAAGCAGCTGTTGTCTGACTTTGCGGTTGTCTCCAAATGAGGAGGAGAGTAAAGATGAGCATCAGCGTCACCATGACGACACAGAGCACGCTCCACCACTCTGACGACTGCAATGAGCTCACAGCTTGCGATACGAACAAACTCAAGATGGTGGCTAAAAGTACTGAGGAATAAATATTTCTCCTGAAAATCAGTGGGTGTTTATACTTATGAACTTATTCTATATCATCATGATCATTTATGAAGAATACTTACTGATGAAAACACTCAAAACAGAAACATTCTTTGAGGTCCGTGAAGTACATTGTGAACCAGGGAAGAATAATCCACTGACTGTAAATGTTTCCTGTTTGTTGTCATTAGGAGGAACACTGAGGTCTACTTGGTATCTGTGTATACATGTAGAAATATTACAAAATACATTTATTCATCTAAAACTTATCAACTTCATTGTTTTCCAACACATGTTTGGAATACTAATAAAGACTTATTTTTGTTTACAACATCAACACAAAGCTACGACTTCAGCAGATGTCTAACATACTAATGAAGAAAGCAACTAAGTCATAAATTAAAACCTTACCAGCTCTAAAAAAAAACATCTGTTGTTTCTTATGATCTACCGAAAAACATTACCTACAGCAAAAAACACTAATCAAAGATCCTCTATTTGTCATGTGGAGCGCTGTGCTGTTTTAAAAAATCTACCACAAAAAAAGTTTGTCAAAGATTCTCTATAATATTACAGAAACACACTGCTGTTTTTAAAAAATCTAACATAAAAACGCTCATCAAAGATCCTCTATTTGGGAGGAGGGTGCCGTTTAAAAAAAAATCTACCACAAAAACCCTCGACAAAGATCCTCTATATTACAGTAACGTGCTTTGTTTTTTTATAAATACACCACAAAAAACACTCATCAAAGATCCTCTATTTGGGAGGAGTGTGCAGTGTTTTTGAAAATCGACCAGGGTGTACGCCGCCTTCCGCCCGATTGTAGCTGAGATAGGGTCCAGCGCAGAAAATGGATGGATGCATACCACAAAAACGCTCATCAAAGATCCTCTACTTGGGAGGAATATGCTTGTGTTCTTAAAATCTACCACCAAAACACTCATCAAAAATCATCTATTTGAGAGAAATGTGCTGTGTTTTAAAAAATCTACTATAAAAAAATTCTCTATTTGGTTGGACTGTGCTGCTTTTAAACATATATATATATATATATATACACACATATATATATATATATATATATATATATATATATATATATATATATATATATATATATATATATATATATATATATATATATCCATCCATCCATCCATTTTCTACCGCTTATTCCCTTTGGGGTCGCGGGGGGCGCTGGAGCCTATCTCAGCTACAATCGGATGGAAGGCGGGGTACACCCTGGACAAGTCGGCCCTATATATATATACATATATATATATATATATATATATATATATATATATATATATATATATGTATATATATATATATATATATATATATATATATATATGTATAATAATACATACTTGAACATTATAACAATGTTTAATATATTTGAACAAGCTGTGGTTTTAAAAAATTTACCACAAAAAAACGCTCATTAAAAATCCTCTATTTGGGAGGAATGTGCCGTTTATTTTAAAAATATACCACAAAAACGCTCATCAAAGATTCTCTATTTGGGAGGAGTGTGCGGTGTTTTTAAAAATACACCACAAAAACGTTAATCAAAAAAACTCTATTTGGGAGAATGTGCTAAAAATTTATAAAAAAAAAAAAAAAAGTTGCTCCTTAAAGATTCTCTATATTACAGGAATGTGCTGCTGGTTTTAAAAATCTACCACAAAAACACTCATCAAAGATCCTCTGTTTGGGAGACGTGTGCTGCTTTTTTAAAAAAATCTACCACAAAAACGCTCATTAAAAATCCTCTATTTAGGAGGAATGTGCCGTTTATTTTAAAAATATACCCCAAAAACGCTCATAAAAGATCATCTATTTGGGAGGAGTGTGCAGTGTTTTGAAAAATACACCAAAAAACCGCTCATCAAAAATCCTGTATTTGGGAGGAATGTGCTGCTGTTCTTAAAAATCCACTACAAAAACGTTCATCGAAGATCCTCTATTTGGGAGAGGAGTGCTAAAATGGATAAAAAAGATGCCCCTTAAAGATTCTCTATATTACAGGAACGTGCTATGCTGCTGACTTTGAAAATCTACCACAAAAATGCTCATCAAACATCCTCTATTTGGGAAGAATGTGCTGCTGTGTGCTTTGTTTTTAAAAATATACCACAAAAACGCTGCCCAAAGATCCTGTTTGGGAGAAGTGTGCTGCTTTTTTCAAAACTCTACCACAAAAACACTCATGAAATATCCTCTATTTGGGAGGAATGTGCCGGGTTTTTAAAAAATCTACCGCAAAAACGCTCATCAAAGATTCTCTATTTGGAAGGAATGTGCTGCTGTTCTTAAAAATCCACTACATAAACGGTCATCAAAGATCCTCTATTTATTTATTTATTTGAATTAGGACAATGCATATTCATCAACAT
This sequence comes from Nerophis lumbriciformis, assembly GCF_033978685.3. NCBI lineage: Eukaryota > Metazoa > Chordata > Actinopteri > Syngnathiformes > Syngnathidae > Nerophis > Nerophis lumbriciformis. The sequence goes on along the minus strand of NC_084556.2, from coordinate 19,011,660 downwards.
AGAGCAACAATGTAAATATGCCGGAGTTTTAGCACAATATCTAATTTTCATCTGTTATCCTGGGAGAAGAGTGCTAAAAATGTATCAAAAAGATGCCCATTAAATATTCTCTATATTACAGGAACGTGCTGCTGGTTTTAAAAATCTACCACAAAAAGGTTATTTAAAGAGCCGTTATATTAAAACAACGTGCCTCAATTAAAAATTTAAAAAATCCACTAAAACGCTAGTCAGAGATCCTCTATATCAGTGTTTTTCAACCACTGTGCCGCGGCACACTAGTGTGCTGTGAGATACAGTCTGGTGTGCCGTGGGACATTATCTAATTTCACCTATTTGGGTTCAAAATATTTTTTGCAAACCAGTAATTATAAACTGCAAATGATGTGTTGTTGAGTGTCTGTGCTGTCTAGAGCTCGGCAGAGTAACCGTGCAATACTCTTCCATATCAGTAGGTGGCAGCCGGTAGCTAATTGCTTTGTAGATGTCGGAAATAGCAGAAGGCAGCGTGTAGGTAAAAAGGTGTCTAATGCTTAAACCAAAAATAAACAAAAGGTGAGTGCCCCTAAGAAAAGGCATTGAAGCTTAGGGAAGGCTATGCAGAACCAAACTAAAACTGAACTGGCTACAAAGTAAACAAAAACAGAATGCTGGACGACAGCAAAGACTTACTGTGGAGCAAAGACGGCGTCCACAAAGTACATCCGAACATGACATGACAATCAACATTGTCCCCACAAAGAAGGATAAAAACAACTGAAATCTTCTTGATTGCTAAAACAAAGTAGATGTGGGAAATATCGCTCAAAGGAAGACATGAAGCTGCTATAGGAAAATACCAAAAAAAAAGAAAAAAGCCACCAAATTAGGAGCGCGACACAATAACTAAAACACTACACACAGGAAAACAGCAAACAACTCCAAAAAAGTCAGGGCGTGATGTGACAGGTCGTGACAGTACACCTACTTTGAGACAAGAGCTATATTGATGGATGGTTGGTTATGCTTTAAAGTCATATCCAACAATTGCGACGACAATTTTTTACTTTCAACTGAGTTTTGTTTTTTAATGATTTCTGCTGGTGGTGTGCCTCTGGATTTTTTCAACGCAAAAAAGGTGCCTTGGCTCAAAAAAGGTTGGAAAAACACTGCTCTATATTACAGGAACTACTGCTGATTTTAGTAATCAATCAATCAATCAATCAATCAATTCCATTATTGTCATTGTCATAATAACACTTAAGTCATACATGTCAACGAGATTTTGTTTGAGCTTTGTCTAGCTGCTGCAGAAGCAAAGATTGTCCATATAGCTGTTTTTAAAAAGGTGCAGCAAAACGCTAGTCAAAGATCCTCTATATTTTTAGTAACCAGCTGCAAAAACAAAGGTTGTCCATTGGCAGGAGTGCTCACACTGGTCTGCTCTGATATGTTCAGCAAGCCGCTGCAGTGTTTGACAGTACATGAAAAAAAAAGTCTAAGAGTAATCCTGTAAGTACTAGAGTACAGCATATGTGTAATATTACAGTGTAGTGCTGAGTATTACCTTAATATGAGGATGCAAATGGCAACAAGGGTGTATGCAAACAAGGTGCCGATGGACATCATGTCAACCAGAGCCTTCAGGTCAAACAGCAACGCCATGATTGCTGCACAATGAGCAGCAAACAACAAGTGGCCTCCTCTCATTGAGTTTGTATGGTTGTTGTAATTGTTGTTTACCTGCGACGACACCTGAAACCAGAGTAGCGATGACAGGACTTTGTCTGTCACTCATCTTGCTGAGCGGGCTGAAAAGAAGGCCGTCCCTCGCCATGGCGAAGAGCACTCTGGGCATTGGGAACATTGAGCCCAGCAGGCTGGGAGAAAAATAAATAAATCAATTCTCTTTCACACTAAAAAAAAAAACGTGAGGACGCTGCGTTTACCTTGTGGACAGAGCGCACAGAGACCCCACGGCCACCGCGTACTTTGCAGGACCCCAGCCCACGTAGGTGAAGGCTGCAGGTAGCGGGCTGTTGGCGCTCAGCAAATAGTACGGCATCAATAAGGTGAGGGCGGCCGACACGCCGAAATAAGCCAGGAAGCAGATGAGGAGGGACGCCACGATTCCCAGCGGGATGGATTTTTGGGGGTTCTGAACTTCCTCTCCTGGAGAAAATGGAAAATATGTTTTTAGGGCGTATAATGACCTGACGTAACATGACAAAGTACATCTAATGAGATGAATATAAGATCAATATTATTCATTATTTAACAACATTTTCAATATTATGGTTTCCTATTTGCCCCACTTGTGATGCAGGCAGTGTAATATCTCAAACTGTGGTAGGTGGGCTCCATCTAGTGCGGGGGTCGCTATCCAGGGCTCCCTGGCGCTTTTTCAAAAATGTATGAAAATGGAAAAAGATGAGTGAAAAAATAGATTTTTTGTTTTAATACGGTTTCCGTAGGAGGACAAATGTGACACACACCTTCCTAATTGTTAGAAATCCCACTGTTTGTATTAAACATGCTTCACTGATGAGAGTATTTGGCGAGCGCCGTTTTGTCCTATTCATTTCGTCAGTCCTTGAACTCACTGTAGTTTGTGTACATGTATAACTTTCTCCGACACTGCCACAGAAAAACTTGTTTTATGCCACTCCTTCTTCATCCCATTTTGTCCATCAAACTTTTTATGCTGTGCGTGAATGCACAAAGGTGAGCTTTGTTAGATGTTATTGACTTGTTGGAGGGCTAATCAGGCATATTTGGTCACTGCATGAGTGCAAGCCAACATGCTAGTTAGGCTAGCTTGCATCATTATGCCTCGTTTGTAGTTATATGTGAGCTCATTTAATTTCCTTTACTCATGTCCTATTGAATTCATATTTGCATGTCTCATGACATATTATCTGTATGTAATTTTGGCTGCATTTCTGATAGTTGTTTGTGTGCCATGTTGTTCCAGACCACAGCTTGGAAAGATCTATTAACTTGGACACACACATCTATACCTCACTCTATGCCAGTAATTTCCAGGAGTTATCTCACCCTCTGAGAAGCCTCCTTTTTACTAATGCTTCCAATGTTGTAAAAATGTGTAAAATAAATATTACATTTCAACATTTCTGTCAACGAAGATTTGCGTCAGCCTGCGACACATAGTCATTTTGATAGTAGGCTACTATAGCTAATATAGACACTTACATCAAGTGTTGCCTTCATTATAACACTTATGTAAAGCTTTTATTTTTTTGCGGCTCCTGACAGATTAGTTGTTTGTATTTTTGGTCCAATATGGCTCTTTCAACATTCTGGGTTGCCTACCCCTGATCTAGTGGTACGCCAAAAAAGTCTGTAAATATGTACTGTACATGGAGTATCATGTTGGTGATGTTTGTGCATTGTGTGTAATGTTACAGTGGCCAAAATATTAAATATACTTGTTAAATAAAACCTCTGTCCTGTTTTTAATGAATCCTTAGGCCTACTGCGCTACTGTATTTTAATGTTGATCATTATGGTAATTTTTTCTCAGGTGGTGCTTTCGGAAAAAAATTTGAGAGCGACTGTTCTAATCTGTTAGCAGTATTTTTATGAATATGATATTATTACGTGTACCTGTTGTTGCAATGCAGTCAAAGCCAACAAATGCATAAAAGCAAGTAGCAGCTCCTGCCAATGTTCCCTCGAAGCCAAAAGGGAAAAATCCTCCTGTGCCATAACTCAAAGTTTCATTCATCGTTTTGTTTCTGCCACAGAAAGAAACGACACAATTAATATTATATAACCCATAACGTATTTACTGTAAATACCATAGAAGCCTGAGGCTCCAATGGAGCCAGTATGATTATAAAGGATTCATCTAGTTAATAATTACAGATGTGTCTCAATACTTATGTCCGTGTTATGGATGATAATTAAAAAAAAGGTGAATACTCATATGCATTGATGAGATCCTCTTCACGGGTGTACCAGTTGTTGATGTCGCCCTTTATGAAGCCAGCAAGGATAACAAAGAGCAGCACTAAGATGTTGACGGCTGTAAAGACCTTATTCACTATGGCCGACTCTTTGACGCCGAATGCAAGGACACCTAAAGAGGACAAGGACACACACAAGGCATCACAAACTAGTTGACCTTTTTAACTAATACTGAAATAATACAAATTAATATTTGAATATTTTGTGAGGGAGTTTAAAAACATGCCTGCCAAGAGCATAATCAGGCCAGCAGCGAAGAAGTCTGGGTAAGGAGCTAATCCTGGCAGGTCCATGGCAGCGTGTTTGCCCAGGGAGTTGGCGATGTTATTCCCAATGAGTTCATCAAAAGTTCCACTCCACGCTCTGGCCACACTTGAGGTGCCTGACAACAACAGTGAGACGTTTAAAAAAAAAAATGTAATATCCAAACATGTACAGTATTTAGTAAGGAAGGATTATATTTACCCAGTGGCGCTATGAAAAAAATGGCAAGGCGCCAACACTTACGGCAGTCTTTGGTCTATTACAGTGGTTCTCAAACTTTTCTCACCAAGTGCCACCTCAAAAAACACTTGGCTTTCCAAGTACCACCATAATGAACAATATTAAAATACAGTATTGCCATTGCATTCGTTGCTAGGCAGATTTTATAGGGCACAATAAATTCCATAGCAAATTTTATAGGGCACAATTATTGTCAGCACACTTGTTGCTGGGTTAGTTTAATAAGGTGTGATTCATTCCATAGCACTTGTTGTTTAATGAGTTCTATAGGGGACAATATTGTTTTACCATTTGTTGCTAGGCAGATTTAATAGAACACAATTAATTCCATAGCGCTTGTTGCTAGGTAAGTTTCATAGGGCACAATTATTGTCATTGCAATTGTTGCTTAATGAGTTCCAGAGGGGACAATTATTGTTTTAGCATTTGTTGCTAGGCGGATTTAATAGAACACAATTAATTTCATAGTACTTGTTGCTAGGTAAGTTTCATAGGGCACAATTATTGTTGCTGCAATTGTTGCTTAATGAGTTCTATAGGGGACAATTATTGTTCTAGCATTTGTTGCTAGACAGATTTAATAGAACACAATTATTTCCATAGCGCTTGTTGCTAGGTAAGTTTCATAGGGCACAATTTTTGTTGCTGCACTTGTTGCTTAATGAGTTCTATAGGGGACAATTATTGTTTTAGCATTTTTTGCTATGCAGATTTAATAGAACACAATTAATTCCATAGCGTTTGTTGCTAGGTAAGCTTCATAGGGCACAACTATTGTCATTGCACTTGTTGCTTAATGAGTTCTATGGGGGACAATTATTGTTCTAGCATTTGTTGCTAGGCAGATTTAATAGAACACAATTAATTCCATAACGCTTGTTGCTAGGCAAGTTTCATAGGACACTTAATGTCATAGCACTTGTTGCTCGGCAGATTTCATAAGGCTCAATTCTTTGTCATGCCACTCATTTCAAAGGGCAGAATTATTGACGGAATTATGGTCAAGGCAATCGTTGCTAGGCAGATTTAATTTGGCTAATTATTTGTCATAGCATTTATTGCTAGGTGGACTTCATTGCACACAATTTTTGTCATAGCACTTGTTGCTCGGCAGATTTTGTAAAAACTAATAAAATTGCATCAAATAATAGAACTTGCTGCCAGGCAGATTTAATAGGGTACAATTATTGCCATGGTACTTGTTTCTCGGCAGATTTCATCAGGCACAATTATTGTACTTGCACTCGTTGCGACCCCGTAAGGGACAAGCGGTAGAAAATAGATGGATGGATGGACAATTACTGTGATAGCACTTGTTGCTAGGCAGATTTCATAGGTGACAAATACTGCGATAGCACTTGTTGCTGGGTGGATGTCATAGGTCACAATTTATTCAATAGCACATATTGCTCGGCAAATATTGAACACAATTTTTGTCATAGCATTTGTTGCTGAGCGCATTTTATAGGTGACATTAAATATCATATGTTGCTAAGCAAATTTCATAAGGCACAATTAATATTGCTCGGTCACAATAATTGCAATAGCACTTGTTGCTAGGCAGATTTCATTGGGCACCATTATACATTGCAAAAACTGAAATCCTTAGTAACAATATATACCAGTACCTGAAATCAAGGTTAAACAATACTTAGATTGAACAATATATATTTTTTCTTACCAGACACTTAATACTGAATGCTAGTTGGAATCTAAACGACAATCTAAGTGAAGATATACAGTTCTACTTAAAATAAGAGAACAACACAGTACTTTTTACTTGTCACAAGCATTTTGGCATATTAAATATTACATGCTTGTTTTAAAGGCTTAATTGGCCACATGCGTTGACAGCACCTTTTAGCTCTTATTTCCAAAATTGTGTACACTACTGAATTGGGGTCTTATGGCCGCTTATGTGGACACTTATACTGCCATATGGTGGTGTCAGAAGAGTATAACATACAATGGAATTTGGAAAAAAAACGTGTAAAAATAAGAATTAGCATGTCACTAAACGTGAAGTACACGTTTGTTACTTATGGACTAAGTCAGTGGTTCTTAACCTGGGTTTGATCGAACCCTAGGGGTTCGGTAAGTCGGGCTCAGGGGTTCGGCGGAGGTCAAGACACACCCGACTCATCGTGTAAATAAAAACTTCTCCCTATCGGCGTATTACGGATATGGCAACAGCAGAAGTCAGACTGATTTGCAGGTGTGTAATTTGTTGTGAGTTTATGCACTGTGTTGGTTTTGTTCTTTGAACAAGGTGATGTTCATGCACGGTTCATTTTGTGCACCAGTAAAAAAACATGGTAACACTTTAGTATGGGGAACATATTCACCATTAATTAGTTGCTTATTAACATGCAAATTAGTAACATATTGGCTCTTAACTAGTCATTCTTAAGTACTTATTAATGCCTTATTCGGCATGGCCTTAATATAAGCCTAACCCTCTAACCCTGGCCCTAACCCTCTAACCCTAACCCTAACCAAATAACTCTAAATTAAGTCTTTGTTACTTAGAATATGTTCCCCTAGTGTCCAAAAAACTCTAAATTAAATCTTTGTTACTTAGAATATGTTCCCCATACTAAAGTGTTACCAAAAACATATAACTTCGTCTTGAATTTGAAAAAAAAAAAACATTGTATTTTTCACTAAAGAAGGGTTCGGTGAATGCGCATATGAAACTGGTGGGGTTCGGTACCTCCAACAAGGTTAAGAACCACTGGACTAAGTACATCATATCAAAAGATGATTCTTAGTTTTTTTTCTAATTAGGGTCCAATAAGCCCAAATCGCAAAAAGAAATAAAAAAAAAAGCATGTTAACAAACAGCTTGGGCCTTAAGAGGTTAAGTATTGCATGTCCAATTAGGCAATTTAAATGACAAATAGATTAGCGTCATTACTATCCATAGCATGTAGGCCAGGGGTGCCCAAAGTGGGACCTAGGGCTAAAATCAGCCCGCTGAATCATTTCGTTTGGCCCATCAAAGGGTGGCTTCCCAAAAATGTGTACATATTGATACTCTTTTAGGCTGACGCAATCATTGATTGCATGTCTGCAAGGCTATCAAATTTCCATCTTTGATGCTCAACACTACCTTAAATATCGGTGATATGAGATTCAACTTTTATTTATTGTGCGGATGTACACTTACAGTATAATCGTGGCCCACTGGCACATTTTGGATTTTTGGCCCTTGGAAGCAAAACGTTTGAGAACCCTTGATGTAGACTGTCATGAATGCCATGAAATATGAAATAATTACCTATGACGTAGGACAGTAGCAGGTTCCATCCAGTAATAAAAGCCCATATCTCCCCCACAGTCACATAGCTGTAGAGATACGCCGATCCGGTCTTGGGAACCCGAGCTCCAAATTCGGCGTAGCACAATCCCGCAAAGACAGAGGCTACGGCTGCTATCAGGAAGGAGATGATGATGCTGGGCCCGGACACGGTTCTGGCCACCTCTCCGGACAGCACGTAGACGCCGGCCCCCAATGTGCTGCCCACCCCCAGAGCCACCAGGTCAAGGGTCGTCAGGCAGCGGCGAAAGTTGGACACCTCGCCTTCGGGCTCCAGGGGTTTCCTGCGTGAGAGACTCTGAAGGAAGAGCACCATCTTTGCACCAGACATCCTAGAGATGCAATATTGTATATGAATATATTTGTTTATGTATAGCAAGTGCAAGGAATTGTGGGAAGCCATGCATTCATTATTATGATATTTTGGCAACACTCTTGTCATATAGAGGATCTTTGATTAGCAAAAGGTCCTCAAAAACAGCAGCGTTAGGGAATGACCATAATCCTTCTTTTTAGGGTAATGCACATCTTATATTGCACGTGGAATATGATACATTTTATTAGGAAAATGAGTGCCTTACCTTTCTAGCAGAGTGCCGCAGCATGTGAGACGGACCACACGTTCCGCGTAAATACATCTATCCATTCGCCATGAACCCCTCGCAGCACTGCATTTTTGACGCATCACGTTACATTTCAAAGGTATGTGCCATTTCTGGGAAAAAGAAAAAGCAAGAGCGTGAAAGAGAGGATGATAAGGAATTGATGGAAGATGGCGCTGGAATGACAATCGAGTAATAGGCAAAGGGGAATTGGGCCTTGTCTGTATGTGCGCGCAGGTCATTAGCGTTAGCGACTGTCAAACTACTGCTTGTATCAACGTTTTAAGATGCTTGGGGAAGAAAAACAAAAGTTCAACACCAAAGCGAAACAACAAAATAAGTAATTTAGGTTTAAAGTATAGGGGGGGCAGATTGGTTAAATTGGGGCCCATACTGATTTCTATTTGGGAGACCCAATTAGACATTTTTTTTCACACTTTGTTTTATTTATGTGCAACAATGTTTATACTTTTTTTTAAATCAAGCCTGAATTTAATTAGGTGCATGTTTTGTTTAATAATATTAAACATCATTTTTTTCATCTTCCCAGCTCTATTCCGACCAGAATTTGGACGCAGTACCATCATCTTTAGAGGCTAGCATCAACATTGTGAGCCAGTGTGTATGCGTAGGCAATTTTCTCATTATATTCTAATCAGTGATGGAGCAGGAAACGGCTAGGAATACGTTTATGGGAAAAAATTAATATGAAGCGCTCTTTCATTCAAAAATGTACACATACTGTACATATACATTCACTGTACAAACATACATATATACTGTACATACTGTACATATACATATACAAGTACATATACATACATACACTCATGCATATAATCACGTTTCATCAAACATATATTAACGTTGTTGCCCTAGGGCATGGGTGTCAAACTCTGGCCCGCGGGCCAAATTTGGCCCGCCATGTAATTCCATTTGGCCCTTGAGGCAATATCAAATTAACATTAGAGCTGGCCCGCCGGTATTATACAGCGGCGGTGCCGCTGTAACACCATATTCACCGCTAATACTCATACTTGCCAACCCTCCCGATTTTCCCAGGAGACTCACGGATTTCAGTGCCCCTCCCGAAAATCTCCCGGGGCAACCTTTCCCCCGAATTTCTCCTGATTTCCACCCGGACAACAATATTGGGGGTGTGCCTTAAAGACACTGCCTTTAGCGTCCTCTACAACCTGTCGTCACGTCCACTTTTCCTCCATACAAACAGCGTGCCAGCTCAGTCACATAACATATGCGACTTTTACACACTCACAAGTGAATACAACTCACACTGAGGGTGGCCGTATAAACAAGTTTAACACTGTTACAAATACGCGCCACACTGTGAAACCACACCAAACCAGAATGACAAACACATTTCGGGAGAACATCCGCACCGTAACACAACATAAACACAACAGAAAAAATACCCAGAACCCCTTGCAGCACTAACTCTTCCGGGATGCTACAATATACACCCCCGCTACCACCAAACCCCAAACCCGCCCACCAAGTTAATGTTGATATTTACCTCAGAAGGCTGCGAATAGAAAAGAGGCATTCAATTTTTTTATTAAAATTGTATTTAATATACCATTGATGTTTTTTCGTTTGTTTTTTGAAAGTTGATTTTGCACTATTAAGTTATATAAGCGTTGCTTGTTCCATATTCAGTGTTAAAGCAAATCAGTGTAGCAAACTAAGCCATAATTAACCTTTTATTCATGCACTTTCTCTTGCTACTTCAAGGCTTGAATGTTTGATTCAGTCAATATTGTTATTTTAATTTCAAATGTATTAGCCTGTGGAAAAAGTTTATTTTGATATTTACCTCAGAAGGCTGCAAATAGAAAAGACGCATTCAATTTTTATTTAAATTTTATTTGATATGCCATTGATATTTTTTAATTATTATTATTATCTTTATTATTTGAAACTCGATTTTGCATGTCACTATAAGATTATATAAGCCTTGCTTGTTCAATATTCAATGCAAAACTTGTTTGGGTCCCTATTAAAAGGTTAATTTGTTCAACCTTGGCCCGCGGCTTTGTTCAGTTTTAAATTTTGGCCCACTCTGTATTTGAGTTTGACACCCCTGCCGTAGGGGAAACTGGGTATAACACATGGCACACTGACAAAGCTTAACCTATTGTTACTATAACAATCTACAAGGTTAATATAGGTTGCTTCTCTTTCTTCCCCTCCATTTATCTGCCTTCTTTCGTATCTCTAGTTATCATTACGTATATGTATTGTTCCATTCCATTTGAACAAGTGTATTGTTGATAATAGAGGTAAATTATTGGTATTGTTCATTATCAATATTTATTTTTCTTTTGGTATTGGTATTGCTCCATTTGTAGTGTAATAATGTTCATTGTCATTTTTGTATTATTATTAATTTCACTAACTGCTTCTTTGCTATCACTTTTATTATCATATTTGTACATATCCTATTTGCTGATGTTGTTCTATTGTTGTTGTTGTCATTGTTATTGCTGTGTTTGCTGTTGTTGTTGTCTTTCTGTCTTATCCCCCTCTTGTCCCCACAACTTCCCTCTCTGTCTTCCTTTTTTCTCTCTTTCTATCCCCTCCTGGTCCGGCCCGGCTGCACCAAATAATAATATAAATCCATTTAACAAAGTCAAATACAAATAAGGCAACAAGAGAAGTAAACCACACTTCTCTTTTATGGGCATCTACATCAACAATATGATTTGCCTGAGTAGCTGGACAGATTTTACATACGCTTCTTTACACAAAACGGGGCCCTATGCACATCGCGTGATCTGTGTTTGAGGAGGATCAGCTCTCAACCTAAATATTGATCGTATCGATACCAAGGTTGGTATCAGTATCGCATCCATACTACCAGGACGAGGTTGTTATATTTTTTCTCATTCACAAAGATACATTGTATCATTATATTGCTTAGAAACTTATGTAATATGGTCCTGGATATCCTCCTGAGAACCAGCGTCTTCTGCAGTGGATGTTTATGTTTTGCAGTTTTTTCCCCCAAAATGTCAAACTCGGACAAAAGAAATAGAAAAAAAAAACAAATGTCTACTACAAAGGACGCTTGTTCTCGGGAGGATAGTATTACAGTGTCTTATTTTGTTGCAGTTATATATTGCTAAAATGGTCACAAATATATGTTTGTAAAACTATTTTTATGTGCCGAAAATCTTTGTCCTGTGTTTTATTTTAAGTAAAGTGGCACCTTAAATTAAGAGTGCCCGAACCTAAGAGTGTTCTGAGATAAGAGTTGCCATTAATGGGCGGAGCAAATGCCACAGTTAAAGTTAAAAATAGTTAAAGTACCAATGATTGTCACACACACACTAGGTGTAGTGAGATTATCCTCTGCATTTCACACATCACCCTCACCCCCCGGGAGGTGAGGGGAGCAGTGAGCAATGAACCCCGTAAGATCCGACCAAAACATCTGGTCTTAATGACTAGCATTAGCTAATAGTTGGCTTTTGACATAACTTTGTTGTCCAAACATGGGGTGCAATAGAGTGAGTGTGAAGGACAGTGCTGAGAAAATTTGAATGTTCAAATAATATTAAAAAAAAAAAGGTGGATATTTATTTATTCATGAAAATATGAAGAAGCTGCTGATGGTGTGTTTGATGGAGAAGAAGCTGGAAGGAGAAACCGTAGCAGTCCACTCTCCAAGGTAAATGCTCTACAATATTATTACACTACTTCATACAACTACTGTAGTTGTAAATAGTACATTCTATTGTATTGCTTTCATATAATGTTTACTGTCTAAAAGTTTGTTTTTCTTTTTAAAGGGCATGTACATGTTAAATTTAGGCTGTTTGGGTGGGGGGCTGGGGGGTGGCAAGCACCAATCAAATTGATTTCAGTTCATTTCACTGGAAGACGATGATTTCAGATACAAGTTCTTTGAGTAAAGAGCTCCGTCACGGAACCAATTAAGCTCGGAAGATGAGGCACTACTGTATAATCATAATGCAGGTGTCGGGAACCCAAAATATTGAAAGAGCCATATTGGACCAAAAATACAAAAATAAAATCTGTCTGGAGCCGCAAAAAATGAAAAGCCGTATATAAGTCTTATGGTGAAGGCAACACATGACGTAAGTGTCTATATTAGCTATAATAGCCTACTATCAAAATGACTTTTAAAAAGTCTTATATAAGTGTTATAATGAAGACAACACATGACGTAAGTTTCTATATTAGCTATAACAGCCTACTATCAAAATGACTATGTGTCGCAGGCTGAAGCAAATCTTCGTTGACAGAAATGTTGAAATGTCATATTTGTTCTACACATTTTTACAACATTAGAAACCATTAGTAAATCAGAGGCTACTCAGAAGGTGAGATAACTCCTGGAAATGACTGGCTTTTAATGGCCAAAGGTATAGATGTGTGTGTCCAAGTTAAAGGAAACGGCAGGCTGTCTTCTTTTAATAGATTTATTACAATCTTTGGCAAACTAGGTAATGTTTGCTGTGGTCTGGAACAACATGGCGTACAAACAACTATCTGAAATGCAGTCAATATTACATACAGATAATGTGTCATGAGACATGCAAAACTAAATGATACACAAAAAGGATGAAAGTAAAGGATATTAAATTAGCTCAAATATACCTACAAATGAGGCATAATGATGCAATATGTACATACAGCTAGCCTATATAGCATGTTAGCATTGATTAATGCATGAAACTTTTGGTGGACAAATAGAGGCAAAGAAAGAGTGGAAGATTTTACATGTAAACAAACTGTTGCGTCACAGTCCACACTATGGTGAGTTCAAGAACCGCCGAAATTAGTAGGACAGAACGATGTTCACCAAATACTCTCATCAGTGAAGCACACACACACATATTAAACAGTGGGCTTTCTAACAATTGGGAAGGTTTGTGTCATGTTTGTCCTCAAACAAAAAACATACTCAAACAAATTAATACGTTTTGCGCCCATCTTTTTCCATTTTCAATCCTTTTTTAAAAATGCTCCAGGGAGCCACTAGGGCGGCACCAAAGAGCCCCGTCATAATGAATAAATGTAATTCAGAACCATCTTGTAAACATGTTTAGTGGTGTCAACAATCCTGGTCCTGTGCGCTCGTACATAATGCACATGCCGGAGATCAGGCCTCCAGAATTTTGCAATGTTAAAAGCACAAATAAATCTTTTTCCCCTCCTCGTCCTCGGCCATGCATGCGGCTTATGTCAAGCCGCCAGTGCACATAGTGACGGCCTGACGGTGATGCTGCCTGAGCGCGGGCACACAGGCACGTCAATAAGTTGTAAAGTCAAATAGTTTTTAGTCGTGTGCTCAGCAACAGATTGGCTCATCGGAGCAGAAGGGAGATGTTTGAGGAACCTAATGGTGAGGTCCACAGCTTCCTGGCATTCACACCAAACCTCGGAATATTAATAAGGCGCCACAATCATGACCAAGTTCAAGCCATTATAAATAAAAAGATGCCAATCCTGCGACATGTGTATAAAATAGCATTTTTTTTAACCACTTTTACTAAAACCCTGCCGTGATTTTGGGGTGAGTAGCTTTTATTAGCAGAAGGAAATGGACAGGCCTTCTCCTCGTTAATGATTGATCAGCACCAAGAGAGCTGGGAAAAGTAATTGTCCACTGAAGTCATTCCGCACTTAAGATATTCTCGGTTAAACGTCTTCAAATGACTTGCTGATGTTCTGCAGTTTGGTAGCGTGACTAGCCGCACAGTCAGCAAAAAAAAGGGACTTAAGCGGTAAGTTGAAGTTTTAATTGTGATTATTAATATGGATTCATTTTATTTTGGTGTCTTTTTTTTTTTTTTTAAAGCATTCTGCTAAAAAGTCTCTGTAGGTTCTCCTTTTAACTTGTGTTGATGTTGCTTACTTGTTATTGTTATTTAATCACGTTTAAATGGTCTCTTGTCTGTCTTTTCTTCCCTCTGCAGCACTTCCAGCAATATAATGTGCGTTATAAATGTAATTCATCATTATTATATAGAATTATAGAAAAGTATGTGTCAGTGCTCGATGAGTTATTTACCATCGTTGTTTTTTTTGCATACTTTGTGCACGTTAAGATCTTTTAATCTTATCAACCATGACATATTTTTTTTTCACATACCACAAACCTTTTAAAACTAGACACTTTTTTTTATATTATATTTTTGCTGCTATTCTACAATTTTATAGAGTAAAGGTAAATATATTAAGTAATCATTAATTAACTAATTTGGCCATTTTGTAAATTACTGTGTTGCCACTGTCTGTGAATTATACGCCATGTTTTGGTTTTATTCTGAGTTGGATTATTTGGGGTTTATATGTTGTTTCCTTTAAGGGGCAATTCCATTAAAATATAAGGATTTGAGACCAACATTTGCATTGCTGCATTTGTGTGTAATTATCAATTTTTGGTGTATAGATATGCATGGTATTATGTGTGTATACTATATATCAGTGGTTCTTAACCTGGGTTCGATAAGTCGGCCTCGGGGGTTCGGCGGAGGTCAAAACACACCCGACTCATCGTGTAAATAAAAAATTCTCCCTATCGGCGTATTACGTATACGGCAACAGCAGAAGTCACACTGATATGCAGGTGTGTAATTTGTTGTGAGTTTATACACTGTGTTGGTTTTGTTTTTTGAACAAGGTGATGTTCATGCACGGTTCATTTTGTGCACCAGTAAAAAAACATGGTAACACTTTAGTATGGGGAACATATTCACCATTAATTAGTTGCCTATTAACATGCAAATTAGTAACATATTGGCTTTTAACCAGTCATTATTAAGTACTTATTAATGCCTTATTTGGCATGGCCTTATTATAACCCTAACCCTCTAACCCTGGCCCTAACCCTAACCATAACCAAATAACTCTAAATTAAGTCTTTGTTACTTAGAATATGTTCCCCATACTAAAGTGTAACCAAAAACATACAACTTTGTCTTGAATTTGAAGAAAAACAACATTTTATTTTTCACTAAATAAGGGTTCGGTGAAGGCGCATATGAAACTGGTGGGGTTCGGTACCTCTAACAAAGTTAAGAACCACTGCTATATATATTATGTATTTTGAAGGTAAAGAGCCAAAATCAGTCACAGGTGATTGCTAATTTATTGATTTTTAATTGATATTGTTACATTAATTAAGATTTACTGTGTTCTTCAACATTTGTCATTTTATTATTATTCGTATTTCAAGGCCCAAATGAGGTATTTGTCTACTTTGTAACTCTAACCCCCCCAAAATTTAGCAAAAACAAACATCCACTGCAGAGGATGCTGGTTCTCTGGAGGATATATGAAGTTTTACAGTAAATTTCTGGTCCCTCAGATTTAAAAAAAATACTTAGTTTGGGCATTGAACTACAAAAACAATGAACTTTTATGAAAGAAACACCAACTTTTTGGCATCAAATAGATTTTCGATAAGTTGAATGGGTTGCTAAATTGTGTATTCGAATGGCCAAATGAAATTCAGATGTTTTGGTAGAGTAGAGAATGTGGCGGCCATTACTTCATTATCACACCTCTGCCCCAGCATTTTTCCAGCAGTATTAGCGAGGTGCAGGCAGGCAGTTCTTCCTGGTGACTGGGTTCACTGGCCACAGAGAGAGGCTGCAGGAAGGAGGCTCATCAGACTGTGACTCCTTTCCTCTCTGCAGCTCATGGAACCGCTGTGATAAAACTGCCTCTTTCTCTCTTTTCCCTGCGTACAGATATTGTCTAGTGTGAGCATGAACGTCACCGCGCAGCACAGCAGCAGCAGCAGAGATAAGAGTTGAACAAAATACCATACTTTGCTGGCAAAAAAAAAAAAAAAAAGATGTTATTTGTTCTCTGCTATCTGCTGCTCTTTGGCTCCACCTGCGTCCTTTCCACTTACGGGCCTCATCAACGAGCGCAGATGACAGGTGACATCTTGCTCGGAGGATTGTTCCCCATTCACTTTGGGGTTGCATCCAAAGATCAAGACCTGGCAGCGCGACCTGAGTCTACACAGTGTGTCAGGTGACCTGTGCCAGTATCAGTGTTATTAGGTACAGCTGAGAAATCTAGTCAGATCCAGTTGAGAATAATCAGTTCTAAAAATATCTCGCAACTTTGTCCAGTCTTTGCAACTTCCCTACACGTTTTGGCCAATTGTCATTTGTGTTAATCAAAGGCACATGTGATCGTCTAACCCACATGTGCCAAACTCACCACGTCATTTTATAAGGCCTGCAAACACCTGGATATAATATGAAGCACAATAGGGAAGGGATTCGTATGGCCCCGTTCCAGGGTGGATCTTGCATGAGAGGAAGAGGGGGAGTTAATCATTTTGCAATGCAGTTTGCTGAAAATGATGGAAAGGACCAAGCTACGTAGCAACTGACCATGTGGTCAAAGTTGGAATTGCCACAAAACACATTTTAAAATATTCAACACTCTACTGCCATCTGGCAGCTAGAGAAGGTAGTGCCCCCTTCCCCCTTGTCCCACAATGTATCATGTTTCATGTGTCAGGTAAACAGTGACGAATGGGGCCATATGAATCCCCTCCCTACTGTCTTAATTTCCCCTCGGGGATTAATAAAGTATTTATGATTCATATTTTCTAACTAAATGTATTTATTTGTTCCATTTTGGCAGAAAAAAATACGTGGGCTATACCGAGGATGTCGTTGTGGCTTGTGCAGCCCTTTGAGACACTTGTGATTTAGGGCTATATAAATAAACATTGATTGATTGATTGATTGATTGATTGATGTACCGCATGAAATGGCATAGCTTTTAAAATTTGATTTAATCCATTAATGCAACAAATATTATATTATCATACTTTTTTTTGGGTCAAAAAAAAAATGAATACTTAAATATTTGTTTGATTTAGGATTTCAAAGCAAGATATGCATCAAATTGTACATTGTAAAAATGACAATAGATTTTACGGTGAAATTTAGGGTAGTTTTTTCAGCACACTAAATTGAAAAAAAACCTTGTTTTTTACAGTCAAATTCTGTCGACTGAGTTACGAGTCTTCTACCGTAAAATCTACAGTTGCTGTTTTTACGGTGTATTATGTTGAAAAACCGGCAGCTCATTTGCCAGAATTATAAAAAAAAAACTGTTTTCCATTTACAGTAATGTGTTGTAAAATAATGTAGATTTGACAGTAAAATTTAAAAAAAAAATGTTTACTGTAAAAATCTATGTGTTTTTTAACATTGTATTTAAAAATGTATATAATGATCAAATAAATGCAAAGGCAATTTCATATATGATTTGCTGTTACAAGCGACCCTCTGATAGCAGCCATAACTATCATGTGGCCCTCAATGAAAATGAGTTTGATACCCCTGGTCTAAATATGTGAATTATTTATGTTTAGTTTTTTTTTCTTGAGAAGGCTTATAAAACATTATTAATATTTTCCTGATACTTACTGATACTGAATACTGTCAGGCACATGCACAAATAGACCCCAATCGATGCTCAAAATTGCCCTTTCTCTTGTTGCCCATTTTCTTTTCTTCATGTAAAAGTAAAAATGACTCTCTGTCATCAATTCCCCCCAAAATATGTTTTTGATATCTGACAGGTGCATATATTTAAGTTTGTGTGAGAATTCTTCCTCCAAACTGCTACTCACATTCACGAATTCAGGTGTTTTGTAACAGCTGAAAAAAAAACTATTTTGCACATTTTTGTGTGCCATGTTGTTTAGAAATTGATCTCTTTTTTTTATATGTGTTCATGAATTACGTATTCTTCAACACATTTTCATATTATAATGTTACAGAAAGAAAACCATAATGCATTGCAACTTTTAGTTTGTCATGCAGTTTTACCACAACAAACACCTAAAAATAACACTTTCATTGTAACTTTTGGGACAAAACTCCTGCGAAATAAGGCTTTTTTTTTTGTCCTATCCAGCTTCTCAGGCAAATCATATAGTTGATGTAGATGCCCATATCGGCTGTACAAATTTACTTCACAAAAGAGAAATGTGGGATACTTTTCTTGTTGCCTTATTTGTATTTGACTTTATTAAATGGATTTATATTATCATTTGGTGCAGCGAGGCATTTCAAATAAGGCATTTTTAAAAAGGCCTGCAAGATTCTGCATGGTAAAATTGAAATGGTAAAAATTTAAAATTTAGGTCAGTGTTCAAAAATGAGCTCTCCAATGGAATTTAATATACAAATGTTAAAATGATGGTTCTTTTGGGGGGGGTTAGGGTTAAGGAGAACCCATAAACATTTATCAAAAATGTGTTAAATCCCATTCTGCAAGGTTATTTAACAAAAGTAAGCTATAAAATGTGGCAACTTTTGCCACAACTTCGCACAAAAGCTGCCGTCAAATCAGTCTTTTTAGGCCGCAAAAAACAAATATTGATCAGTTTTTAGGCAGTTCAAGTATGGATCTCATTGGATATAAAGTGTACCTAATAAAGTGCCTTAGAAGTCTATTGTGCTGTGTGTTGCCTAAGTGTTTTCTCAATGCTTGTGGTGCTGCGTCCTATAGGTTTAATTTCCGTGGTTTCCGTTGGCTCCAGGCCATGATTTTCGCCATCGACGAGGTCAACAACAGCAGCACTCTCCTGCCAAACATCACCCTCGGCTACAGGATTTTTGACACGTGCAACACGGTGTCAAAAGCGCTGGAAGCCACTCTCAGTTTTGTGGCGCAAAATAAGATCGACTCCCTGAATTTGGACGAGTTTTGCAACTGCACTGATCACATCCCGGCAACCATCGCGGTCGTAGGAGCTGCCGGCTCCGCTGTGTCCACAGCAGTGGCCAACCTGCTGGGTCTGTTTTATATTCCTCAGGTGAGTACGTACACACTTGGGTGCACAAAAAAAAAAACATTTCACATCTGAATCGCAATTTTTAATTATCCCGATTCTAAATCGATACATAATTTTCATTGATATATACATATATATATATATACTGTATAGGTTGCTGTGGTCAATACCGGGGTAGAGTGGAATATACATAGGAAAAAAACACAGAGGCTATATCATCCCTACAAGCCTGTTTCGCAGGTTTCCCTGCGAAACCTGCGAAACAGGCTTGTAGGTAATGTGAGTGTGAATGTGTCTGTATCTGTGTTGGCCCTGCGATGAGGTGGCGACTTGTCGAGGGTGTACCCCGCCCGAGTGCAGCTCCCGTGATCCCTACTCAGTGGCCAAGTGGCTAGAGTGTCCGCCCTGAGATCGGTAGGTTGTGAGTTCAAATATTATAAAAATGGGACCCATTACCTCCCTGCTTGGTACTCAGCATCAAGGGTTGGAATTGGGGGTTAAATCACCAAAATGATTCCCGGGCGCGGCCAATGCTGCTGCCCACTGCTCCCCTCACCTCCCAGGGGGTGATCAAGGGGATGGGTCAAATGCAGAGGACACATTTCACCACACCTAGTGTGTGTGTGACAATCATTGGTACTTTAACAAGCAGTGGGAGATGGATAGATAGATAGTAAATATAAACCTTGTAGCTGGGATTTTGACCTCAAACAAGGTAGAATACAGCAGGCAGTGTGCAGGCAGAAGAGTACATAATGCTCAAAAGTCCAAAAGAACAACCCCAGTGCACAAGGGAATGCACAGAAAAAGCTTCAAACAAAATAATATACAAGAATCCAAAAACAAGAATATTACTAACCGTGTTTGTACCTCCGACTTGCATAGACAACCAACAACTAAGGGAGACTGGTTTATTAGCCTGGTTAATTAGCCCCCGAGTGCTCATTAACACCAGGTAAGATAATCAATACAAACAAGGAGGGAGGGAAGCGCTCAGAGGCAGAGTAAAGCTACTGTAACAGAATACAAACAAAACAGAAAGTGAAACCAAAATAAGAGCGTAAAACAGGAAGTGAAGCCAAAAACACAGGGGGGGAAAAAAAAGCTATACAAAGACTACTATTATCCAGCGGGCCAAAGTGGCCCAAATCAGATTTTTTTTTACATCTGATTTTACCAGCTGACAGTTTACACCAAGTAAAATGTGATTTTTATCAGATCCCAGTGTAAACGCGGCAGGGCCCCAATGTGGCCCCAATTTGGCCTCAACGTCACTTGCACGTGCAATTTAAAAGTCGCAACACCTTAAAAATGTGTGCTTTTTTTAACCTCTTAAGGCCCAAGCTGTTTGTTTACATGCTTTTTTTTATTTTTCTTTGCTATTTGGGCTTATTGGACCCTAATTGGAATAAAAACTAAGAATCATCTTTTGATATGATGTACTTAGTCCATAAGTACACAAACGTGTACTCCATGTTTAGTGACATGCTAATTCTTATTTTTACACTTTTTTTTTCCAAAGTCCATTGTATGTTATACTCTTCTGACACCACTAGATGGCAGTATAAGTGTCCACATAAGGGCCATAAGACCCCAATTCAGTAGTGTACACAATTTTGGAAATAAGAGCTAAAAGGTGCTGTACACGCATGTGGCCACTAAGCCTTTAGAGGTAGTAAATTAAAGTAATATAATATATGAATGGATGTATTTAGTGTAATGTATTTGGGAGGGTTGCAATTTTTTTATGGCTGTTAAGTAGAGAAGGCACGGACATCAGCGCGGATCTACAGAAGCTTTATTTTTCAACTCAGATGTAGGCAAATGTGCCACAGCATCAATTCCGGTCTTTCAACCATCGCTATTTCCTCAGAATCAAAATATATACTCATACATTACATTTAACCTATTATTTGTGCACTATTGACAAGTGATGCACCGAAAATCCGGTTGTCTTAAATAGAATCAGAATCAGAATCAGAATCAGAAATATTTTAATAATCCCAGAGGAGAAATTAAGATTTTCAGCACAATCCCATTCAAGAGCAGACAAACATTACAGGATCGCTGACGGGTCTGACAACTTCCGGCGCCCCTTACAAAAAAGATGAAAAACAGGTAAACGCTGGGGAGGGGAGGAGGGGGTGAGAAAAAAAAATCAGTCTAAGCCTGGGCCCCTGGAGATGGGGTCCAGACTGAGGCCAAGGGGGAAAAAACCCATAGCCATAGCACACATAAACATGTGTGTAAGAGGGAAACATCAAAGAACACAAAGGACAATAAAGACATTAAAAGAGCAGAGCTGATGCAATCAGCCACTTCTTCACACAGTCACAATAGTAAAACAAAAACAAAAAAACATTTACACTGTGGTGGCCTCTGCAGTGTTCCCCGCCATTGTCTGCTGGGGTTGGGGGAGCATGGCCAGAGACAAGAGCAGACCCAACAAAGCAACCAAGCAACTCTCGGCCAGTGTCCAGTCTGCGTGGATGAGCGAGGATACGTCCAAGGAGACCGAGGTGTCCGATACCTGCTCATTCAGCCAAGACACTGTGAAGCTTAAATAAATAGAAACCAAAACCGGATGTTGTGATTAAATATCCACTTCCGCTGGTGACTTCTTCTTTACGGTGCACAGGAATGATGCAGGTCGCCCAAAGTTGACGAAAAAAATCACATTCAGGTCACACTGCGTTTAGACTGAAGACACATTTGAAAATATCAGATTCCAATTGGATTCAGTACTACCGTATTTTTCGGAGTATAAGTCGCTCCAGAGTATAAGTCGCACTGGCCGAAAATGCATAATAAAGAAGGAAAAAAACATATATAAGTCACACTGGAGTATAAGTCGCATTTTTTGGGGAAATGTATTTGATAAAAGCCAACACCAAGAATAGACATTTGAAAGGCAATTTAAGATAAATAAAGAATAGTGAACAACAGGCTGAATAAGTGTACGTTATATGAGGCATAAATAACCAACTGAGAACGTGCCTGGTATGTTAACGTAACATATTATGGTAAGAGTCATTCAAATAACTATAACATATAGAACATGCTAAACGTTTACCAAACAATCTGTCCCTCCTAATCTCTAAATCCCATGAAATCTTATACATCTAGTCTCTTACGTGAATGAGCTAAATAATATTATTTGATATTTTACGGTAATGTGTAAATCATTTCACACATAAGTCGCTCCTGAGTATAAGTCGCACCCCCGGCCAAACTATGAAAAAAACTGCGACTTGTAGTCCGAAAAATACGGTACCTCCTGATGTGGCCTGGATATAATGCCAAAAGATCAGATTTGAAGCACTTTGGAGTGTTTAGACTGGGGAAAAAATCAGACCTGTGTCACTGGAGCGGAAAATAATCAGATTTGGTGTGCAGGGTAAACGGGGCCAAATAATGGCCTGCCCTACGGTCGCAACAGTTTTTCTGAATAAATTCTAAAAAATGTTGGCCTAAATTAAGCATTTTTCCAGCATAAAAATGCTGAATTACCTAAAATGATCAATACTACAGTATTATTGGCCACTAGAAGAGACCAAAAGAGTGCACTGTTCGGTATCGCGGCCACTGTTGACTATATTGGATTAAACGAGTGTAAAGGTGACTATAGAGTGTTATTTCAAGTCTACAGGGCTCGCATAATGTTAAAAACATATTTGTCATTAACAGTTTTTTATGCGTTACTTCAGTGATTCTAAAACTGTGGTACGTGTACCACTCCATCTCGTGGAACGGCAAATAATCTCTCAATTAAATATTCAAACACAGTGTTTCTGTTCAAACTATGTGTAATGTTACAGTGGCCAAAATAAATTAAATATACTTGTTAAATAAAACCTACTAAATAAGCTTACTATGCTACTGTATTTTAATGTTGGTCATTATGGTGGTACTTGGAAAGCCAAGTGTTTTTCTGAGGTGATACTTGGTGAAAAAAGTTTGAGAAACACTGCTCGAGTTATTAAAATATTTGATTTATAATGAATAATTACTCAACACAAAAACTCATTTACCATGATTAACAGCGATAAACGAGGATTTACAGTATATTTGATCTATTTATACATTGTATTTTTTCATCACATTTTCTAATACGGTGCTTTGCTTATACAGCTATATACAACTGAATAAACATATATTATAAAAGGTGTATTCTTGTTATGAATATAATTATTAATTAAAAAGGAAAGTAGAGCAAGTAATATGACAAAATACAATTAGATTTACAAATTATGTATTCTTTTTGTGCGCAAATGTTAGATAAAGGTTTTAATGAACGTGTACCCAATATTCCTCAGTATAAGGCAGAAGGGTATTGATAAAAAAAGTATATTATCCTCGTATATCTTTATTCCTATAAATGTACAAAGTAAACAATATGACTCTACATGTTGTTTTGTTGTTATAAAAGTAAAGAACATACAATTGCGTTTGGTTAAAAAAAATCTGGTGGGTCAAGACCCCAAAAAATTTTTTAAATTAAATGTTGGATACAGCTTATGTCCATACTTGCCAACCCTCCCGGATTTTCCGGGAGACTCCCGAAATTCAGCGCCTCTCCCGAAAACCTCCCGGGACAAATTTTCTCCCGAAAATCTCCCAAAATTCAGGCGGACCTGAGTGACGTGTCGACAGCCTGTTTTCACGTCCGCTTTCCCACAATATAAACAGCGTGCCTGCCCAATCACGTTATAACTGTAGAATGATCGAGGGCGAGTTCTTGGTTTCTTATGTGGGTTTATTGTTAGGCAGTTTCATTAACGTCCTCCCAGCGCGGCAACAACACACAACAACAGCAGTCAGGTTTTCGTCTACCGTAAAGCAGTTCGTCTGCCGTAAACAGCAATGTTGTGACACTCTTAAACAGGACAATACTGCCATCTACTGTACATGCATATGTGACAATAGCATCTAGGGCTTTTAGAGAGTGCAGTGCACAACTGCGCACACAACAAGGAGACGAAGCAGAATGCATCATCAGAGAGGGTGTTCAGCATGGTTAGAAAAATAGTGACAGAGAATAGAACAAGGATGGACAATTCAACTCTTAACTCAACAATGAGTAGATGAGTGTTATGTGTGTGTATATGTGTAAATAAATGAACACTGAAATTCAAGTATTTCTCTCTCTCTCTCTCTCTCTCTCTCTCTCTCTCTCTCTCTCTCTCTCTCTCTCTCTCTCTCTCTCTCTCTCTCTCTCTCTCTCTCTCTCTCTCTCTCTCTCTCTCTCTCTCTCTCTCTATATATATATATATATATATATATATATATATATATATATATATATACGGTATATATATATATATATATATATGAAATACTTGACTTGGTGAATTCTAGCTGTAAATATACTCCTCCCCTCTTAACCACGCCCCCAACCACCTCCTGAAATCGGAGGTCTCAAGGTTGGCAAGTATGCTTATGTCTGACTTAAAATTTTCCTCCTCTCTTTCTTAGTAGTGTGCTGTGAAATTCACTTTGCTCATACAATTATGTGCAATAATATATAAAAAGATGACATAGGCCACATCGCAGTTACAGCTGCCCCCAACGGGCCACTATATGAACGTATAATCGCCACATGATATAAGGACACAAGTACCCCTTTCATTTGATTCTTATGATACAGTTTGCCAACAAACTGTGGAAACAATTGCTTGGCAATCAGAAGTCAAGGTGACAAAAATATATTAAGTTCCGCTGTTGGAGAAAAATCATTTCAAAAAGGGCTTCATTGACATAAAAAATGTTCAAAATAAGATTTTGCATATAATACCATGTAGCAAAAATCCCAAAATGCCCTATTCACACACATTTCCAGGTATTTGAGGGCTACATATAATGTGGCCCCTGGGCCTTGAGTTTGACACCTGCTACTGAATGATGATGGGAATATGTACTATGTTTCAGATCAGCTATGCCTCATCGAGTCGACTACTGAGTAACAAGAACCAATATAAGTCCTTCATGAGAACCATACCCTCAGATGAGTACCAGGCCACAGCCATGGCGGATATAATCGAGCATTTCGAATGGAACTGGGTCATCGCTGTGGCCTCAGATGATGACTATGGTCGTCCCGGTATAGAAAAGTTTGAGAAAGAGACGGAAGAGCGTGACATCTGCATTCATCTCAATGAACTCATCTCTCAGTACATGGAGGACCATGAAATCCAAGCTCTGGCTGACAGGATCGAGAACTCTAGCGCCAAAGTCATCGTTGTGTTTGCCAGCGGTCCAGACATAGAGCCTTTAATCAAAGAGATGGTGAGGAGAAACATCACAGATCGCACTTGGATCGCCAGTGAAGCTTGGGCGAGCTCGTCTCTCATCGCTAAACCTGAGTATCTGGATGTCGTGGTGGGGACTGTTGGTATTGCTTTAAAGGCGGGACACATACCTGAGTTTAAAGAGTTCCTGCAACAAGTACAACCCAAGAAAGTCAATCACAATGAATTTGTCAGGGAGTTTTGGGAGGAGACTTTCAACTGTTACCTGAAAGACAGCCCCAGACTTCACGAAAACGACAATGGCAGCACAAGTTTTAGGCCCTTGTGTACTGGTGAGGAGGATATCATGAGTGTAGAGACCCCATACCTGGACTACACCCACCTTCGTATCTCCTACAACGTGTACAGTGCCGTTTACTCCATTGCACAGGCCCTGCAGGACATCGTCACCTGCACACCTGGACGTGGTCTCTTTGCCAACAACTCCTGTGCAGATATAAAGAAAATGGAAGCATGGCAGGTAAATGTTCCCCTTTATCCACAACCTAAGATGAATTAATTGCAATCCAATTGAGTTTTTTGTGCTACACAGGCACTGAAGCAGCTAAGACATCTCAACTACACCAAAAGTATGGGTGCAAAGAGGCATTTTGATGAGAACTCTGCAAACTACACCATAATAAACTGGCACAGGTCTGCCGAGGATGGTTCTGTGGTGTTTGAGGAGGTGGGATACTACAATATGCACTCCAAGAGGGGAGCCAAGTTGGTCATTGACAAGACAAAGATACTGTGGAATGGACACAGCTCTGAGGTACATGTAGTGTTTTAGTTCAGTTTAGTGTGGTACAGTCATGTGTTTCTATGGACAGGATTTTCTGCTTCATCTAAGTAAACAGTGTGACATCACAGCGGTCATAATGTACCAACCCAGTGAATTACCCGAGCAAATAACTGCAGTGTTTAGCTTCACTTATGGTACATCAACGAGAGGGGTCTAAATGTAAAAATGATTCTGGTACATGTCACAATGAAAACAAAACACTTCATTAATTATTATCCAAATGAATCTTAATTAGAGGAATACGAAAGACAGTTTTTATGGTATCTTTTAACACAAGACCGTTTTTCATGAGTACATTTTAAAAACAGGTCTTAAAATTGCATTTTAAGGAGTGTTTTCCTTATCCTAAAGATTTTAGGGGGGCGGGGGGATTCTAGAACAAGAGGGCGTGGGAATGATTGGCAGAGTTCTGTTACGGTCTGAGTTGGGTGTTGTTGATCTGGACCCCAAATGCAGACAAAGCAGGCGAAAAGCAGGTAAAACCCCTTTTGTTAGAGAAAATACAACAAAAATATTATATGAGGGAAGTGCACAAAAAGCCACCAGGCAAAGGAAGCATAAGGAAAGCTCTGTAGCACTTTGAAGTACACAGCAAAAATGCTCCAGCCCAGCGGACAGG
The DNA here is from genome assembly GCF_033978685.3 of Nerophis lumbriciformis. Classification (NCBI taxonomy): domain Eukaryota; kingdom Metazoa; phylum Chordata; class Actinopteri; order Syngnathiformes; family Syngnathidae; genus Nerophis; species Nerophis lumbriciformis. The sequence goes on along the minus strand of NC_084556.2, from coordinate 18,984,724 downwards.
GCTGGCATAAGAAGCAATCTGATTGGCACCTAGGGGCAGCAATTGCAACCTCAAGTCTTTTTGAATATGATGCCACAGGCCGATATTATCGGACATCTCTAATAATAACGAAGGAAAAAAACATATATAAGTCGCACTGGAGTATAAATCGCATTTTTGGGGGAAATGTATTTGATAAAACCCAACACCAAGAATAGACATTTGAAAGGCAATTTAAAATAAATAAAGAATAGCGAACAACAGGCTGAATAAGTGTACGTTATATGAGGCATAAATAACCAACTGAGAACGTGCCTGGTATGTTAACGTAACATATTATGGTAAGAGTCATTCAAATAACTATAACATATAGAACATGCTATACGTTTACCAAACAATCTGTCACTCCTAATCGCTAAATCCCATGAAATCTTATACGTCTAGTCTCTTACGTGAATGAGCTAAATAATATTATTTGATATTTTTACGGTAATGTGTTAATAATTTCACACATAAGTCGCTCCTGAGTATAAGTCGCACCCCCGGCCAAACTATGAAAAAAACTGCGACTTATAGTCCGAAAAAAATGGTACATGTGATTTTTAAATGTTAATACACCTGCAAAATAAAACAATATATATATATATATATATATATATATATATATATATATATATATATATATATATATATATATATATATTTTCACATTGTCAATGTGGGGTATTGTCTGTAGAATTTTGAGAACAAAAATTAATTCATTCCATTTTGGAATAAAGTTGTAACATAAAAAAAATGTGGAAAAGGTGAAGGGTTGTAAATATTTATTTTTTTTGCACTGCATGAGCCCTTTTGGTTACCTCATGGAAAATTAGTGAATGACAGAAGGTATAAGGTATTAAGATGGGGTCTGTGCTTTGCTTTCTCTCATGTAACATTTGGTACAGGTGCCGTTCTCCAACTGCAGTGAGGACTGCGATCCTGGCACCAGAAAGGGCATCATAGACAGTATGCCCATGTGCTGCTTTGAATGCACCGAGTGCTCAGATGGAGAGTACAGTAATCACAAAGGTACGCTTAAACCAGATGATATTGAATATGTCATAAAAGATGTGGTTCTAATGGATACATCACTGCTCACACAGATGCCAGCATTTGCAGCAAGTGTCCCAATAACTCCTGGTCCAGCAGCAACCACACCTTCTGCTTCTTAAAGGAAATCGAGTTCCTCTCCTGGACTGAACCCTTTGGGATAGCGTTGACCATATGTGCGGTCCTGGGCGTCCTATTGACGGCTTTTGTCACGGGAGTTTTTGTCAAATTCCGCAACACCCCCATAGTGAAGGCCACAAACCGAGAGCTGTCCTACTTGTTGCTCTTCTCACTCATTTGTTGCTTCTCCAGCTCCTTTATCTTCATCGGGGAGCCGCACGACTGGATGTGCCGTCTGCGCCAACCGGCTTTCGGCATCAGTTTTGTGCTGTGTATTTCTTGCGTCCTTGTCAAAACCAATAGAGTGCTTTTGGTGTTCGAGGCCAAGATTCCGACGAGTTTCCATCGTAAATGGTGGGGGTTGAACCTGCAGTTCCTCCTGGTTTTTCTCTTCACTTTTGTCCAGGTCATGATATGCGTGGTGTGGCTTTACAATGCCCCCCCTTCCAGCTACATGAACCATGACATCGATGAGATCATTTTCATCACCTGCAACGAGGGCTCGGAGATGGCACTTGCGTTCCTTATTGGCTACACCTGCCTGCTGGCGGCTGTCTGCTTCTTCTTTGCATTCAAATCCCGCAAACTTCCGGAAAACTTCACGGAAGCCAAGTTCATCACTTTTAGCATGCTCATATTCTTCATCGTTTGGATCTCTTTCATCCCCGCCTACTTCAGCACTTACGGAAAGTTTGTCTCAGCCGTGGAAGTCATCGCTATCCTGGCGTCCAGTTTTGGCATGCTGGCCTGTATTTTCTCCAACAAGGTCTACATCATCCTCTTCAAGCCCTGCAGGAACACCATTGAGGAAGTCAGGTGCAGCACGGCGGCCCACGCCTTCAAGGTGGCTGCCAAAGCCACGCTTAAACACGACACGGTGTCCGGAAATAAGTCTGGCAGCATCGGGGGATCATCTGCCTCCTCCCCGTCGTCCTCCATCAGCCTCAAGACAAACGGAGACGACGGTGAGACCACTACTAGGAGGCAAAAGCCGAGGGTGAGCTTTGGCAGCGGGACCGTCATGTTGTCTTTGAGCTTTGAGGAGTCAAGGAGGAGTTCTTTGATGTGATCATTTACCTTTTTACTCATTTTACTTTGGACTTTATTTTGAAATGTAAAGTAAACCACGTCATTTTCTCTAACATACCATACTTTCCAGGCTATAGAGCGCATCAGGATTCAAGCCACAACCACCAAACTTTAGAAGAAATAAACATTTTTGAATATATTATCCGCACCGGAACATAAGATTTTGTAAATGTTTATTTACATGGTGCCTGTCACGCGGCAGTAAAATGGCTGATCAAACAAAACAGAAGTCATTGCCATGGACCCACTAGCTGCGGAAGTTACCTCTCCAATCAGCTAAACAGACTCAGTAACTCCACGGTGACGTTTTGGTGAATTTACAAAACTGAAACAATACAATAAGAACGCCATTGTAAGTTAAAAGTTCAAACACAGAGACTTGGAAACATGTTAGCGTATTCGCTAATGCTAACGACGCGTTAACGACTTCATTACATTACGACAGCATGTACAAATATACATGAAAACGCTCCAACAGACATCACACATGGGACAGTTTGTAATAAATAGTTTTAGTTATATTGTAAAACTTACAAATGTTGCTCGGAGTGATGAATGAAGGACCATTTCAAACAGAAACACCATAGACCAATTGTGGACGAAACGCTAAATATTTCCGGTTCATGGCATAAAACAGGAAGTATATTTTCAACAACTCGTCCAAACCATGGCGCCGTAGCACAACAATAACACACCTTTTCAGTGTCTCTGTCGGTGTTGAAAACTATTTGTCGAATTGGCACCAGCCGTTAGCAAAGAAAAGTCCTTGGATTAAGTGCATCGTTTTATAAGCCACGGGTTCAAAGCGTAGAAAAAAAGTAGTGGCTCATAGTCCGGAAAATACAGGAGTTAAACGGATATACAGTGGTACCTCAACTTAGGAGTGCCCCAACTTAAGAGTGTTTTGAGATAAGAGCTGACTATCGACTAATTAATATGCATTAAATTGCAAGAAACAATTCAAGTTACAAGCATCCCTGCAATTAGTTGCCGTGGCAAATGTCCCAGTGAACCCCGTAAGGTCCGACCAAAAACATCTGGTCTTACTCGCTAGCATTAGTTTGTAGCTAGAAATGGACATAACTTTGATTTCCACTTTTGTGAAGGAAGAGAGTGAGTTGAAGGACAGTGCTGAGAAGAAGTGGCTGATAGTCATTGGATTAAAAAAATAAATAATCAAAAACATATAGCAGACTTAGCATAGAAATTTGAGCGTATCACTGCTAGTCTGCACCATACTAAATGCAGACTGTGTCTAACACCAGCCAGGGATGTTAGATATAATATCAAAACGGTGGGCATTTATCCATGAAAATATGCAAAAGCTACTGATGGTGTGGTTTGTCGGAGAAGCAGCTTGATGGAGACATTGTAGAAGTCCACTGTCCAAGGTGAATGCTGTACATTATTATTACACTACTTCATTAAACTACTGTGGTCTTTTTGTAGTAGATTCTACAGTACATTCTATTGTATAGTTTTTTTGTACACTATTTCTTATCTAAAATGTGTTCATTTTTAAAAAGGCTTTAACATGTTAAAATTGTGCTGTTTCAGAGGGCAAGCAACAATTAAATTGAATTTAAATTCATTTCAATGGCCGAAGTGGATTTAAGATACAAGTGTTTTGACTAGACTTAAACTTTTCTGATGAAGAAAATAGCCTTGTTATGCAAAACACAAATGTCCACTGCAGAGGACGCTGAGTCTCAGAAGGATATTAGTACATGTTTTGTCTTAAAAGCATTACTATAAATGCAGTCACATTTAACCTGGGAGCCAAAGTTTGGTTTGGGACCATTTGTGGGCAGTCTGTTTTTTTTTTTTTGTGTTTGTCTTTTTTTTGGGTAGGTGGGGGGGCTGCTGCATACTTAAATCAAATTCCCACTAATATTAGGAAGGACATTTCAAGTTGCTCACACACTGTTGTTACTTAAAAAGTTGCACACAATTATTTTGACAGTAATAACTACTTGATGTGGGCAGCACGGTGGAAGAGGGGTTAGTGCATCTGCCTCACAATACGAAGGTCCTGAGTAGTCTTGGGTTCAATCCCGGGCTCGGGATCTTTCTGTGTGGAGTTTGCATGTTCTCCCTGTGACTGCGTGGGTTCCCTCCGGGTACTCCGGCTTCCTCCCACCTCCAAAGACATGCACCTGGGGATAGGTTGATTGGCAAAACTAAATTGGCCCTAGTGTGTGAATGTGAGTGTGAATGTTGTCTGTCTATCTGTGTTGGCCCTGCGATGAGGTGGCGACTTGTCCAGGGTGTACCCCGCCTTCCGCCCGATTGTAGCTGAGATAGGCTCCAGCACCCCCCGCGACCCCAAAGGGAATAAGCGGTAGAAAATGGATGGATGGATGGAACTACTTGATGTGTAAATGTTGACAATACATTAGATAGATTTTAGCATGTTCAATAAACAAAAGGGGTACGGAATATCAAAAGTAGTATTCAAACCTTTAGTAGAAAAAGTATTAACACCTCTGGATTACATCAAACCTTATGATTAGATTCAAGAGACTACACTAGATAATCACATTAGGAAGAACTACATTATTGTCAAGATCAAGAATTGGATTGTTGCTGTTCAATTGTTCAATTTGGTTCTAAACCAATTTTGTTTTTGTCCTATCATCCATAGATAGACGCATACTGTAGCACATACCTTTTCTGACACACCACCACATATAATTATGCACTTGCTGCAAGGCTGTAAGACTATACCAATGTGAATTCTACATAAATACACAACAAGAATGGAGGCCCTTTAAAAAAGTGACTGCATATCTGGGAAAATGTGTAAATCAAGCCCGCTATCATTGCAATCTGCCAATGCTTCAATAAAAACTACAGTAGTGATGTTGCAGTAGATATGAGAATTTGTGAATTTGAAGTGTTTTTCAGAGAACACTACTTATTTGCTTGTCACGAGTGTGTGACCTGAGCAAACAGGTGTTTCTCACATGTAAATGCTATTCAGACTGCTCGACTACAGTAGGCGGCCGTGACGTAAACACACATGCAGGAGGAGCAACTTCACAGAGTCACGGATGGCACTATTTGTTTAAAGCCACCCAGGCTTGACAACTGTGAAGTGGATTATTTCCTTTGTGACTGAGCCATGGAGCTTCTTTGTCCTGGGTGAAACAAATCATCACAGTAGAATAGTAGAAATTGGAATTATACTGTGTCCATGTCACCATATGTATTTAAGAACATGTACAGTTAAGCCGTGTGCCTCATGACGAAAATAAAATGTTAGGTATACAGTATAATATATTGGACCATTATAGGAGTTTGAATACACTGTATATGATATATTTTGCTATCTAGTGTTAATAGGGTGAGAAAAATTTGTATTTTTAGGTAATAATCATACAAAAATAAAATAAAAAGACAAGGTTTTTGATGAGGCCCAAAAAGAGTGAAGTGCTGGGACTGCTGGGATCATGGTTGATCTAAAAGAGGCTGACAAGCAGCTGGACAACTAAAGAGCCTCAAAACAAAAACAAGTGGATTTCCTGCAGATGTAATAGTGTGATGTTGTTGCGCTATATTATGAACTAGACAAGGTGTTATATTTTATTTTGAATTATCGCTTTTATTTTGAAGAACCGGATGTCCGGTGCGGGAAGTGTCTTTGCTGTTTTTTTCGATTACTTTACTTCTTCTTTTTTCGGACTTTTGAAAGAGAAGTTAATAGTTCTTCACTGCACCGTGTTTCTTCATATTGTAAATATTCTTCCTAAACGTTCCTAGATACTTGAAAGTTAACCCAATAATGTTGTGTGTACAAGTGATGTGTTGTTTAAAGTAATTTTTTATGCATGCACAATTTAGTTTATTTAGAAGTAGAGCGTCGACTGTGTGAATGGTTTGGCAGTATTTACGCATGGTATTTACATCACACAGGAGCAGATATCATTCTGCCAGAAAGTTGAGACCTGTGTATGTGTTTCGTGTTTCCAACAGTGGATTTGTGCATTATAATTATTTTGTGAGAAAACGTTTTTGTTAATGTAATTTAATTTGTAATTATTTTTATATGAATGAATGTTTGTTACTTCCTCTTTCTTCGGACTTTTGAAAGAGAAGGAGCAGATATCACTCCGCCAGAAAGTTGAGACCTGTGTATGTGTGTTTTGTGTTTCCAACACAGGTGGCCAATAAATACTGAACCGACGGCATGGTGAAGTGTCTTTATTAAAAAAAAAAAAACTACACAACGCAGAATAAGACTCACTACACAGAGACCAGCATGGTGTTCCCGTCTGATATGCTCTGTGGAAGCAAACATTCAATGTGTCTCAGTTCTTGTCATTGATTATATCAGCACTTAAACAAAAGATCTAAAAATAAACAATAAGTATATATTTAAAAAAACAAAACAATTAATACATAATAACTGCACAGTGTAGTAAATGGTCAATTTCAAATTGAAAATATTACTATAGAAGTTTTCAAATTAAACTAAAAATCAGTTAGATACATACAACTTGGTTCAATGGCTCCACGTCAATTTCTAGCAGCGGTAAAACATGCTAAAAGTTACCTTTTAAAATACTAACAAACACTGTATGTAAATACTATAGCGTCCAGAATAAGTGCACACAAAGTCTGACGCTCTTTTTAAACTACACAGCTCAAAAACATTAAAGGAACAGTTTTTTTTATCAGGGTATGGCATGAATTCAATTGCACTTTTCTGATAAGGTTTTGGTCAGGTACGTGGAAAAGGGTGTTGTTAATCAGTTTCAGCTGCATTGGCGTTGATGGAATTAACAACAGGTGCACTCGAGGGGCAACAACGAGATGGCCCCCAAAACAGGACTGGTTTTGCAGGTGGAGGCCATTTCAAGTTCCTCCCTCTTGATCTTTTTTAACTGTTTTTCCACAAGTGTTGGCTTTAGCTAGAGTCATTATCACGACTGGGAGCATGAGGCGATTTCTTAACCCTCCTGAAGTTGCGCAGATTGTCCTACTCCTCCAGGATGGCACATCTATGCGTGCTGTTGCAAGAAGATTTGATGTGTCTCCCAGTACAATCTCCAGAGCATGGAGGAGATTCCAGGCGACAGGCAGTTACTCTAGAAGAGCTGGACAGGGCCGTAGACGGTCCTCATCCCATCAGCAGGACCAAAACTTGCTGCTTTGTGCAAGGAGGAACAGGTTGAGCACTGCCCGAGCCCTACAGAATGACCTCCAGCAGGCTACTGGTGTGAATGTCTCTGCCCAAACAGTCAGAAACAGACTTCACGAGGGTGGCCTCAGGGCACGACGTCCTGTAGTGTGCCCTGTGCTCACTGCTCAGAACCGTGGAGCTCGATTGGCATTTGCCATTGAACACCAGAATTGGCAAATCCGCCACTGGCGCCCTGTGCTTTTCACAGATGAGAGCAGGTTTACCCTGAGCACCTGTGATAGACCTGAAAGGGTCTGGAGAAGCCAAGGAGAGCGCTATGCTGCCTGCAACATCATTCAGCATGACCCGTTCGGTGGTGGGTCAGTGATGGTCTGGGGAGGCATTTCCATGGAGGGACGAACAGACCTCTACAGCAGTGTTTTTCAACCACTGTGCCGCGGCACAGTGTGCCGTGAGATACAGTCTGGTGTGCCGTGGGAGATGATCTAATTTCATCTATTTGGGTTAAAAATATTTTTTGCAAACCAGCAATCCGCAAATAATGTGTTGTTGAGTGTCTGTGCTGTCTGGAGATCGGCAGACTTACCACGTTATACTCTTCCATATCAGTAGGTGCCAGCAGGTAGCTAATTGCATCGTAGATGTCGTAAACAGCGGGAGGCAGCGTGCAGGTAAAAAAGGTGTCTAATGCTTAAACCAAAAATAAACAAAAGGTGAGTGCCCTCAAGAAAATGCATTGAAGCTTAGGGAAGGCTATGGAGAACAAAACTAAAACTGAACTGGCTACAAAGTAAACAAAAACAGAATGCTGGACGACAGCAAAGACTTACTGTGGAGCAAAGACGACGTCCACAAAGTACATCCGAACATGACACGACAATCAACAATGTCCCCACAAAGAAGGATAAAAACAACTGAAATATTCTTGATTGCTAAAACAAAGTAGGTGTGGGGAATAGCGGTCAAGGAAGACATGAAACTGCTACAGGAAAATACCAAAAAAAGAGAAAAAGCCACCAAAATAGGAGCGCAAGACAAGAACTAAAACACTACACACAGGAAAACAGCAAAAAAGACCAAATAAGTCAGGGTGTGATGTGACAGGTGGTGACAGTACACCTACTTTGAGACAAGAGCTATATTGATGCATGTTTGGTTATTCTTTAAAGTCATATCCAACAATTGCGACAACGACTTTTTATTGTCAATATCGGCTGCTGAGTTTCAGTTTTTAATTAGTTCTGCTGGTGGTGTGCCTTGGCTCAAAAAAGGTTGAAAAACACTGCTCTATAGACTGGAGAACGGCAGTCTGACTTCTATTAGGTATCGGGATGAAATCCTTGCACCCATGGTCAGACCCTACGCTGGTGCAGTAGGTCCTGGGTTCCTCCTGGTCCACGACAATGCCCGGCCTCATGTGGCAAGAGTGCAGACAGTATCTGGAGTATGAAGGAATTGACACAATTGAATGGCCCTCACGATCACCTGATCTAAACCCGATAGAACTCCTCTGGGACATAATGTTTCGGTCCATCAGACGCCGCCAGGTTGCTCCTCAGACTTTACAGGAGCTCACTGATGCCCTTTTGATCTGGGAGGACATCCCACAAGACACCATCCGTCGTCTCATTAGGAGCATGCTGCGACGTTGTCAAGCATGCATACAAGCACGACGTGGGGGCCACATAAGATATTGAAAATAATTTTGAGTTGCAGAAATTGAATTTAGGCAAAATGGACGAGCCTGCCACATAATTTTTTCACTTTGATTCTTGGGGTGTCTATATACTGAGCCCTCTGTAGGCTGAAAACTTTTATTTCCATCAAAAGATGTGGCATCCTTTTGTTCCTGAGACATTAAACTGTCAATATCAGTATAGATATCCGACATTTTTTTTTTCACCATTGAAATCTGATGTGTTTTCAAAGTATTCTTTTAATTTTTTGAGCAGTGTATTATTGAGCAACCTACATTAACACAGCTCAACGTATCTCGTTCCTTCCACACGCACTTCTATCCTCATTCCTCCTTTTTCGCCAATCACCTTACAAGCGTGGTACGTTCATTACAATAGGAATTCTGAATATCACTTACTCAAGAACACAACGTCAACCTCAGCAGGTCGTTACAATACATCGAATGCGGCTGTTGTCCTAGCTGTTGATGCTCTTTTCAAAATAAAACACAATCCATTTTTTAGGAAAATATTGATGGGGGGGAAATATGAAAATGTATGTAGATACTGTTGAGTACACAAAGGCGTTTTACATTTTTTTTGTCAGCAATCTGATCCATCATACCTTTAAAAAAGCACTTGGACGTTACGTGGTTTTACTACGAAAATCTCATACCGGAAGCAAAATTAGATTGACGCTTTACAGCCGCTGCTTGGGAAATTACATGTTAACGGTCAAAGTAACAGCAATATTAACATATTTTAATAAGTAACAGGAATAGGCTTTCTAAGGGCGTTCGCTCACTTACAACACCGCGGTATGATGCGCGGTGTACTTTTTGTGCCGAGGTTTGAAAGCTTACGTCTGCGTTAGTTGGCTGCCGTTAGCGAACGAGCAGGGTAGTCCAAGTAGAAAAAAAAAAGCTCCGGAGGAAGATTGCTGAAGGACTTCTTTTATGTAAACATGGGCCGCATCCGGGCGGAGGAGGACGCGTCGTGAAAGGTGATGTGTCCTTTTCTCACACTTTCTTTGACATATAATAGCTATTAAATAGTGTTGCGATGTTGCCTGAAGCTAGTCAATGCTAGCTCGACTGTACGTCAACAAATTAAGACTACAATAGAAGGTTTCTTAATTAAGTCTATTAATGTTAGTCACGTGGTTGCTAATGAGTGGTTAAATGCATTGATGTAATTAATCAGAATACTGTACATGTGTTAAGTCAGTATATCAAACAAAAGCCAATTTTATGTTTTTAATTCATAATTAATGATTTAGAGAGAGAATGGATTAAAAATTGACTACTTGATATGCAAACCAGCTAATGTAACAGTAACTTGTGGGTACTGTATAAATGAGCAATATAATAAGTGGTTAAAACACCTGCAATGTAATATGACACTTCACTGTACATCAAAGTGGTCTTTTTTGTAGTGTCACTAATGGCTTGCAACACAGAAGGGAAAAACCTGCACTTAGTCTGTTTTCCATTATGATTTGTCACTGTATGGGGTTATTATTGAGGGTGTGGTTGACACTCAAGGATATCCAATATGAGGACTGGATCAAATATCATAATGTACAGTTTTGGTTGACACCGTCAGAGTGTTATTATTGTGTACATGACAACCCTTTCTAGTACTTTCCCTCTGATTCTTAATGTGGATGAAATTATTATATATTACCTGTGGATTTCAGTACATATGACCCCACTAGGCAGCACGGTGAGACATGGGTTAGTGCATGTGCCTCACAATACGAAGGTTCTGAGTTCAATCCCAGGCTCGGGATCTTTCTGTGTGGAGTTTGCATGTTCTCCCTGTGACTGTGTGGGCTCCCTCCCACCTCCAAAGACATGCACCTGGGGATAGGTTGATTGGCAACACTAAATTGGCCCTAGTGTGTGAATGTGAGTGTGAATGTTGTCTGTCTATCTGTGTTGGCCCTGTGATGAGGTGGCTTGTCCAGTGTGTACCCCGCCTACCGCCCGAATGCAGCTGAGATAGGCTCCAGCACCCCCCGCGACCCCGAAAGCGACAAGCGGTAGAAAATGGATGGATGGATGACCCCACTACAAACTACAATGGAACCCGCTTATGTCAACACCAAGCAGCATTGACATAACAGCATTGACAGCATTGTGGACATAACCAAAACCGGAAATAGACATTGTTTGCACATTTAATTGTGATTTTCGCCTGGGGTAAAAGGAAAAGTTGAATCTCCATTGTTCATATTTTTAATTTAGATTATTGTGTTTTCATATGATATTTCAAACTTATCCAACAGAACTACTGCGGTGATTTCCTTGTATGATTACAATTACAGTAAATCCTTCATACTTGTGCACATTTTTCTCCTGGTGGCCTAATAGAAAAATACAAAATAGGTTAATTTTGTTTGTTGCTGTGGTAGAATCCTGGTTAATACTTTATGGTTTTTATTTTGAAACTTACTTTGCACTAAGTTTGTCACAATATCAAAATTTCAGTAGTCGATATCAACACCTGTAATCTTCCACGATTCTCAATACAATATAAAAAAAAAAAAAAGAAACCCTGAACCCATGTACTTTTAAATTCACAATTTTATTGAAAATTATTTGAACCAGTCAATTATTAACATCTTTTTAAACAGAGTTTACATTGCAGTAGCAGCTGCCAATACATAAAAAAAAAAGAACAGCAGTGGCCCATAGCCACCCAGTATATCAAAACAAACTACTGTACTTGTGAATATGCTTTTGAATAACAATTTAACATTCTAGAAATAACAGCAGTGGTGTGAAGCCTTATTGTTGTATTTCAATTTTAAGTCAATATAGGTATTTTAACCATGTTAAAACTTCACAAGCGCACATTTGGCTCAAGTGATCAACTGTCCAAAAGGAGTTGGTAAAAACAGAGCTTGTCTGGTCCCACCCCTGTGCCGTAAGCAGCAGAAAAAAATGAACAAATAAAGAACCAGCTGAAGTATTCGGTCAATATGGTGTTAGCGTGACGTCATCACGTAATTTCTAATAGGCTAATAAAAAAGGCTGAGGCTCAATCCAAATTGTCCTTCTTCCCCCGTCCCCCTTCTTCTTAACCCTCCCCATTGGCTTTAGAATCTAGTGTCATGGCGAAGTGTTGAAAATACGCCCTAGGCATTCAGACGTTGCTCGAGTTTTGCGATGTTATCAATCCTCGCCATTTGCTGGCAGACACGATTAATGTTTTGTTTACTTTCAAGATGCCGTTGCACAGGATTTTATGGTTTTGTTCACTAACAGCACCGCTTATGGGGAAGACTGTATTACATCATTCTCACCCACGAAACGTTGCCACCTGGATGTTACTCACTATTGATAGGACACTGTGGAGATGCGCTTATTTTTTTTAACCCAAAACAAACACAAACGTTTCTGTGGGGACATTCTGCTGACGTCACTTCCTGTTGCTCCTTATTGGCTGAACACTAACAAATGTGAACACTATGACCCCTCATGGCCTGGAAGATCAGAAAAAACCTTTGGTTCCAATACAAAAAGAGTGGTGTTCAAAGTGTTGCCAAACGACAGAAAGGTGTCCTTACGTTGTTGTTAGCACTGTGATAAAGGTTGGGTTGCACGTTCTAGACGTTTTCTGCACGCTAGGGTAATGCACACTCCCTGTGCGCGGGGCGAATACTTTTGTATTGTATTTATTTGATTATCAAAGATACACCTCCTTCACTTTTAATATTTACTTCTACTCACTAAAAACAAAAAAGTCATTAAAGTGCATCACAGATCATTTCTGCTGCATATTTATCCCTGGAAAACCAGGCACGTACTGTATGAGAAGTGTTGTGAAGCAGAGTTATGCCACACCTACTGACTTTTTATTGAGCTTTCGATGAGTATTCACATACAATGTGAATTTTCTCACACTTTATTTGTCTACATGCTTGCTGGTCAGAAGATACAATGAAATAAACATAATTTAAAGTCACCACTTACTTGTACACAAAGCAGCTGCTTCTTGTTCAAGGCAAATATTTGAAATATTTGCGTTTGTGTGCATGCTAATTAGTGTTGGAGAGCAGACATCGACAGAACACTCCTCTACCCCATTCATTGCCACCTTCAATTCTGTTGTTTTTCAGTGTTCTTGACGGTGCCTGGTGTAATACACCCAATTTGTTTCCTTTTGTACGATTACCGACTTAACCAGTCAGATTATTATATGTAAATTTATATAGTTTGTTCTATTATTCTTATTTCACTGATTTCCAACATATTATTACACTTCTGATTGAAAATACATGATCAATTAACCAATCAACAAATAGGTAGTGGGTAGTTTATTGTATTTAACAATATAACCAATCAACAAATAGGTAGTGCGTATTTTATTGTATTTAACAATCAAGCACTGAAAAACAAAGAAAATAATAATATAGTGTCCTGGCTCAAAATAGTCCATAGGTAAATATGTAGCATTTAACTTAAATGTGCAAGTAAAACAAAGAGCACATGGAATACGTTGTTATAAAAAAAATATCAAAAACATCAACAAGCCTCATGCAATCTCAATTAAAGTTTAAATTGGCTTGTCTGTTCACAGTAAGTCTCACTAGAAGACCCAACGCCAGGCCTTTTTGTTAGCAAATTTGCTGATGATGTCTTATAATTGTCGGCTTAGCTGAATTTCAATATTAACTCTTGCAAGGCTTATTTAGCCTCTCTTGGCTTGTTGTTGCTCTGAGATAGTTCTTAACTAGTTTTCGTTTGCTAAAAGCCCTTTCACCACCTGCAACAGTCACAGGTAATGTTATATGAAAACCAGTCTAAAACTGTCCCGGATTCTAAATATGTTTTACTACTTTGTTGTTGTCAGCTATTATGGTATATTTTCTTTTATATTTCGATGAAAACAAACAACAAATCCTTGAACATTGAACTTTTTTGTGCACTAGGGTTGTACGCCATACCGGTATTAGTATAGTACCACGATACTAATGAATCGTCGTCACGTTGTGTCATTGCTGGTTTATGAGCAGACGAGCATGTTCGGCAGCGCACAATCACGGAGTACTTACAAACAGACAAAGTGTGTAGACAGAAACGGGAGAACGGACGCATTTTGGCTTAAAAACTAACAATAAAGGTGAAGTTATTACAAGGTTGGCAAGTATGCTGACTACATGCGCTCTGAATACGTACTGCTGATTGGCTGTTACCGCTCTGCGTGTAACCAATCAGATGGTTCTATTCTTTATCTCTACACATGGTTCTTACTATTTTACAGGTTTTATTATTTTTATTTTCCAACGTTCCTCAGATGAGCCATCTGCCTCAGGGGTTATCGACCGTGCTTGTGGGGGCGCTTTTGTGTCAGCGTCCACCATGGTCTGATGAACTACTGGTGCAGATGGCTCCTGTGATAGTGTTTACTCACATGTCTCCTCTGTACCCAGCCATGCAATCATTGGTCCATATAGTTGCATATGTGTGTATGTTGTGTGTGTGTGTGCGTGTGTTTGTGTTTGGTATCTGTATCCGTGCGTACGTATGTGATAATGGGGGATATGGGTCACCGGAGTATTGTTTTTAACTTTGTGAAGCACTTTGCGTTGCATTTCTTTTGTGTATGAAAAGTGCTTTATAAATTAAGCTTGATTTGATTTGATTTGATTTGATGATATGGCCCCTTTGGTTGGGTCTTAATTTTTGTTTCGAAAAAAGTGTCGATGTCAGCTCAAGCAGGCAATATTGTAGGTAATTAGGTAATAAGTAGAACACGTCCAGTTTACATCTGCTGTGACAACTAGCAACACACGAGCCTCCACCAGGGGGCAGTGTAGCATACACAGATGTAAAACCTATTCTGCACAATCAGCCTTTTCATATAAAGCGATAAAGGAATGAAACGACCTCACAACAAACTTGAAAAGTCTAACAGGTTACTTTTCATTCACAATTGAAGTTAAAAAGTGGCTTTGGAGCAATCAAAGCTGCTCATACGGTCACTGAGGTGGGCACTATGTTTGACATGTCAACTTCATATATATTATATTTATGCATGAGAAGAAAATGTAAACTGTGAGTTGTGTCTGTTAAAATCATGGTTGTTTTTACAAATGATGACAGATGTGAACGAGAGCATGTATTGTCTGTGTGATGATGTAAATGAGGTGTGGTTGTAATGTATAATATGTGTCAATGAAAGGACATTTTATGACTTTTCTTAATTTGGTTACATGCTATAGTATAATTTTATTCTTATAATTTCATCGCATGTTTTTGTATATCATTAATTTAGGTAACCAGGGACCGCAGATGGAAATGAGCTATTTAGCTATAATCTGGTGCAGAACATATCTGTCTTTGAGCTTGATGTCTCTGTGCATTGTCCCTTCAAATAAAGACTAAATTACTACTACTACGATGGTGAGTTGGTCGATATGGACTGGTTCTCAATAGGGTTGTACGATATACCGGTATTAGTATAGTACCGCGATACTAATGAATCATATTCGGTACTATACCGCCTCTGAAAAGTACCAGTCCGCCACCCCCAATTAAATTAATAATTCATTTTCTACCACTTGTCTTTAATAATTTAGACAAAATAATAGAATGGAAAATGTCACAATATGTTACTGCATACGTCAGCAGCTAAATTAGGAGCCTTTGTTTGCTTATTTACTAATGAAACACAAGTTGTCTTGTATGTTCACTATTTTATTTAAAGACAAACTTGCAACAAGAAATATATGTTTAATGTACCGTAAGATTCTTTTGTTGAATTAAAGCCAATAATGCAATTTGTTGTGGTCTCCTTTATTTAGAAAAGTACCGAAAAAGTTCAGAAAAGTATCGAAATAATTTTGGCACCGGGACAACACTAGTTCTCAGCATAAATAGTGTGGGGCCATTGTGTCATTAGTTAGGTCTCGGCCTCTTGTAGGGTTTATAAATGTGTTTGTTATCTGCATTAACTTGTAACATCTGCTCTTTCTGATAGGTGTCGGTGTTTCATCCCTGAAGGCAGCATCAAATTCAAGCCATGGAAGATTGTGTAATTTGTAAAGCATCAGCATGCTTCATCACACAATGACTGCTCCGTCCAAACAATAGAGTTAACTGCGATCACGTCATCACACAGCCATGGGCGTCTGTTCATCTGCCTGCAAGATGTTGCGCAGGGGGAAGTACTTTTTCCTGCTGCTCCTCTGCTTGTCTGTGCTGGCATGGGTTGCCATGTTTTCTGGAGAAATTGTCAAATCCCTTCCTGTGTCCTCGGTGACAACGCAAGCTCTTGCTATGCGGGACACGGCACACTCATGGACATCAGCGGCGGATCACTTGATTACTCCAACGCCAATACAGGAGTGTCCTCAGAAGTCGCCGCTGCTACGTAAGTGAAGGCCCACACTCAGATATGTTTGCTGTGTTTAAAGTCAACATTGGTTTAAACCTCTGCACATTATACACTAATCTACTGGGCACGCCTGTACTAAGTGTTATACTACCTTATTTACAACCACAAACATTTACCTATTGTGACAATGTCAACCCAAACATGAGCATTATTATATTATATACAGCTTTTGTAGTGAATCTCATTTCAGTGGTATATTTTTTTTGGTTAGTAATTTGTTCTAAAAGACGAAGACAGAGTCATACGTTTTTCCATAATAATCCGTTTGACACCCAAAAATACTACCAACATTTTTTATATTTTTTACACGCAGAAAGAAATGCATAATACATATGAGTGATATGAATAAATTAAGATTTAATTACATTTATTGAAGACCTGTTGGCAAAGATGGTAATGAGCAAGGAGTTAGGGGGATAATTCAATAGTGTTTTTCACCTTCTTTATCAAAGTGTTGCCACCTGCAACTTTCTTTGGCCCCATGGTGGGGTTTTTTCAGCTGTACTTAAAATAAAAAACTCAGAAACTTGTGGTGTAACTGTGTTAGTGTCAAGTTTATTAGGATCTTAGGAAGATTATAGAGAGCACTTTATCGACTCCACTACTCACACTAAACATTGTTAAGTGCTTGGTAAATAACAGTCTAACCGTATCTTAGGACCAACAATACTATAGTTGTTACATAACAGTAGTCCGGTCTTCTCTGGTTATAATCATTTCAGTAGTGTCTTCTTCTTCTTGTTTTATGGCAGGGCACTTAATGTTAAACGTATTGGAGTGTGAACCAGAGATGCCCCCCTTCTCCCTCCCTCACATACACATATATACCATCCCAAACTAAATTATTTTCCATACAACTGTACCTTTTAGAAACTTTACTTCTGCTTCTAAAATGCCTATAAAAAGTGGTATATGTCTGCTGCTTGTTTGAAAACATAGCAAAATGCCATAGGTAGAAGCATGATAACATGCATGTGCAGTAAATGATCAAGTGTCTCCGTGGCGAAAGACACGTAGACGCACAAAAATGTAATTCATATGAGGCAGTTTGCTCGAGTGTAATGTTAGTAAATTGCATGCAACACGGCCATCGATAGTACATGCTGTTTTATAGATTGCACACGCTGTTTAGTGCGTGGTGTTTGAATCTTAGTAGATCAGGCCCTAAGTGGGAATCAATGTTTCTCTTGTAAATGTGTTTAAAGATGCAGCTCTTTAAGAGCAATAAGTGCCAGGATAAACATAGTAAGCAAAAGTAAGTAAGTATAAGTATTATACTTGAGACTATTTCACATCAACTAAGATACCATGTTTGTTTTACACACAATCTGTTCCCAGACATGATCTGACATTGCATTTGTCTGGATTAATATGGAAATAGAAATGATCTGTTCCAGAGTCAAATCTTTACCTTCATAGCAAGTGAGAACGAGGTGTAATTATGTCAAATACAGTACATGCTGTTACACAAATGTTAACAATTAAGTTAACCACTAATGTAATTATTAAAATGTAATCCATTGACTTTTTATTTAAAAAATAATCCGCAGAAGGTGCACTGAAGCTGAACTTTGAGCCCACCCTGACACTGATGAACGTGGAGGGCGAAAACAAGCGAGTAGCTGAAGGCCAGTTTGAACCTTCCTACTGCACGGCCAGGCAGAGCGTGGCCATCCTTATTCCGCATCGCAGCCGCGAGCGACACCTCCTCTACCTGCTGCACCACTTGCACCCCTTCCTGCAGAGGCAGCAACTCCACTATGCAGTCTATGTCATCCAGCAGGTGTTCAACCACACTGTGTACACTATCATATTGCTGTCATAATTCAAAAACCAAAACCCTCTTACTTGACTGGTTTTCAAAAAGGCTGGTGAGGTCACTTTCAACCGCGCCAAATTACTCAACGTGGGTTACTTGGAGGCACTTAAGGACTACAACTGGGACTGTTTCATTTTCCACGATGTGGATTTGGTTCCTGAAAACGACCACAATCTCTACATCTGCGATACACAACCCAAACACCTGGTGGTTGGACGTAATTCCACTGGATACAAGTAAGTACATGGCAAAGACTCTCCTTGTACTTGTACTACATGTTTGTTGTGCCAGTAAAACCATTTTAATAACATAAACTAACAATGAGACATGAGTGTTTTTTTTATTCAAACTAGAGTAGCCTCTATTTAGATAAAATAATGCTAAACCCATAAAACACATAAGTGTGACAACTGTGGCGACTCAAGGAAAGTTGGACTAAAACATGTGGACTGTGTATCAAATAAAGCGGGGTAAACATGTAAATATTTTCTAAATCTGAAGAGATCTGTTATGTGTTACAGACCCCACACAAAGATAACAAATCTGGCATTGAGCAGTATTAATCTTACAGTAATGTGTGTGTGGTGTCCTCCAAGCCCCAAATCTTGTGTGAACAATTGTGATCTAACAAAATCTAGAAAGACTAAACGTAGCAACCAACCACCGTAAAAACAGGCAATATAAAAGACAACATACAAGAGTAGGGATCAAAGTGTTCTAATTGTTGAGGAAATGTATTCATTAGAACTGTGACTACAGCTGTCATAGTTCAACGATAAATGGAGGAAATTGACAATATTCAGGACCAATCAGCAACAACATCATATCTAACTTGTAAAACCAAAACAATTTGTGATAGCTTGCCAAAAGAGAGCTCCCACAGTTGCACTTGTCTCATTGTATGTGTTTTTGTTTCATGTTTTCTACCAAAAACGTGTAAGGTCAACACCAAAAATGTCATGTAGCCCATGCACTGAGTTGTAATTCCCTGAAAAACTAACACGCTAGTTGGGAGTGAATCTTAAATGGAGGAGTAAACGAAACAAACAGAAAAGTATTTGTGGCCTAAAAGTAATGTATTTCTTCCCTGAGGCTGCGTTACAAGGGCTACTTTGGAGGCGTCACAGCCATGAGCAGAGAGCAGTTCCATCAAGTCAACGGCTTTTCAAACGCCTACTGGGGTTGGGGTGGAGAAGACGACGACCTCTGCAAAAGGTAAAACACATTTTACCACAGCCGCTTTGAAAGCCACTTTTAAGATGCACAAGTGTGCATGCAAGCACTTTATGTAGCTTGTCTGTGGCTCGTTGTTAATTCTTCTATCTAGAAAACTACACTGTAAGAACCTCCTAGAACAGGGGGGTCTGCAACCTTTTTTTTGACACCTACCTTTACAAAATAAAAATGGCAGAGAACTACTCATTTGTGTAATCTTTATTTGCATAGCTTATTTCAACCCAAAGGGAATAACCTTGTTTTGCTTACGTAATAAAAAAAATCAATAACAATAAATGTTGTTTATCGACATCTTGTATTTCAGTGTGTATTTTTATTCTACTGTAGGTTTTTGGGTTTCATTTATATGAGTGGCATCATTTAAATTGTACTTAAATTAGGATGCAGATCTCCACTCAAACAGTGTGCTCATTGTCTTTCTGCTATTTTGTGGTCATTTGTCATTAACGATAGTTAACGAGTTATGAAAATACTGAGAGTTTAAGCAAATATTCTTTTACCCCTTGGTGAACTACTCAAAACCAGCTCATGGGACCCCTGGTGTAGAAGAAAGCAATAAAGTCAGCAAAGAATAACAATCCAGAACATCCATGATGCTGTGTTCTTTCTTCCTGGAATGTAAACAATATTACGTAAAAGAAAACACTTTGTTTGAGTCTGACATTGGCCAATCAGTGGACTGCAATCTGTCTAGTCTCTATACCATTAAACTGCTTTTCCACTGCATTGCTTATGCCACTGAAAATGCATCAACAGCGGGTACAGTGGAAAAGGGGCTTTAGGTACCATATTCTACAACCACGGTTGGTCCCCAGTGTCACTCGACGTTCGATAATTATGGTATTTGTACAATAATTTCACATCCTCTCTGTGATGTACTATTAATATTTCCAAAATGTACAATGCATGGCTATTAGCAAACACAAACATCTGATGTTGTGCATTGCTTTACATGCCTCTTTATAGCCAGGCGGGGGTGCTGTTCTGACAGTGACTGCTTATTTTCAACAGTGCTGTTTGTTTATTTACAGGTAAAACTGCATTATAAACTGTACTATACACTGTCTGTTGTAATTTTTTTTACTGTAGCAGTAGTCCTGCGCAACGTCAAATTGTACTCAAAATACTATCATTTTAAGCTTCTGGTACGATAATGTGTCATTTCCCATCTGGCATTACTGCTGGTAGCCCAGCAAATGGGTTCTAATAAGTACTACTTATTATGTGTTTTTTGCAGTGGTCATTTAACTGTACTGCTCAAAGTAAACAAGGCGTAATGTCTCACTTTTACTCGTAGGGTGGAGCTACAGAAAATGAAGATTGTGCGGCCGCCTGCCGGCATCGCCCGCTACACAATGGTATTTCACAAACGCGACAGCGGCAATGAAATCAACAAAGACAGGTTGGTCCATTCAGGGATTTAGAAAATGCGCTGAAAACTATGACTTTTCCCTCATTGATGTTTTAAAATGCCCCATCAGGATGAAACTGTTAGGACGAACGCCAGTGGTATGGAAAAAAGACGGACTCAATAGCTGCTCGTACAAGACTTTATCGGTGGAGAGGCCGCCGCTGTACGTCAATGTGACCGTGGACATTGGAAAGCCACAGAGCTGAGGTTTTTAGTCGGTTGCCAGATGAGTGCAGAACTACGACCACACATTTGCAGCAGCGGAAGTGAAAGGGGATGCTGTTGGATTTCCAACAACAAATGTCCACTTCAGCTGTGTTCACATTTCAACGACTCCTTATGTGCAGTCTTAAAGTGCCCAAACATCCACCCAGAGCTCAGTACTGTTTGATTATTAATATGTATCCAATGTGATTCATCACTTCGTCATTTCTTAGTCTTTTTTTAGCTGGATGCACATCTAATCTACATATTATACATGTATCATATCTCTCTTAAGAGGAGGCTGAACTGCATTTTATTTTTAGACCAACACCTAAGTTTGGTAAAAGTAGCGTGACAACATAAATACTCGGTAGGAACTGAGTATTGTGATGTTTTTATACGTGCAGTGTTTCCACACTAAAAGATAGTCCAGGTGTATGGATTGAGCATGGAGACATTATCATTCTTGGCTTATTATTCTAGAAATATCAATAAACACGCGCTCGAAATAATTTACCAGCTAAATTATTCAAATGTTGTATAATGCTGTACCGTACTTATCTAGAAGTGACAATATTGAATTCCAGATGAGCAGACAAGTTCCAAAATGAAGCAAGTGACCTTGTAGGATTTGGTGGATGTTATAAAACCTTCCTCAAATCATCATATTATATAAAAAATAGTCATATTACTGGACTGCCTTTTCTTAGTAAGCAAAGACTTGTTTTTGTCCTGCAAAGGAGCCAGGACAATATACTTGTTTGTATAGAGCCTTATGTACTTGACTTGGGTGGTGGATTATTTATTACCTTATCAGGATGTGACCAATCAAAATGACCTAATATTATATACAATACAGACATTTTTGTAAATGTTTATTCAAGTGACCATCAAACTTGACACTTCCTGATCATGCCAGATGCATTGCCAATCCCGAAAGACTGATTTTATTTTTGAATTTTCTGAATATCTTTGTTGAATGTATCAATTTTTAGATGATTGGTGGGAGAAGAAATGATGACTGCTCTTTGCGCACCTAACTATTCGACCAGGGTCCAATTCCCGGGGTGACGATTTGATCGCGACTCAAACCGATTCTCGCTATGTATTATTTGGTATTATAATTCAAATTATAAAATGTTTCAAAATAGGTTAAGAAAAAGCTCATTCTGGCGTAAAAAAATATTTAAAAAAAATGTATTCTATTAAAAAAATATATCATTTATTTTCCATCCATCCATCCATTTACTACCGCTTGTCCCTTTTTGGGGTCGCTGGAGCCTATCTCAGCTGCATTCGGGCGGAAGGCGGTGTACACGCTGGACAAGTCGCCACCTCATCACAGGGCCAACACAGAGAAGCAGAATATAATATAATATATATAATATATGAACATAAGTCCATAAATAGGGGATTGTTTTTCATACTATTCTGCTTTAATTTATTTTAATTTGATTTTTTTTAATCGATTTTTATTAAATTATGAATGGATTTATAATCAGGATGAATAAGAATGTGAATCGCTTTTTTTTGTGCACCCCTATTGAATATGATACATTTCATGACTAAAAATTAAATGTCTAATAAACTATTATTTTCTTATTTTCACGTGGTTTTAAGTGTTGTTCTTTAGTGGAAACTACTAGTTTCTTAATGTCATGTAACAGTTGTAGGGGTTTTGCTGGGGTCTCCGTGCAAATTGCAGTGTATCATTTTGGCCACTTGGGGTCAGTATTCACGATGTTGTTTGCCCTGCAATGAGAGTTAGGCTCACTTCTACAATCTAAAGACATACAATGCAGGAGCTCCTTCAAAAAATGCAATTACAATTAAGATAACTTATTATCGTTATATTGTGTTCTTGAAGTTTTAGGTATTATTTAGCGTCATCAGATGTGCAAATGTATGTTGCACTGCAAACTACAGTCTCGTAGTAATAAAAACAAAGCTAAGCGTTATCCAAGTAAAAGCAAAAAATGTGCTGAAGACTGAGCCATCATTTTACCACGATAAAGGGAGCGGTAGAAAAGCAGTTTATCAATTCTTTTTTCAGTCCTGCTTGTCCAGAGCAGAATGACTGAGCCCATTGCAGTAGACAATGGACACGTGGTGGGGGGACACACTGTAAAGATAAGAATGAAATCACTAAGATGCCTTCCTATCCTTGCTGTGAGTTGTATGTCTTCCTCGTAATATAACACAACAATAGTCCTTTTAGCTGCACTGCCTCATATTGCACAAATGGTAAATATCACCGAAATTTAAAAAAAGTCTGCTTGTTGTTCACTTCCAGTGACCTCTGCACATTTTTTTTTTTTTTTTTTTTTTTGGAACAGTGCAAAGAAAGAGCGGGATGTCTGAAGCTTTGTATGGACAAAATGATGTCATGTCCTCTTCCTATGGTGCAGAAAGAAGCTTTGTCTTCCAGAGGCCAGGCCTGGTCATCAAGCGCACATGTGACACGCTCACATGCTCTTTATAAAACCATCTCTGTTATTGCCATATTGTTAGCACAATGCTCTATTACACTGGTTCTCAAACCTTTTTCACCAAGTACCACCTCAGAAAACACTTAGCTCTCCAAGTATCACCAGAGTGACCAACATTAAAATACAGTAGTGTAGTAGGCCTAAGTATTCATTACCACACAGATTATTCAGCTTTATATGCAAGGGACGGCGTGGCGCAGTGGAAGAATGGCCGTGCGCGACCCGAGTGTCCCTGGTTCAATCCCCACCTAGTACCAACCTCGTCATGTCCGTTGTGTCCTGAGCAAGACACTTCACCCTTGCTCCTGATGGGTGCTGGTTAGCGCCTTGCATGGCAGCTCCCTCCATCAGTGTGTGAATGTGTGTGTGAATGGGTAAATGTGGAAGTAGTGTCAAAGCGCTTTGAGTACCTTGAAGGTAGAAAAGCGCTATACAAGTACAACCCATTTATCATTTATTTAACTAAACAGGTACAGAAAGACAAACGTACTCTTCAAAAATAATACGATTAATCAATGATTACTTATATAGCCCTAAATCACAAGTGTCTCAAAGGGCTGCACAATCCACAACGACAGATCCCACATCAGAGCAAGAAAAAACTCAACCCAATGGGATGACCGCAGATGTGGGGACCGCAGATGTGGGGACCCCCTCCCTGGGCGACCAATGCAATGGACGTGGAGTGGATCTAGCATAATATTGTGAGAGTCCAGTCCATAGTGGATCTAACATAATAGCGTGAGAGTCCAGTCCAAAAAGAGATGTATGAAAACATGTCCAAATTTTGCACATATTAAGTATATAATAATATGCAGTAAATTAAAGTATAGTTACTATAAACATTTTCATACAGTATGTACATTATGTAAGGTAAATAGCCCTCTTTTAACCATATTTTATTCAAACGTAAAAGAACTTAAATAAGCTTCTACAAAGATAAGGCAAGGTGGTGGATAGCATTGTGGTCTAGGGCTGCATGAGTACACCAGGGGGAGCTCCACTAACCACGTTAAACCCAGATTCCGAACTAACAAAGGTCTTAACTCATTCTCTTTCTATGCCACATCAATGTGGAATGCGCTCCCAACAGGTATAAAAGAAAGTGCATCTCTATCCTCCTTCAAAACCGTAATAAAAGTTCACCTCCAGGCAGCTACAACCCTAAACTAACACCCTCCCCGTATTGTTAATAATCAAATGTAAACAATCAAATGCAGATACTTTTTCTTATGCCTTCTGATCTCTCTCTCTCTCTCTCTCTCTGCCCATTACTTGCTGTCCATATCCTACCAAGTCAGACCTACACTTTTCCAATATCCATTTCTCTGTTCTCAATTGTTGATGACTGATGATAACAACCAAACCTAACCCTCCCCCCCCCCCCCCCCCCACTCTACACCCCGGATTGCAACTAATGTAAATAATTCAATGTGATTATCTTGTGTGATGACTGTATTATGATGATAGTATATATCTGATAGTATATATCTGATAGTATATATCTGTATCATGAATCAATTTAAGTGGACCCCGACTCAAACAAGTTGAAAAACTTATTCGGGTATTACCATTTAGTGGTCAACTGTACGGAATATGTACTGCACTGTGCAACCTACTAATAAAAGTCTCAATCAATCAATCAATCAAACGCTTGTGGTCCCGACCCTATATGGTTTAAGAAACACTGGTCTATCGTGCAACCCTATTTGTGATTGTTGTGGCCTAAAATGCCTGATTTCGCAGTAGCATTTTTAAAAAGTTGCAGCAAAATGTCCCACGGAGATGCAAAAAGACATTTGATCTGTTGGAGAGCTGTGCTGCGTTTGAGTGCTGCTGGGACAAATTAAATTGGTGAAAATGTTGCTGACTGGCCAAAATGTGCGAGAAAATTGCAAGGATTGGACGAAGTTGCAAGGCAGAACATAATTTGCAGGGATCGGTTGAATTTGCGTGAATTGTTGTGATCATCAAAAAACCCTGGATCTAATTGAAATCATGACGCGGCCCTTTAAGGGCCTCAGTGACTGCGATGTGGCCCATGATGACTTCAGAGAGAACACTGCAATAAAACTCATTGCTGGAATGTGAGGGGTTCTCATTTGGTGAGATACAGAACTGTTGACTGTGCATTGAACCTGAAAGAAAGCCTGATGTTCACTATCTTTGTATTACTTTGTTGGGATTGAGGCCAGGGCTCCTAATGGCGCAGCTGTAGTGGCTCCTGGTTGCAGGAGGAGCTGTGTGGTCTTGTGGATCCTGTTCTTGTGGTCTTGATGTTTCTCAGTTGTCTTCATGTGTTTTTGCTGTTTGGTTCGGGCCCCTTCAGGACTGTGCAACAAGAGTTGGCACTTTTGTGACCTCTGCGTGGTTTTTGGTGCTTTTTTTGTGAACTTTTGGATCTGCCTCGGGGCACTATGGACATGTCGGCACCGGAGACCAGCTGCTGGCTCTCTGCCACACCGGATCCGGGTGGAGGGACCGGAAGAGATGTAGAGGAATAGACGGAGCTATCTTATAGCAGCGGGGTGGACAAGCTTCATCGAGCTGAATGAGCATGTATCGAACAGTTCGGTCTCCCTGCATGGATTCCCTTCTCATCAGCACAAACCGGAAATTGGCCGAGAGCTAGTGGGCAGCCTTGGACGGAGTCTGCTCTCTTGGTTTCTTAGTAGGGTTTGTTCCTGTCTCTGGGCAGACGATGTTCCTGCAGAGGCCCCCGCTGTGTATGTGGGTGTTGAAATAGTGTTTTTGTTTTGTTTTGTTTGTCTTTGCACGGTGCAATCGTAGGTGTGCAATATGTATTATAGATTGCTCATTTTTTGGTCTGTTGTGTTTTGCTTTTCTAGCTGTACGTAGAAATGACGCCGCTGGAGTGGCATCTGGTTGCATCAGCTCTGTGCTCTTTTAATGTCTTTTATGTTGTTTATGTTCTTTGATGTTGTCCTCTTTTTTGTTTCCATGTGATTTGTATCCTTTATTTTTGTTGTATCTTCACTGCATCCACACCATTTCCCCATATTGGGATGAATGAAGTCTATCCAGCTACTTGGAAAATGTAGCCAGCTAAGCGACAAGTTACTCTCGATTAAAGGTAGCTAAGCTACAGGTGAAGCTATCTCGGTAGAATTGTAGCAAGCTACACGGCAAAAGTAGCTTGCTACATCAAAGATACATTTAACAGCATTTATATCTAGGGGCCCTCATGTATAATATCAATATTAATGTAACTGAGGGTGTACAAATTACTATTAACTATCTGTCATTTAGCTGGGGATGCCCTACAACTACCTCCAGGGGTCCCTGCACCCCACTCTATGTATTTAGTTAGTTAGCTTTTTCTTTGGCCCACCCCTATAATGTTATTCATTCTCTCTGCCTACAGTAAAAAAAAATCTATATCTTGACAAAAAAGTACATTGACTAGTGTGTTGTTTGGGAACAGTTAGTAATAGTTATGTGCAGTAAAACTTTTCATGAACTCAACTCACCTTAATTTGTGTTGGACGTCTTCAATGAAGAGAGCAGTTATGATTTTGGTGTACAGAGTAAACAACTAAAAACTAAGGTTTTGGGCGTTGTTTTCTCTATAACCATACATTTGTCTAAATATGGCCAAGAACACGCATTATTGTGGGTTTCCTGCACGTCATCTTCATCACTAAAGGAAAAATCGAATCTGCGGGAGACAATTCCTTTGCCATTTTCAAGTATGTTTTTAAGGTTTTTTTTAGTCGTCAGCTTGAAGCGTCCCTCTGTCTCTGTCTCCTTCATCGTCATGTGTTATGATTTTGCTTACTAGTTTCGATGACCCGCCTTATCTTGCCTCTGATTGGCCAGTCTGTAATGTTTCGGCCTTACCTTAGCCAATTGTCACTCATCAACCAATCATCATGGATTTTCTCCGTACGTATTGATGTTCATCCAGGTCAAAATATTTTCTCCATATTTTTGGCCCGTGTTTGCAGTCCATTTTCTCCCTTTGTAGCTTGTAGCTTCGATGTAAGCTACCTCGCTATATGTGTCTAAAAGTAGCTAAGCTACCGCCAAGCTACTGGAACTGTAGTTAAGCTACATAGCTTAGCTACATGTAGCTTGTTACTGCCCATCACTGAGTCCCTGTCTACATTAAGCCGGATAACTCCTTAAACGAATAATTATCTAGCCTAAGCATCGTGTCAGCCACACTAAACCATCGTTTAAGGTCCCCCTCCTTGGATAATTTTTTACACGGGTAAGTGCGCCGTGTATTTCTTGAATCTCCGGCTCTTAGCTTTGTGTGGACTCATTGATCGTTTACAAACTGAGTTCGGAGAGGAAGTGATGCCAGAAAGACCGCGCCCCACACAGGAAGTGACGTCAGAAAGAACGCGCCACTGCCAGCTTCATAACAACCTGTATCCACTCGGAGGTAAACACTAGAAAGATGGAGGCGTCTAGACATGCCCGTGTTTCTCCTTCCTCTACATGTACAGACACTTGTGGAAATCACACATGAATACCTTAAGAGAAAGCGATTGCAGCTATTTGGGATACAACACTTCTCAGACGGCAAGAGAACTTCCGAATGTCCAGGTCAGCTGGGATTCTACTTACCGAAAAACTTTGTCCATTCGTCGAAGGAGATACAACGAGAATGCAGGCTCCCATGGATGTGATTAAAAAAAGGTAGCGTGTGCTTTCTGTTACCTGGCCGGCGAGTGAAGACTATGGAAAACATCGAATGCTTTTGGATTGGCAAAGCAGACTGTACCAGTTATTGTCCGCCATGTATGTCGCGGACTCAACAAATTATAAGTATATAAAGTCACCAAAAAGGAATGGACAATGAAGGTGAAGGCAAAAGAGTGAGGAGTGTCCTGACCAGATATCTAGCTCCCTAGATTGATTGATGTAAAAATGTTCTTTATCACATTGTTTACTTTCACGTGTCCATGAAAGATTTGATTAATTTATGATGGCTCAGGTGTGATTCACTACAATAGGGCCCCACAGCACACTGGATTCCAATTATCTGAAATACCACAACACTGGATATTGTTCAGATAAGTTACATTTAATTTAAGAACTTGCACACAAAGCAACACTGGAGGTGACTATGACGTGCGCATTTTCCGCGCGTGCGTAATAGGTCGCGTTGCGCCGGCGGACGGAGGGGTGCAGGGGGTCTTAAACGACCATTGTGTGTGTGTGGACAAGGATAAGATTAAGTGGGATTTACCCTGGATGACCTAAGCCGGTTTAGTGTAGAAGGGGCCTGAGTCTATCCTATCCTAAGTTTGTCCCACATATCCACTGAGGCTCAGTCACGCTGGAACAGATTCGGCGTGAACTACAGCAAATCTATTAGCCCAATCCCTGCGTGATTTATGAATTGATTAGTGTGTCGATGGTTGTGATTAGCAGAAACAAGCCCTACTGAAGTCTGTAAACAAACGAGTGACGGCCGCCTGGCAAGGAATTGTTGGACGCTGCTTACATCGATGTTCTGCTTCGCTTCTCATCCGACTGCACTTTGAAATCCAATCGAGTAAATCATTGCGGTCAGAGAGCGTGTACTACAATTGGAAATTGCGTCCCACGTCGTGACTTTTTGGAAAGGTTAAGCACATACGAGACGTTTAAAACCCCAGGAGGTGAAAATGCGGGGTTGCGGGCGTGTAATTGTCCCCGTGAGAAAGAACCACGCCGTCTGGGACTATGGGGAGTCAATCACACTGCAGCGATGACATCCACTTAGGATACTCAGAATGGTATGGGTGAAAAATGCGTGTAACAAGAACCATGTGTCCATCTCTTAACCTTAACACCCTTTCTGGCCCACCCCCCACATTTCCCATCTGTGCCCTTCAAGCCCTCGCTGGAGTCGCCTCCCACTTCCCTCCTTCCTTCACAAGCGCTCTGTTTTTGTTTTCCAGCCCCGGCGCTTTGCACAGGAAATTGTATACACTGGGAGCATTCAGGAAGGCGGAGGGCACCCCCAGTTTGGATATGTGGAGAGAAACGATAAAAAGAGAAGTAGAAGTCAGCTGTTAGTTGCTTCAAATCTGCGGCCACAAGTTCAAACCCAGAAGTCAAACATCTTGCAGGCGTTTTGCATTATAAATAGAACCTTCTTGAGATTGGCCTCCCTTGCATTGGTCGCTGTCGGCTACAGAGGAGCCAGTGAACGAGGAGGCTGTGGAATGACGGAAAAGAGGAGGAGATAGAAAGGAGAACTGGCAAGTGGAAGGGGGGGAAAAGTCCCAACAACAGGAAACCGAGCGATTCCAACGCACTCTCCGCCGGTCCTTCACTGATAAAGCAGCGCCTGCGACTGAACTAACTCACAAAATTCCTGCCAGAGAAATGCCACTCTGACTGACGTCACTTCTCGTCCCTCCAGTCAAAATGTGAGCGGATGCGGCGCATTTGGGAGAAGATCGCCGCGGACGTCCATGCGCCGGCTTTTTTGATCCTGCACCAGCTCGCCCTCGGCTCGGGGTCATATGGATCCATCTTTGCGTTTACAAGGAGCCGCTAATCACCTGGACCGCTAACTGGAACCACATGAGGAATAAAGGGACCAAGCAGAAGACCAAGAAGAAAGGCGGCGAAAATGTGTTCGGCTGTGACCTGACGGAACATCTCCAGACCTCAGGACAGGATGGTAACACATCGCTTTTCTCTGTCACTTTGTCCCGTAACAGCTTTAACCCTTCACTTTTTGACCACTAACTTTAAATGGAGACAAAATGGTGGATGACCGTGTAATGTTTCTTAAACTTAATTACCATTCATCCTACTATTGGCTGAGCTCACTGGTCATTTTTGAAGCTTGGGTGTGGCTGTCTCTCGTTCTTTTTGGGTCAATTTCCAACAGCAGTGACGAAGAGTCTCAGTGACTCGCCGTCTGGGCCTTGCCGCCGCCTGCAGGAAACCAGCAGAGACACAAAGAACACGATGGTCAAGCAGAGACTTTCACAGTAACCGGTTGTGTAAAAAAACAAAACAAAAAAAAAGTCAGGCATATGGGAAGGTAACTTTAAGGAAGGAGTGGGGGCATTCACAATGTAAGGCGGGGCTTTGGATCCAGGAAGTGAGGGAGGAGGATGGGGGTGGGAGGGTGGGTGGTTGCTATGGTTACGCCGCCTGTGTCATAGAATTGAGCAAACATGTGTTTGTCATATAGTTTATATTGAAAAGCAAGCAATGTGTTGGTCCAATATCACAGTGAAGAAGAAAAAAGTTCAATATTATTATCATGGTTCATATGTTTGCAGTCCGCCTGGTTTTATGACACGAGAATGAACCGAGCAAAATACATAAAAAGCCAAGGTCAATCAATCAATCAATCAATCTTTATTTATATAGCCCTAAATCACAAGTGTCTCAAAGGGCTGCACAAGCCACAACGACATCCTCGGTACAAAGCCCACATACGGGCAAGGAAAAACTCACCCCAGTGGGACGTCGATGTGAATGACTATGAGAAACCTTGGAGAGGACCGCATATGTGGGTAACCCCCCCCCTATAGGGGAGACCGAAAGCAATGGATGTCGAGTGGGTCTGACATAATATTGTGAGAGTCCAGTCCATAGTGGATCCAACATAATAGTAAGAGTCCAGTCCATAGTGGGGCCAGCAGGACACCATCCCGAGCGGAGACGGGTCAGCAGCGCAGAGATGTTCCCAGCCGATGCACAGGCGAGCGGTCCACCCCGGGTCCCGACTCTGGACAGCCAGCACTTCATCCATGGCCACCGGACCTGTGCCCCCCCCCCCTCAAGGAAAAGGGGAGCAGAGGAGAAAAGAAAAGAAACGGCAGATCAACTGGTCTAACAGGGGGGCTATTTAAAGGCTAGAGTATACAAATGAGTTTTAAGATGGGACTTAAATGCTTCTACTGAGGTAGCATCTCTAATTGTTACCGGGAGGGCATTCCATAGTACTGGAGCCCGAATAGAAAACGCTCTATAGCCCGCAGACTTTTTTTGGGCTCTGGGAATCACTAATAAGCCGGAGTTCTTTGAACGCAGATTTCTTGCCGGGACATATGGTACAATGCAATCGACAAGATAGGACGGAGCTAGACCGTGTAGTATTTTATACGTAAGTAGTAAAACCTTAAAGTCACATCTTAAGTGCACAGGAAGCCAGTGCAGGTGAGCCAGTATAGGCGTAATATGATCAAACTTTCTTGTTCTTGTCAAAAGTCTAGCAGCCGCATTTTGTACCAACTGTAATTTTTTAATGCTAGACATAGGGAGACCCGAAAATAATACGTTACAGTAGTCGAGACGAGACGTAACGAACGCATGAATAATGATCTCAGCGTCGCTAGTGGATAAAATAGAACGAATTTTAGCGATATTACGGAGATGAAAGAAGGCCGTTTTAGTAACACTCTTAATGTGTGATTCAAACGAGAGAGTTGGGTCGAAGATAATACCCAGATTCTTTACTGATTCGCCTTGTGTAATTGTTTGGTTGTCAAATGTTAAGGTGGTATTATTAAATAAATGTCGGTGTTTAGCAGGACCGATAATCAGCATTTCCGTTTTCTTGGCGTTGAGTTGCAAGAAGTTAGCGGACATCCATTGTTTAATTTCATTAAGACACGCCTCCAGCTGACTACAATCCGGCGTGTTGGTCAGCTTTAGGGGCATGTAGAGTTGGGTGTCATCAGCATAACAATGAAAGCTAACACCGTATTTGCGTATGATGTCGCCTAGCGGCAGCATGTAAATACTAAAGAGTGCAGGGCCAAGAACCGAACCCTGAGGAACTCCGCACGTTACCTTAACATAGTCCGAGGTCACATTATTATGGGAGACGCATTGCATCCTGTCAGTAAGATAAGAGTTAAACCACGACAAAGCTAAGTCTGACATACCAATACGTGTTTTGATACGCTCTAATAAAATATTATGATCGACGGTATCGAAAGCAGCGCTAAGATCAAGAAGCAGCAACATAGATGACGCATCCGAATCCATCGTTAGCAGTAGATCATTAGTCATTTTTGCGAGGGCTGTCTCCGTAGAGTGATTTGCCCTGAAACCGGATTGAAAAGGTTCACAGAGATTGTTAGACACTAAGTGTTCATTTAGCTGCTGTGCGACAATTTTTTCGAGGATTTTCGAAATAAAGGGAAGGTGGGACACCGGTCGGTAGTTTACCATGAGGTCAGGATCAAGGTTAGGTCTTTTGAGCAGAGGATGAATAACCGCTTTCTTGAATGCTAGGGGAACAGTGCCAGAGGAAAGTGATAAGTTTATAATATTTAGCACTGATGGACCTAATAATACAAAAAGCTCCTTGATAAGTTTCCCAGGAAGTGGGTCAAGTAAACATGTTGTTTGTTTTATCCCACTTACACGCTGTAATAGTTCCTCTAATGTTATTTCATCAAAAAGAGAGAGACTATTTTGTATTGCAGTATCCGTCGTAGATACAGTTGTATCTGTGTTCATAGAACCCAGTTGTAGCTGGGATGCGTTGTCTTTAATCTCCTTTCTAATGAGTTCAATTTTCTTATTAAAGAAATTCATAAAGTCATCTGCCGAGTGGGTGGAGCTATTGGGAGGAGTCCCTTGTTGGGTTAGCGATGCTACTGTACTAAACAAAAATTTAGGGTCGTTTTTGTTGAGGCGGATGAGATTTGAGTAATATTTAGCTTTAGCTAAGGTAAGCATGCGTTTATACGATATTAAACTATCACTCCATGCTTGATGGAAAACCTCAAGCTTGGTCGCGCGCCATTTGCGTTCCAACTTTCTACATGATAATTTATGAGCTCTGGTTTCCTCTGTAAACCATGGGGTGCGCCTTTTAGGGGCCCTTTTTTGTTTTAGCGGTGCTATACTATCAATGGTTTTGCGCAGGGCATTGTCAAAGTTGTTAGTGAGGTTATCAATAGAGCCGACATAATTTGGGAATGGTGCCATTACCGAAGGCAGTAGGTCAGCAAGAGTCATCGTTGTGGCGGCATTAATGTTGCGGCTGCTATAGCAGCTATTATTATTATTAGTTTGTTGACAATGAGTCAGAACTTCGAATTTTATAAGGTAATGATCGGACATTACTTTAGTATACGGGAGTACCATAACTTTGGAGGTGGTGACACCCCTGACCAGCACTAGATCTATCGTATTGCCGTTGCGATGCGTAGGTTCATTTATTATTTGTGTAAGACCACAGCTATCAATTATAGTCTGGAGCGCCACGCACTGAGGGTCCGATGGGGTATTCATATGGATATTAAAGTCCCCCATTATGATTATATTGTCTGCGTGCGTCACTAGATCAGCAACGAACTCTGAGAATTCATTAATAAAGTCCGAGTAGGGCCCTGGGGGGCGGTAGATAACAGCCATATCGAGAGGCAGCGGTGCGACAGACCTCATAGTAAGCACCTCAAACGATTTGTATTTATTATTTAGGTTAGGGGTAAGGTTAAAGTTTTCATTGTATATTAGTGCGACCCCCCCACCCCTTTTAAGGGGACGGGCAATATGCGCATTCGTATAGTTAGGAGGAGATGCCTCATTTAGCGCAAAAAATTCGTCTGGTTTGAGCCAGGTTTCGCTAAGACCAATGACGTTAAGATTGTTGTCTCTAATGACCTCATTAACTAATAACGTTTTGGGAGACAATGATCTTATGTTTAAAAAGCCCATATTATAAGTATTGGGCTGTTTTGACGAGTTTTTGTTTAAATTATCCGTAGTAGAAATATTAATAATGTTGCGTTTATTATACGTAGTGCACTTTAAATAGTTTCGACCATATCTAGGAATTGATACGACGGGAATTTTCAGATTGTTTGCTTGATGCTGCGATCGACTGAACGCATCATGATTTGCCACCTCAGTAGAATGCATATCTACCCCGGACACATTCACAACAGAAAACATATTATGTGAGTTGTGTGTTATTCTAAGAAAATTGCTATGCGTACAGGAATTATCCAGCCTGGCGCTGGCTAGTTCTAGCTTAACTGACTCCTCACCCGGACTAGCAGGCTCTGTAATTGCCTGTGACCGGGCTTGCTCTAGTGTAGTTAGTCAAATGTGACTTAAACAGTAGTCTATATTCTTAGACAGGATGATGGCGCCTTCCTGGTTAGGGTGAAGGCCGTCCCTCATCAGCAAGCCTGGTTTGCCCCAGAAAGAGGGCCAATTATCAATAAACGTTAGTCCCTGTTGTCTACAGAAGCTAGCCAGCCACTTGTTAAGCGAGACTAATCTGCTATATCTCTCATCATTGCCTCTCGCAGGCAGGGGGCCAGAGACAATTACTCGATGCCTGGACATCTTTCTAGCGAGATCACAAGTCCTGGCTATGTTTCTCTTTGTAATCTCTGACTGTCTCATTCTAGTGTCATTGGAGCCAACGTGTACAACTATATTCGCATAACTAGTGGTGCGATTAGCCTGTCGTACGTGTTTACTAGGCCTGTTGCGAGTTAGCTCCCTAAGATTAGCCTCTATGTCAGGTGCTCGGGCCCCCGGGATGCACTTAATTGTGGCTGGTTTGCTAAGCTTTATGTTTCGGGTGATGGAGTCCCCTATGACTAAGGTGTGGTGCCCGGTAGACTGGGGTGTAGGACTAGCTAAAGAGCTAAATCTATTATGCGTCTCAACCGGTACACCGTAGCTTGTAGGCCGCTTAGGACTGCTACAGGCTGGGCTAGTTAGCTCGCTACAGCTAACGCTAGCAGATGTGTCCGCAACATCTAAAGTTACGAGATTACTCTGCTCTAACTGGCGGACACGGCCCTCTAGCAGAGCCAGCCTCTCCGTGAGTAAGGTGCAAGACGCGCAGGAAGCCATACTCACGGTGTTTTCTGTCACCGAGTGAAGTTCCTGCTGTCTTCCGAGAAGTCCTGGTCACGGTGTGCAGGAGTAGACTCCTTCTGACCGGCGCCCGGCGACGCCTTTCTCCGCGCTAGCTTCGTTAGCTTAGCAGCTAGCTGCTAGCTAGCTGCGGGAGGGGTGGAGAGACAGAGATCGGGTGATTTGCAAGTTAAATAGTACTACTAAATATGTTGAGAAAGTAATAAAGAAAGCTGCAGAACAATTTAAAAGCACACAAATAGAACGATACTTAGCTTTTTCGAAACAGCGAGCAGTCAGCGAGCAGTCACGCACGGTAAAAAAAAGTGAAAATAAACCTAAATACAAAAGTGAAAAACATTGAAAGACAGGGTTGTTATATTAGGATGGGGAGGGGGGCTCTTTGATACTCAACTTAAGAGCTTATTAATTGGTTCTGTGATGGAGCTCTTATCTCAAAACACTTGTATCTCAAATCAACATCTCCCATTGAAATTAATTTTATTTGATTAAATCGGTGCCAAGCAGACATGTAACATGTAAAAGAAAAACAAACATTTAGGTAAGAAATATTGTTCAAAACAATACAATATTATGAGTATAAACAAATACAATAATTAATAACAAAGTATAATGTAAGTATAATCTACAATATTTACTTTTATAGTGTTTCCTTTCGGCTGCTTCTCTTTTAAACACACCATCAGCAAATTTTCCATATGTTCTTGGATTGAAGTCCGTCGTTTGGATATTATTTGAACATTCTTGACTCACTCTGCTTCAGTATGGTGCAGACTAGCAGAGATTTGCTCAAATTCGCTCGTGTTTTTGAGGATTTCTTTTTTTCATTCAATGAAAATTGTCGACTGTCCTTCAATGCTATTAATGCTAGCAAGTAAGACCAGATGTTTCGGTTGGATGTAGCAAATAAGTGTAATATTCTAAATTAAACCCATTAATAATGAACGTATTTCATTTTTAGAATATACCTGGTGTAAATGAAAAAAAAGTAGTAATACTTGCACTGCAATCTCCCATTGGCATTCAGAGTTAAGGGGAATGGTTCTGTGACTAGGAACGGATACCGAATTTGGTACATTCACAGGTACAGACCATATTCCGTACTACCGGATATCTACGCACGTAAAATCAAACGGTACCATAATTTGAAATCTTTGTTGCACATGACGTTGCAGACTATGCAGCGGCTCAAACACTTGGCGAAGAAACAAGCAGTCAAGCAGCACTCAGAGTGGACTTAGATGAACTGCCTTTAGGTCATGTCTCAGTTTTCAAAGTCAGCAAAATAAGTATGCCTGATTAAAAAAAGAAAATGCTCAAAATGCGCTAGCTCGATGCAAATCTACATTAGATTTGCCATAGACATGCTCCTGATTAGCATTAGAGATTTTACATAGCAATTTCAACAGATGAAAACTACAACTAAGATGCACGTTAAAATCAAACAGCTGTTGTGTAATAAATACAATACTTACAGTATAAACACTTTTTAGGGCATAACAAAAACTAGATTCCGCTTAAAGGCAAAGACTAGTCCCTTGCTCGGCAACACACTGTAGTCTATACACTACTGCCATCTAATGTCTTGGAATTGTAACTGCATGCAAAGTATACTACTTGCAAATGAGACTCAGAAGTGTAAGAAAACAAGATATAACAACTGGACAGCACATTTATTATTATCAGCTAATTATTAGACAAACTAACATTTATTAACACATGAACACACACAAAATTATCAAAACTTGGTACGGTTGAGTACTGGTATCGATTCCCAGGTATAAGGAATTGGCACCGTATCAATTCAAAGGTGAAAGGTAGGGATGTCCGATAATGGCTTTTTGCCGATATCCGATATTCCGATATTGTCCAACACTTTAATTACCGATACCGATATATACAGTCGTGGAATTTACACATTATTATGCCTAATTTGGACAACCAGGTATGGTGAAGATAAGGTCCTTTTTTAAAAAAATTATAAAATAAAATAAGATGAATAAATTAAAAACATTTCTTGAATAAAAAAGAAAGTAAAACAATATAGAAACAGTTATAGAAACGAGTAATTAATGAAAATTAGTAAAATTAACTGTTAAAGGTTAGTACTATTAGTGAACCAGCAGCACGCACAATCATGTGTGCTTACAGACTGTATCCCTTGCAGACTGTATTGATATATATTGATATATAATGTAGGAACCAGAATATTAATAACAGAAAGAAACAACCCTTTTGTGTGAATGAGTGTGAATGAGTGTAAATGGGGGAGGGAGGTTTTTTGGGTTGGTGCACTAATTGTAAGTGTATCTTGTGTTTTTTATGTTGATTTAATAAAAATAAAAAATAAATTAAAAAAGCAATACCGACAATTAAAAAAAACGATACCGATAATTTCCGATATTACATTTTAAAGCATTTATTGACATCTCTAGTGAAAGGTACCCATTCCTAGCTGTGACTAAACAGCAATCTATTCTTGTATGCATTTTTATCCAGATTTGCACCAAAATGTAGGGGTTTCTTTCTTGACACGTGAAACTCCTCTGCAAGGTTTATTGAAAACACTTTAATTTTACAATCATCTTCCATGTTTGATCTCAAAATGTTTGTTTTTAATTGCGCTCTATCTTAAAATAATTTTCATAATGGTCTCCTAGCAGAGAATCAATGTCGATTTAATTACAGGTTGTAAGTATTCTTCAAATCTAATTAAACACCAAAGTTATACTGATACTGCTGGAGCAAAACATCTTTACATTTTGATAAACAATCACAATGTAAGAATAATAAGAGTACGCTTGGTTCATCATCACTCATAAACCAGCAAGCAGCCTGCTATAATACGTATAAATAACACCATATTTTGTTCATTTGTGTTAACAGTTTGGCCTTGGCAGAGGTCTGCACTTCACATTCAAATTAGGGTTATTATGGAACTACTGAAACAAATCAAAGTGTGAATCAAATGTACAGTATGACATAACGTTTTCATGTGTAATATCGCACACAAAACCAGAAAGTTGTCAGTTGTATTTATAGATGCCACTAATATGAGCACATTTGTTAGGAGGTCCTATTAAAAATGTTTTGCAACCGCACACGCACACACACACACACACACACACACACACACACACACACACACAAAAACACACATGCATATACACACACGCATACACACACACACACACAGTTTAAAGAGGCAACGTTTAATTTAAAGGTTTAAAGGTTCAAAACAAGGTCACCATAAAATGTGTTTGCAGACTTATAAAACTACAACCACAAGGCAACCACTTTAATAACGTGCAAGGAATGATGCTTCTCATAACCCTCGAGAGATCCTGGGGACCTTTTGTGTCCATTTCTGGGTTTTTTCAAGTCAGGAATATTTGGGTCAATCATTGGATGGGTACCATTTTCTTACATTTCCGTCGTTTTCTACTCAAAATCTGTTAAGACATGTTAAACTACAAACCCCAAAACCAGTGAAGTTGGCATGTTGTGTAAATCGTAAATAAAAACAGAATACATCCATCCATCCATTTTCTACCGCTTATTCCCTTTGGGGTCGCTGGAGCCTATCTCAGCTACAATCGGGCGGAAGGCGGGGTACACCCTGGACAAGTCGCCACCTCATCGCAGGGCCAACACAGATAGACAGACAACACTCACACTCACATCCACACACAAGGGCCAATTTAGTGTTGCCAATCAACACTTATTGTTTGCAAATATTAGCTCATTTGCAATTTTATGCCTGCAACATGTTTCAAAAAAGCTGGCACAAGTGGCAAAAAAGACTGAGAAAGTTGAGGATCATCATCAAACACTTATTTGGAACATCCCACAGGTGAACAGACTAATTGGGAACAGGTGGGTGCCATGATTGGGTATAAAAGCAGCTTCCATGAAATGCTCAGTCATTCACAAACAAGGATGGGGCGAGGGTCACCACTTTGTGAACAAATGCGTGAGCAAATTGTCGAACAGTTTAAGAACATTTCTCAACGAGCTATTGCAAGGAATTTAGGGATTTCACCGTCTACGGTCCGTAATATCATCAAAAGGTTCAGAGAATCTGGAGAAATCACTGTACGTAAGCAGCAATACCCGTGGACTTCGATCCCTCAGACGGTACCGCATCAAAAAGCGACATCAGTGTGTAAAGGATATCACCACATGGGCTCAGGAATATTTCAGTAAACCACTGTCAGTAACTACAGTTTGTCGCTACATCTGTAAGTGCAAATTAAAACTCTCCTATGCAAAGCCAAAGCCATTTATCAACAACACCCAGAAATGCCTCCGGCTTTGCTGGGCCCGAGCTCATCTAAGATGGACTGATGGAAAGTGGAAAAGTGTTCTGTGGTCTGACGAGTTCACAATTCAAATAGTTTTTGGAAACTGTGGACGTCGTGTCCGCCGGACCAAAGAGGAAAAGAACCATCCGGATTGTTCTAGGTGCAAAGTTCAAAAGCCAGCATCTGTGATGGTAAGGGGGTGTATTAGTGGCCAAGTAATGGGTAACTTACACATCTGAGAAGGCACCATTATTGCTGAAAGGTACATACAGATTTTGGAGCAACATATGTTGCCATTCAAGCAACGTCTTTTTTATGGACGCTCCTGCTTATTTCAGCGATACAATGCCAAGCCACATTCTGCACGTGTTACAACAGCGTGGTTTCGTAGTAAGACTGGCCTGCCTGTAGTTCAGACCTGTCTCCCATTGAAAATGTGTGGTGCATTATGAAGCCTAAAATACGACAATGTAGACCCCGGACTGTTGAATAACTTAAGCTGTACATCAAGCAAGAATGGGAAAGAAATCCACCTGAAAAGCATAAAAAAATTGGTCTCCTCAGATTCCAAATGTTTACTGAGTGTTGTTAAAAGGAAAGGCCATGTAGCACAGTGGTAAAAATGCCCCTGTGCCAACTTTTTTGCAATGTGTTGCTGCCATTAAATTCTAAATTAATGATTATTTGCAAAAAAATATTTAGTTTCTCAGTTCAAACATTAAATATCTTGTCTTTGCCGTCTATTCAATTGAATATACGTAAGTTGAAAAGGATTTGCAAATCATTGTATTCTGTTTTTATTTACGATTTACACAACGTGCCAACTTCACTGGTTTTGGGTTTGTACTAAATAAATGCATTTGCCTACTTCAGACAAAAAAAAGTTGTACAAGGTTGTGAAGGCAAAGATGTCTGAAAGTAACAGAGGTGAGTTCTTAACATACAATTAGCAAATAAATTAAACAAAGCCACGTAGCATTTATGCTAATAGCATGTTAACACAAAGTATGTTACAGTGATTAAAAAAAAAAAATAACATCAAAAAAATATGTTACGTAACAGGACAATGCTGATATTTTAAAGACATTTAAGGAAAACAAACTTAAAGTAGTAATACATCAGGAGTAATACAAATATGTAGGATTTAAATGATAATTCATTATAAAAATCACATTTTAGGGAAGTGGTGACAGGCAACAAATGCCTTTTTCCCAGGGTTTAAGGTAGTTTGAACTCATCTTTACATTTTTATGACTTGAATAAAAGGAAATCTATGATTAATTTTGTCTTTTCTGACTTATGAATGTTGTTATAATGTTGGATACTCCTGTTGTACAATGCCAAAGCATCAAATTACAAACGTATAAGGTTCATGCATTTTGGCGTGAGGTTGCATGCAGTTTGTCGATGCACCACAGCATATCCAATACATAAAATCCAAACCACAAGGAAATGTGTCAAATGTAGGTCATCATAGGTCTTCTATAAATAAATCACCAATCAAAATCAACGTGGAGGACACTTTTTTTTATACCAAAAAATATTTCAGAGGTAATTTTCATCATTTACACATTTTATTTCCTGGGGATGCACACGGCACCAATTCTGTGCTATGCCGCCTTTGATGAAAACAATTCCGGAGGAATTGGTGTGTGTATATATATACACATATATGTGTGTATATATATATATCCATCCATCCATCCATCCATTTTCTACCACTTGTTCCTTTATTGGGGCCGCGGGGGGTGCTGGAGCCTATCTCAGCTGCTATATATATATATATATATATATATATATATATATATATATATATATATATATATGATGTGTGTGTATGTATGTATATATGTATATATGTGTGTGTTTGTGCTTGTGTGTATGTATATATGTGTAAATATGTATATGTATATATTCATAATATATATGTGTGTGTATATGTATACATTATATACATATATATATATACATATACATATATATATATAAGTATATGTATATGTATATGTATATGTATATACATATATATATATATATATATATATATATATATATATATATATATATATATATATATATATATATATATATATATATATATATATATATATATATATAAGGGGACGGCGTGGAGAAGTTAGTAGAGTGGCCGTGCCAGCAATCGGAGGGTTGCTGGTTACTGGGGTTCAATCCCCACCTTCTACCATCCTAGTCACGTCCGTTGTGTCCTTGGGCAAGACACTTCACCCTTTGCTCCTGATGGCTGCTGGTTAGCGCCTTGCATGGCAGCTCCCGCCATCAGTGTGTGAATGGGTGAATGTGGAAATACTTTCAAAGTGCTTTGAGTACCTTGAAGGTAGAAAAGCGCTATACAAGTATAACCCATTTATCATTATATATATATATATATATATATATATATATATATATATATATATATATATATATATATACCTGTATATATGTGTGTGTGTGTGTGTGTGTGTGTGCGTACGTGTGTACAGGTGAAACTCAAAACAATTTCAACATCGCGCAAAAGTCTATTAATGCCAGGAATTTAACTTCAAATGTAAAAAAAAAAGTGAAATAAAGTCATGACATGCACAGTGAGTTATGTCAAGCCTTTATTTGTTATATTTTTGATGATCAATATATATATATATATATATATATATACATACATACATACAGGTATGTATATACAGACAACCACTTTGACACTTTTTTTAGAATGGACCTCTGTTCCTTAAATTTAGAATTTTGGGGAAGCTGACATTAATTGTCGTTAGGGACAAACGTGTGATTGCATTTTAAAGACCTCTTAGGGACAGTGGAGAGTGTCTGTGTGTTTACTTAGTGCACAGGCATAAGTCAAGACAGGGACACTGTTGAGCATCCAGCATTTCATCGCAGGCACGCAACCTAGAGTCCAATCAAGTCAAACGTATGAGAACATGGCTGGAAGTCTCTCTGAGTCTCAGATGAAAGCAGAAGAAGCACTGCTAAAAATAGGTTTTGGACTAAGATCCATGCAAGTCAGGGCGTATTTGAATGCAGGAATAGTCTGCACTGGGCAGAGCGAGCACCAATTACATGCACTTGAACTACAAAAATGTGCGCATGTAGCAAAGAAAGGCATCATGTTAGTGCTTTAGTTAGACTAAAAAATCCCCAACTAAGGGCTGGTGCAGTCAAACAGAAGATGATGTACCGTATAAGCAAGCAAAGCTGTGTTGGTCACTGGTAGCCCTTTTCTATTAGAGGAAATGTCGTAAGTAATACCCGCTACAAGGACTGGGTGTGTCAACCTTCCTCTGAAACAAACAAACCATTTTTAACTTCCTGTCAAAGGCCACCTACAATCAGTAAGCCTTAGGGACCGTAAACAAGTCCATACCATTAAAGGCAACGTGACGGCGCAGTGTTGGTCATCAAGGTTGACAAAATGTCTACATTTTAATAGCTGGGAGTCTGGACTAACAAAAACATTTTCTATTGAAGTCCCTCAGGTTCTGCAGAAATGTGCAGAGTTTATCGAGAAGCACGGGATTGTTGACGGGATCTACAGGTTGTCAGGGGTCACCTCAAACATCCAGCGGCTCAGGTATTTTGCAATATCGGGTTTGGAAACAGATCTTATGACGTTCCAGATTACTGCGCATCTCATTTTGGTCACATGGGCATTGTAATAAATACATATATGCCATATATATTTTCTCACATCTTGCACAAACAGTTTGATTGTGAGCGATATGAAGTGGTGTTAAACAATCAAAGCATATGCGTGTGTGTGTGTGTGTGTGTGTGTGCCTGCAGACAGGAATTCAGCTCTGAGGCGTGCCCTGATCTTACAAGGGAAGTGTACCTCCAGGACATCCACTGTGTGGGTTCCTTATGTAAGCTGTACTTCAGGGAGCTACCCAATCCTCTGCTCACCTATGAGCTGTACAGCAAATTCACCGTAAGTATGCTCAGACGCACGGTCAAACACATCGTAGGTGCCATATTATACCATTTTCCGACAATTGGAAATTAGTCTCAGAGGTCCCAAAAACATTGAAAGTGCATTGCCCCAAATCGAGCCTCGATGTTGGAAGTTCACAGGGCTTAAAGGTGCTTTT
The DNA here is from genome assembly GCF_033978685.3 of Nerophis lumbriciformis. Lineage (NCBI taxonomy): Eukaryota > Metazoa > Chordata > Actinopteri > Syngnathiformes > Syngnathidae > Nerophis > Nerophis lumbriciformis. The sequence goes on along the minus strand of NC_084556.2, from coordinate 18,940,790 downwards.
GCTAAGCCCCTTCACCCTTTTGTGTGTCTGTAGCTTTAATGCTAATGAACCGTGTTAGTCAACGCCTGTCTGCCACGGAGTGTGTGTCTAATAGAAGCCCTATTGTGCACTTTATCCACTTTTTACATATACCCTGTAACTCTGCACTTGTCCAACGTAATAGATGCCATATGTCCGATACAACAACATAACATTCAGGACACATACACTAGCTTAGCTATGTGAGGTGCAGTGCTAACGTTAAAGTCAGAATTTAACAGTAACATCACGCTAGGTTAGCTTATTCACTTAAGAAAAACTAAATAATTAAACTGACAGCTCCCGAGTCGAGTGCCGACTGACCTATACGACAGAACACGAGACTTTATTTTAAGATGTGTAGCGAAGCCATTTTTATTTTTTTATTTTTTTATTATTATTTTAGTTTTTTACAAAGCTATCCTCTTTCATTCATGCCATTTAACACACCAGGAACTTCAAAAGCCACTTTTGTTGAAGCGAACCACTGAGGGAGATGATAGATTTTCCACATATGGCGGACATAAACAGGCTCAAGGGCAGTCCTTCTCAAACAGTGGGGCGGGCCGCTCGGGTGGGGGGGGGGGGGGGGGGGATAAGCGCATGTGACCCTGAGGAAAATGTTTTATCAGTATCATGCAGTAGCTGTGCGCTACAAAACATACTCATTTTTCATGAATCCTGGCTTTCTCATTTTGATTAATTTCCCCTCGGGGATTAATAAAGTATTTCTGATTGTGATTCTGATTGATTAAAAAAAATCAGCAAAAATTGTTTTATTCATTTTTGTTTTGTAGGTTTACATGTTTTTTATATTGTGCTCTGAGTTAATGTTGCTGATCAATTTTGAATGTAGTATTATATTTTTAATTTAATTTTAGATTTTTGGATGGAAGTATCAGATGGTTCAGGTCGGTTAAAAAAAATTTCTTAGTTTAGATAAGGATTTTATATATATATATATATATATATATATATATATATATATATATATATATACATTTATATACACACACATGTATATATATATCATGTGTGTGTATATATATATATATATATATATATATATATATATATATATATATATATATATATATATATATATATTAAAACCTAATTTAAATAGGTCGGTCTGCACCACTTTTGCACTTATTATCCATTTTGCAGAGCATTTTTAGTAGATCACTCAACACGGCTACTAATAATACATGCAATTACTATATGTATTTTGCGCATGGTAATTAGCACTTGTTATTTGGAATTTAGTAGATTAGGCCCTAACTGTACAGTAGCTCCAATAGTTGTACCTGAGACCAATAAACTAAGGTCTGAGACTTCTTAAATAATTTATCAATCAGGGATTAGGCAAGATACCCCTGAGTTTCTAACTGAATCTCAATTTTACCAATATATATTGTACAATTTTATTCTTTGCACAATGTGAAAACAGTATAGGGAAGACACTGATCAAGTGCAATTCACAAAACCAAGTCCATAAAGGTAACACATTTGGTAGAATAGAGAACAGAGATTGTAAGCCCGGCGCTCTCATTCAATTAAATTCCGACATAACTCGCAAACTCCTTTTTTTCTTCCCTTTCTAGATTGTAAAGATGTGCTAGTCAAGGTGTCCAAATACTTGCATGCATTTTTTTGGTTTTCAGGTCTGTGCTTCTTGTTTAATTTGGCACTGAGACTGTAAAACAGCATTTGAAGGTGCTTTTGGACTTCCTGCCATCCCCAATAACCTTCCTGGAAGCTTTCAGGATAGACAGTATATCTGTCACCCTGTGCTTTATTATTATCATTCTTTTCCTGGAACCTTGCCAGCAGACATGCTGCCAAACTCATACAGACTACATACAAATGATTTACTTTATTCACACATGAGGAACAAAAGTAGAAAAACATCTTCAGTCCTTAGTCACATCTGTTTGACCACACGGTCTCCACTGTGGGCTTGTTTCTTAAGTGTGTGTGTCACTAGGTGGGAGCATACTGCGTTTGCACAATTCAGTTCCTACTCCAAATAAAGCGGTGATTGGAATAAAAAAATTGTTTTCACATACAGGAAGCAGCCTCAGTCTGCGGGGATCATGAACGACTTCTTCACATTCAAAAGGTGGTCAGGGAATTACCAACGCCTCACTTCAGGTGAACTATAGCACCATTTTACACCTAAGCCTGTAACCTATTGGAGACTGAGTGTTTGTCAACTATCTTTAGGACTCTGGAGTACCTCACCAAACATTTGGCCCGCCTCGCTACCTTGAGTGCTCAGACCAACATGCACACAAGGAATCTGGCTTTAGTTTGGGCTCCTAATCTATTGAGGTGAGTTTCGCGAATGCAAAATAAAGATTATGTTGGGTAAGCTAAGTATTTCCCAAAAAACAATGTGTGATGTCTATGGATGTTGTCATTCATTCCAGTCAATGTATTCTCTGGGCATTTAATTGGTCGCAACTGGCCTGTTCAGTTAGCCTTAAAATATGTTTTGCCTCATATCCCAGCAGGTTTAATTTTTTTAGCAAATGCAAAGTCCTTCAGCCAAGCAGTTGCCTCCTGGTCTGTTGTGTAGAGGGTGACCATTCCTCCTCTCAGCCTTTGGAGAGGGCAGGCTTCAATGATGTGGTCCATTGTATGCCGCGGGCTAGGGCTACTGCCCCATCTGTGAAGGCTGGCCAAGCACGAGCCATGTCCAGTCCTGAATCTGTTGATGGTTGACCACTGTGTCCTAGGGAGGTCAGTGCCAGGGACCTGTAGGAAAGGGTCTGACACCAAATGTTTATTGGGGACCTCCTTGGAAGCCCATTCCTTCTCCCAAGCTGATTGGATAGGGAAGTCAGTTGGTGGGGTGTTCTACAAAATGGGGCGTCTGGATGGGAGTCCATGGTTGAAGATGTCTTTGTTTATTGGTAGATGAGGGGAGTCTTCAACCTTTTGAAGCATCCTTTAGGTGCGGGCTGTTATGTTGAGGTTCAATGTTTGATAGGACAGGGAACCAGGGGAGTGGTGTTGAACGAATTGTTCCGGTTATGATTCTCATGGTTGTGTTGAGCTGGGTGCCCACGTAGTGTGTGTGGGATGACCTGGACCAAACAAGGGCACAATAGTATGCTGCAGAGTATGCAAGAGCCAGTGCTGAAGTGCATAGTGTGAAGGTTGACGTGCCCCATTTCGTACCAGCAAGATTGAAGAGCAGGTTGTTTCTGGACTTCAACTTAGCCGCCGTCCATTTTATATGTTCCTTGAAGGACAGGGTCCTGTTA